>NC_091282.1:876724241-877092991 GCF_032444005.1 Ranitomeya imitator | reverse complement strand
GGCCTTGTGTAGCCAGACGATGACGCTGGCTCAACACCTCCAGCCTTTGGTGCTATTTTGCTTTTCCCACTGCCACCAGATGCTCCACCACCACCATCACCATCAGTACCAGCTGGCAACGACCGCCCGCGGCCTCTTCCACCAGAGTTCCTTATTTTTGGAAAAATCTAACCAAAATAACAACCGTTATATGGTACTGTAAAACAAGGTAGAAGGTGTATATAAACTTTTTGAGAATTTAAATCTCCCTTTTTTTTTGGGGGGGGGGGGAAGACTGCAACAAAACTCAGCCGTTGTGTATTACACTGCACAATGTAAGTGGCAGAACGTGGCTGGAAGATATACGACAAACTAACAGAACTGTGACGTAGATCCACTTAGTGCCAATTTAAATCTCCCTTTTTTGGGGGGGAGACTTCAACAAAACTCAGGCCCTGTGGATCTACGTCACAGTTCTGTTAGTTTTTTAAAAAATGGCATGTGGTCCCCCCCATTTTTGACAACCAGCCTTGCTAAAGCTGACAGCTGGGGGATGGTATTCTCAGGCTGTCTATAGAGCAGCATGGTGGCTCAGTGTTTAGCACTACAGCCTTGCAGCGCTGGAGTCCTGGGTTCAAATCCCACCAAGGAAAAATCTGCAAGGAGTTTATATGTTCTCCCTGTGTTTGCGTGGGGGTACTCCGGTTTTCTCCCACATTCCAAAAGACATGCTGATAGGAAATTTAGATTGTGAGCCCCATTGGGGACAGAGATGATAATGTATGTAAAGCGCTGCGGAATATGTTAGCGCTAGTGTTGAGCATTCCGATACCGCAAGTATCGGGTATCGGCCGATATTTGCGGTATCGGAATTCCGATACTGAATTCCGATACTTCCCGCGTATCGGATACCGGAATCGGAAGTTCCCAGAATTCAAATTGAACGCAGCAGCCAATGAGGAATGAATGAAAGTGTGGGCACATCCTGTTTAGCATGGTGGGCATGTAAGTACTGGCAAGGCTTGGATTGGCTGCTGAAATGATGTCACTCTGCACTATAAAAAAGCGCTGCCGCCATTTTGCGCTCACTCTGCTGTGATTTCAGTTAGGGACAGGACGCTGTGTTCTAACTGAGGGCCAGTTGAGCTAGCTAATTGCTTTATTTTCCTTTCCAAAGGCTAATTTAGCAAAACGCTGTGTGTTCTTCACTGTTCACCTTGCTCTTGCCTTGCAGCGCTGTTTTAACAGCGTTCTGCAAGGTCTCTGTGTGTGTGTGTGTGCAGCTCACTCTGTAGTCTGTGTGCAGCCATATACCCGGTTGTATTCAGCTCAGGGGGGGTTCACACTGCCTCACACAGTTGTTCTTTTTTGCTCTTAGTGCAGCCTGCTGCACATTTTTTCTCAAATTTCCTATTAGTGTTTTTCCACCAGTCTCCAGCTCTATTGTGGAAAAACACTACATAGGATAACCTAGAGGGGGTTTTTTGGGCCTTGCAGCGCCGTTTACGGCTGTCTGCACGGTCTCCGTGTGAGCCCAGCTCGCCCTGTAGTCTGTGTGCAGCCATAGCCGGTTGGATTCAGCTCAGGGTTCGTTACTGGCTCATACCTTGAGAAAAATTTTCCTTTTTTTCAAATAGTGCAGCCTGTTTAAAATTTGAAAAAAAAAATTCCTATTAGTGTCTTTCCACTCGTATCCAGCTAAATAGTGGAAAAACACTATATAGGATAACCTAGAGGAGGGTTTTTTGGCCTTGCAGCGCCGTTTACGGCTGTCTGCACGGTCTCCGTGTGAGCCCAGCTCGCCCTGTAGTCTGTGTGCAGCCATAGCCGGTTGGATTCAGCTCAGGGTTCGTTACTGGCTCATACCTTGAGAAAAATTTTCCTTTTTTTCAAATAGTGCAGCCTGTTTAAAATTTGAAAAAAAAAATTCCTATTAGTGTCTTTCCACTCGTATCCAGCTAAATAGTGGAAAAACACTATATAGGATAACCTAGAGGAGGGTTTTTTGGCCTTGCAGCGCCGTTTACGGCTGTCTGCACGGTCTCCGTGTGAGCCCAGCTCGCCCTGTAGTCTGTGTGCAGCCATAGCCGGTTGGATTCAGCTCAGGGTTCGTTACTGGCTCATACCTTGAGAAAAATTTTCCTTTTTTTCAAATAGTGCAGCCTGTTTAAAATTTGAAAAAAAAAATTCCTATTAGTGTCTTTCCACTCGTATCCAGCTAAATAGTGGAAAAACACTATATAGGATAACCTAGAGGAGGGTTTTTTGGCCTTGCAGCGCCGTTTACGGCTGTCTGCACGGTCTCCGTGTGAGCCCAGCTCGCCCTGTAGTCTGTGTGCAGCCATAGCCGGTTGGATTCAGCTCAGGGTGCGTTACTGCCTCATACCTTGAAAAACAATTTCCTTTTTTTCAAATAGTGCAGCCAGTTTAAAATTTGAAAAAAAAAATTCCTATTAGTGTCTTTCCACTTGTATCCAGCTAAATAGTGGAAAAACACTATATAGGATAACCTAGAGGAGGGTTTCTTGGCCTTGCAGCGCCGTTTACGGCTGTCTGCACGGTCTCCGTGTGATTTAAACTAGCTCTGTAGCCCGATCTGCACCAAAAAAAAGGTTAAGTTCACCAAACACAACTTACACTTGTGTAGGCCACATTTGAAAAATAATAAAGTTTAGTCCACAATTTACAACATTAGTGTTTCTTACACCTGTTAGGAGGAGCATTACAGGAATAAGCACACTAAGGCCTTAGTACTTTTCTGCTTATCTTTATCTGTCAACCAAGATGAAGAGGGCAGGGAGTAAGGCACGTGGGCGTGGGCGCGGAGCAGGGAGAGGAGCAGGGAGAGGACGTGGTGATTCTGTGCCTGCTGCGGGCGCCGGTGACTCGTCGTCACTCAGTTTCAGCAGGGAACAGTCCTTCATGCGCAGCTTTGTCGGAGAGCGCCGTGCACCGCTGCTGCGTGAAGACCAAATTGAAGCCGTTGTCGGGTGGATGGCAGCTAACGCCTCGGCATCGACTTCAGTTAGTGCCACATCCTCTCAGGCACAGAGCACTGGAGAGCAGCCATCTGTCTCTTCACCACCTGCCAAATTGGCCAGGCAGTCAGAGAGCCCAGGACAGGAGCCGTCTCTACTTCTGTTCTCTGAATCTCTTGGCTTGGAAACAGGGGGCCAGCCAAGCAGCATTGGAGAAATGGAAGAAGAGGCAGTGTGCAGTGATGCCCAACACCTTTTTCTCTCTGACTCTGAAGAGGCAGGTGGGCCAGTGCCTCCGGTGACCACAGCGCAGTACGCATCTGATGATGAAACTCAGGTGCCGCTTTCTCGTGCGTACTGTGCTGCTGAGACTACCCAGGAGGAGCAGTTGGTGGCAGAGGGTAGTGGAGATGATGAGGTCCTTGACCCATCGTGGCGTGAGGAACAGGAAGGTGGTGGGAGCAGCTCAGAGGAAGAGCTTCCTCTTACGGGCCAAAGAGGGAGAGGGAGGGGGAAGACTGCGGAGCCTGTAGCCTCCACTTTGGCACCCGTTAGGAGCCTGTCTCTTTCCAAAGCCAAAAAGGGCGCTCCCAAGACTTGCAGTGCCTGGTCCTTTTTTGACACAGTTGCAGATGACATTTGTTTTGTCAAATGCAAGCTGTGTCATCATAAAGTAAAAAGAGGGAAAAATGTCAGCAACCTCAATACCACAAATATGTGGAAACATGTGCGGACCAGGCACGCGGTGGAGTTACAGAAACACACTGAAGATGTAGGCCAACCAACAGCGGCAGCTACCACCTCTTCAGCTCGTGTTGCCTCTTCCTCCAGCTCACGCACAGCTGGTTTGGCTTCCTCCCAGAGACCTTGTGTAATTCCACCCACAGCACCACCTTCCCAGTCATCCTCACACTCCCAGTCTACTCTACAGCCATCGGTAGTACAGGCATGGGAGAAAAGGCGGGCATTCTCGGCCAACCACCCCCGAGCACAGGCTCTGAATGCAGGCATTGCCAAACTGTTGTCCCTGGAAATGCTCTCGTTCAGGCTGGTGGAGACTGACAGCTTCCGTGACTTGATGGCATTGGCAGTCCCACAGTACAAGGTGCCCAGCCGCTTTTACTTCAGCAGGCAGGCTGTCCCTGCCCTGCACAGGCATGTTGAGGCAAACATAAAACATGCGCTACTGAACGCCGTCAGTAGCAAGGTCCACCTCACCACCGATGCGTGGACCAGTCAGCATGGACAGGGGCGATATGTTTCCCTCACTGCCCATTGGGTTAATGTTGTTGAGCCAGGTACAGATCGTGCGAGTGGCGCAGGACGTGTCCTGCCCACTCCAAGGATTGCAGGAATCCAGTCTGTACGCATCGACTCCTCCTCTTACACCAGTTCCTCTGATTCCTCTCTGCAGGATCCGTCACAGTCCACCCCCACATGGACCCGTGAACGTTTACCTATGACCGACATGAGCACAGCCGTGGCCAAACGTCAGCAGGCCGTCTTGAAACTAGTTTCATTGGGGCATCGAAGCCACACAGCGCAGGAGCTCTGGAATGCCATAAAGCAGGAGAGCGATGTGTGGTTACTGCCAGCGAATCTCCAGCCAGGCATGGTAGTGTGTGACAATGGCCGAAATCTGGTGGCAGCTTTGGCCCTTGGCAACCTCACTCACATCCCATGTCTGGCACATGTGCTCAATTTGGTTGTGCAGAGTTTTCTGAGGGACTATCCGGATCTTGATGCCCTGCTGCACAAGGTCCGCCTAGAGTGTGCTCACTTGCGGCGTTCCAGCTTGGCCAGATCCCGCATTGCTGCTCTGCAGCGCCGATTCCGCCTTCCGGAACACCGCATCATATGTGACCTACCTACCCGGTGGAATTCCACGTTACATATGTTGGAGCGGTTGTGTGAGCAGCAGCAAGCAGTTATGGAGTACCAGCTGCATCAGGCGCAAAGAAGTCGCAGTCAGCGCCGATCAGACTTCACAACCACAGAGTGGGCCACTATGAAGGACGTCTGCCAGGTTTTGCGTCCTTTTGATTATTCCACGCGGATGGCAAGTGCAGATGATGCACTAGTCAGCATGACTGTCCCCCTTATCTGCCTGCTTCAGCAAACTTTGCAAGGGTTAAGGGATGATGTGGTGGAAGAGGTGGAGGATGAGGAGTCACCTTTTCCATCAGCTTCTGGAGAGTCAGCGCCACGTGGTTCCTCACAAAGGGGTACGCAGGGGCCAATTTGTGAGGAGGATGAGGAGGAGTCAATGGAGGAGGAAGAGCTCCGTCCAGAGGAGGGAGCGACACAATTGTCCAGTGGTCAGTGTGTACAGCGAGGGTGGGGTGATGACGAGCGGGCAGAGATCATGTCTCAAGCAGGGGACAGCGTTTCTGGGCCGGTTGGCACTCTGCAGCACATGGTGGATTTCATGCTGCAGTGCCTGAGAAACGACCGCCGCATCGACCACATTCTCAACATGCCTGATTATTGGGTGTTCACCCTCCTCGATCCTCGCTACCGGGACAACGTCCAAAACCTCATCCCTGCGTTGACCCGGGAGCGTAAATTGCGGGAGTACCACGACACACTGGTGAATTCCATCATCTTCTCCTGTCCAACTGAGAGGAGTGCTGCTAGTGCTTTACAAAGCAGCTCAGTGCGTCGAGGCAGTGGGGGAGGCTCTGCCCAAAGAGGGAGCAGAAGCAGTGCCTCTGCCCAAGGCAAGCCCAGTATGGCACAACTCTGGCACACTTTTGTGTGCCCGCCCCAAATGTCTACACCATCACCGGCGGCTCCAGTCAGCAGGAGGCAACGGTTCCGTCAGATGGTGACAGACTACATGGCTTGCCCTCTTACTGTACTCCCAGACGGCTCTTCCCCGTTCAAGTTTTGGGTCTCTAAGCTGGATACATGGCCAGAGCTAAGCCAGTATGCATTGGAGGTGCTGGCTTGCCCTGCGGCTAGTGTCTTATCGGAACGTGTCTTTAGTGCCGCAGGTGGTGTACTAACAGACCGTCGCATGCGACTATCCTCCGATAACGTTGACCGGCTTACTTTCCTGAAAATGAACCAGGCCTGGATCTCGCAGGAATTTGCCACTCCTCTGCCTGATTAAGTAATTGGGTGTCATCCAGGTCTCCTGCTGTGTTCATCTTTCTACCACCTGAACTGCTATTCCTGGGCTCCAACACCGCCAGTTGCGGCTCAGAAGTGCAGGCTGCACAGTAAAAACATACGACCCAGTGTTATTGGGTTTCAGTAACGTCAGCTGATCCCCAGCTGTGTAGCCGGCAATGTGTCCTGCGACCGCCACGCTGGCACAACAACCTAAATGTAAGGGAACCTGTCCCCCCCCCCCCCCCCCGTCGTTTGTTACTGAAAGAGCCATCTTGTGCAGCAGTAATGCTGCACAAGGAAAAGGTAGCTCTTTTTTTTTAGCTCTTTGCACACGCAGAACTTAACACTTATAAAATGTGTTCACTGATACCGTTATACCGTCCCGGAGCTGGGACTTTCCTTCGTAATGTGACGCAGCACAGCCGTCATTCCTACCCCCTTGGTGCCATGCGCTGCCTCCTCAGCGTTGTTTTAAGCTGTCACGGAGCCTGCGCTGTTCTGTTATCCCTTGGGCATGCCCTATTTGCGCTGCCTGTCTTCTGACATAATTTGGTGTCAGGCTGGCTGCGCCTGTGCGGCCGCGGTGCCCGAGATCCCGCCTCGCAGTGTCTTCTGATTGAGTCACACTGCGGGCCTGGGATCCATGGGCATGCGCAGTGCATATCTTCCCCTCGGGCTCTCGCTCATTTCCCTCCGCCTTCTTTAGACTGTGCGCCGTCAGCTGATCCCTAGCATGCCACGGCCGTGACACCGCACAGTCTGAAGAAGAGGGAAGGAGGGGAGTGAGAGTCGAGGTTATGCACTGTGCATGCCCATGGTTCCAAGGCCCGCAGTGGGATTACGTTAGATGAGACTGCGAGGTGGGATCTGGAGCAGCGTGGACGCACAGGCACTGACAGCCTGACACCAAATTATGTCAGAAGACAGGCAGCGCTAATTGGGCATGGCCAAGGGCTAACAGAACAGCGCAGGCTCCGTGGCAGCTTAAAACAACGCTGAGGAGGCAGCGCACGGCATCAAGGGGATAGGAATGACAGCTGTGCTGTGTCCCATTACGAAGGAAATTCGCACCTCCGGAACGGTTTAACGGTATAAAGGGACACATTTTTAGTGTTTACTTCGGTGTTTGCAAGGAGCATAATTAAAAGAGCAACCTTTTCCTTTTGCATCCTTAGTGCTGCACAACATGGCTCTTTCAGCTACAAACGTCTTGGGGGGGGGGGTTAAAGGTTTCCTTTCAACTTGCTCCAATCAGGCTTCGGCCTACACTCTGTTCCTCTGCTCCTCCTGCTGTCCCTGGGCTCTAACACCGCCAGTTGGTGCCTGGAAGTGCTGTGTGCACAGTCAACAGTCGCTCCTCTGTTATTGGGGTTCAGTAACGTCAGCTGATCCCCAGCTGTGTGTGCGGCAATACCTCCAATCTGCTCCTCCTGCTGTCCCTGGGCTCTAACACCGCCAGTTGGTGCCTGGAAGTGCTGTGTGCACAGTCAACAGTCGCTCCTCTGTTATTGGGGTTCAGTAACGTCAGCTGATCCCCAGCTGTGTATCCGGCAACGTGTCATGCGACCGCCACGCTGGCACAACTAAAATGTAAGGGGACCTGTCCCCCCCCCCCCCTAGGCGTTTGTTACTGAAAGAGCCACCATGTGCAGCACTAATACTGCACAAGGGAAAGGTCGCTCTTGAAATTATGCTCCTTGCAAACGCTGAACTACACACTCATGTAATGTGTCCCCTCACACCGTCCAACCGTCCCGGAGGTGGGACTTTCCTTTGTAATGTGACACAGCACAGCCGTCATTGCTACCCCCTTGGCACCGTGCGCTGCCTCCTTAGCGTTGTTTGATTCCGTCATGGACCCTGCGCTGTTATGTTATCCCTTGGCCATGCACAGTTTGCGCTGCCCGTCCTCTGACATCATTTGTTGTCGTCCTGGCTGCGCCTGTGCGTCCACGCTGCCCGAAATCACACCTCGCAGTGTCGTCTAATGTGATCCCACAGTGGGCCTGGTATCCATGGCCATGCGCAGTGCATATACTAGCCTCTCACTCCCCTTCTTCACGCTTCTTCAGACTAGGCGGCGTCAGCTGATCCCTAATAGCATGCCACGGCCGTGACGCCGCACAGTCTGAAGAAGCAGGAAGGAGGTGAGTGAGAGGCGATGATATGCACTGCGCATGCCCATGGATCCCTGGCCCGCAGTGGGACTACATTAGATGACACTGCAAGGTTGGATCTCGGGCAGCTTGGACGCACAGGCACTGCCAGCCTGACACCTACATGATGTCAGAAGACGGGCACCGCTAACTGTGCATGGCCAAGGGATAACATTACAGTGCGGGCTCCGTGACAGAACCAAACAACGTTGAGGAGGTGGTGCCCGGCACCAAGGGGGTTGGAATGACGGCTGTGCTGTGTCACATTACAAAGGAAAGTCCCACTTCCGGGATGGTTTGACGGTGTGAGGGGACACATTATATGAGTGTGTACTTCAGCGTTTGCAAGGAGCATAATTTTCGGAGCCACCATTTTCCATGTGCAGTATTACTGCTGTACAAGATGGCTCTTTCAGCAACAAATGCCTGGGGGGGGGGGTTAAAGGTTCCCTTTCAACTTGCTCCACTGCAGGCTTCGGCCTACACTCTGCTCCTCTTTGATTCCCTGGGTTTCAACACTGTCAGTTGCCACCTGGAAGTGTTGTCTACACAGAAAAAAACACTAGGTGATGTGTCAGTGGGGTTCAGCACCGCCAGCTGTTCCCCTGCTGTGTAGTCGGCAACGTGTCCAGCACAAGCCACGCTGGCACAACAGAACAAAAGCTGCCACCAGTGCAGGCTTCGGCCTACACTCTGCTCCTCTCCTCCTCCTGCTGACCCTGGGCTCAAACACCGCTAGTTTTTGCCCGGAAGTGCTAGCTGCACAGAGAAAAACACCAGCCAATGTGTTAGTGGGGTTCAGCAACGCCAGCTGTTCCCCTGCTGTGTAGCCGGCAACGTGACCTGCAAACGCCATGCAGGCACAGGAACTGAAATTAAAAGGGAACCTGGCCCCACCCCCCCAGGTGTTTCTATGTATAACAGCCACCTAGTACAGCAGTACTGCTGCATTTGTACAAGGTGGCTGACTTTTTCTCCTTGCCCACGTGGAACTCAACACGTACAAAATGTGTCTCATTGAGACCATTCCACTGTCCCTGAGGTGTGACTTTCCTTTGTAATGATACGCAGCACCCCCCTTGGTAGCGTTTCCCGTCTTTTGTCATCATGGTTAGCTGGCTGCGCCTGTGCATCCGCCCTGCTAGAAACAACGCCCCTCGTTGTCATATTTATTTTGTCAGCGAGGGTGTGGTTTATGGGCACGAGCAGTGCATATGTTCGCCTGTCTTAACTCATCTCCTTCCGCCTTCTTCAGACTGTGCGGCCTCCTGGCCGTGGTAGGCGATAAGGGATCAGCTGAGGCCGCCCAGTCTGGAGCCGGTGTAAGGACATGTGTAAGCGGCAAACCTATTTACTGCACAAGGCCACGAATCCCAGCCACGTAGTGTGATTGTTTGAAAACACACTGTGGGTCTGGGATTCATGTCCATCGCTAACCGCAACGGCCGACATGAAATGAGGTCAGAAGACAGGAAGCGCTCACAGCGCATGGCCAAGGGATCACAATAGCGCAGACTCCTGTACAGCAAATAACAACGCTCAGGAATCTGCGCCCAGTACCTAGGTGCAAATTTTGACACCTGTGCTGCGTCTCGTTAAAAAGACAAGTCACGCCTCCACAACTGTTTGACAGTATAATGGGCTAAATAGTGTACGTGTTTTAGTCAGCGTGTGCAAGGAGCAAAACAAATAGAGCAACCTTTTACTTGTGCAGCATTAATGCTGCACAAGGTGTGGCTCTTGTACCTTGCAACACCTGAGGGGGGGGTTAAAGGTAACCTTTGAAATTGGTTCAACTAGGCTTCGGCCTACACTCTGCTCCTCTCCTCCTCCTGCTGACCCTGGGCTCAAACAACGCCAGTTTCTGCCCGGACATGCTAGCTGCACAGAGAAAAACACCAGCCAATGTGTTAGTGGGGTTCAGCACCGCCTGCTGTTCCCCCGCTGTGTAGCCGGCATCGTGTCCAGCACAAGCCACGCTGGCACAACCGACCAAAAGCTGCCACCAGTGCAGGCTTCGGCCTACACTTTGCTCCTCTCCTCCTCCTCCTGCTGACCCTGGGCTCTAACACCGCTAGTTTTTGCCCGGACATGCAATCTGCACAGAGAAAAACACCAGTCAATGTGTCAGTGGGGTTCAGCAACGCCAGCTGTTCCCCTGCTGTGTAGCTTGCAACGTGACCTGCAAACGCCACGCAGGCACATGAACTGAAATTGAAGGGAGCCTGCCCCCCACCCACAGGTGTTTCTATGTATATCAGCCACCTTGTACAGCAGTACTGCTGCATTTGTACGAGGTGGCTGACTTTTTCTCCTTGCCCACGTGGAACTCAACACGTACAAAATGTGTCTCATTAGAGACCATTACAATGTCCCTGAGGTGTGACTTTCCTTTGTAATGACACGCAGCACCACCCTTGTTAGCGCTGCCCGTCTTTTGACATCATTGGTTAGCTGGCTGCGCCTGTGCATCTCCCCTGCTCGAAACAACGGCCCTCGGTGTCTTATTTTTTTGGACAGCGAGGGTGTGATTGATGGGCATGTGCAGTGCATATGTTTGCCTGTGTTCACTCATCTCCTTCCGCCTTCTTCAGACTGGGTGTCCTCATGGCCGCGGCAGGCGATAAGGGATCAGATGAGGCCGCCCAGTCTGAAGCAGGTGTAAGGACATGTGTGAGCGGCAAACATATTTAGTGCACCAGGGCACGAATCCCAGCACCGCAGTGTGATTTTTTAAAAACACACTGTGGGTCTGGGATTCATGTCCATCGCTAACCGCAACGGCCGACATGAAATGAGGTCAGAAGACAGGAAGCGCTCACAGCGCATGGCCAAGGGATCACAATAGCGCAGACTCCTGTACAGCAAATAACAACGCTCAGGAATCTGCGCCCAGTACCTAGGTGCAAATTTTGACACCTGTGCTGCGTCTCGTTAAAAAGACAAGTCACGCCTCCACAACTGTTTGACAGTATAATGGGCTAAATAGTGTACGTGTTTTAGTCAGCGTGTGCAAGGAGCAAAACAAATAGAGCAACCTTTTACTTGTGCAGCATTAATGCTGCACAAGGTGTGGCTCTTGTACCTTGCAACACCTGAGGGGGGGGTTAAAGGTAACCTTTGAAATTGGTTCAACTAGGCTTCGGCCTACACTCTGCTCCTCTACTCCTCCTGCTGACCCTGGGCTCAAACACCGCTAGTTTTTGCCCGGAAATGCTAGCTGCACAGAGAAAAACACCAGCCAATGTGTTAGTGGGGTTCAGCACCGCCAGCTGTTCCCCTGCTGTGTAGTCGGCAACGTGTCCAGCACAAGCCACGCTGGCACAACCGACCAAAAGCTGCCACCAGTGCAGGCTTCGGCCTACACTTTGCTCCTCTCCTCCTCCTGCTGACCCTGGGCTCAAACAACGCCAGTTTCTGCCCGGACATGCTAGCTGCACAGAGAAAAACACCAGCCAATGTGTTAGTGGGGTTCAGCACCGCCTGCTGTTCCCCCGCTGTGTAGCCGGCATCGTGTCCAGCACAAGCCACGCTGGCACAACCGACCAAAAGCTGCCACCAGTGCAGGCTTCGGCCTACACTTTGCTCCTCTCCTCCTCCTGCTGACCCTGGGCTCAAACAACGCCAGTTTCTGCCCGGACATGCTAGCTGCACAGAGAAAAACACCAGCCAATGTGTTAGTGGGGTTCAGCAACGCCAGCTGTTCCCCTGCTGTGTAGCTTGCAACGTGACCTGCAAACGCCACGCAGGCACATGAACTGAAATTGAAGGGAGCCTGCCCCCCACCCCCCCAGGTGTTTCTATGTATAACAGCCACCTTGTACAGCAGTACTGCTGCATTTGTACAAGGTGGCTGACTTTTTCTCCTTGCACACGTGGAACTCAACAAGTACAAAATGTGTCTCATTACAGACCATTACAATGTCCCTGAGGTGTGACTTTCCTTTTTAATGACACGCAGCACCCCCATTGTTAGCGCTGCCCGTCTCCTGACATCATTGGTTGGCTGGCTGTGCCTGTGCGTCCCCCCTGCCCGACACAACGCCCCCCGTTGTCTCATATATTTTGACTGCGAGGGTGTGATTGATGGGCACGAGCAGTGCATATGTTCCCCTGTTTTCACTCCCCTCCTTCCGCCTTCTTCTGACTGTGCGGCCTCATGGCCGCGGCATGCGATAAGGGATCAGCTGAGGCCGCCCAGTCTGAAGCAGGTGTAAGGACATGTGTGAGCGGCGAACATATTTACTGCACAAGGCCACGAATCCCAGCACCGCAGTGTGACTTTAGGAAAAGCCACTGTGGGTCTGGGATTTATGGCCATCGTTAACCGCACCGGCCAACATGAAATGAGGTCATGAGACGGCCTGCACTAACAGGGTATTGCCAAGGGATAACACAAGAGCGCAGACTCCTGTACAGCAAATAACAACGCTCAGGAATCTGCGCCCAGTACCTAGGTGCAAATTTTGACACCTGTGCTGCGTCTCGTTAAAAAGACAAGTCACGCCTCCACAACTGTTTGACAGTATAATGGGCTAAATAGTGTACGTGTTTAATTCAGCGTGTGCAAGGAGCAAAATTAAATAGAGCAACCTTTGACTTGTGCATCATTAATGCTGTTCAAGGTGTGGCTCTTGTACCTTGCAACACCTGAGGGGGGGGTTAAAGGTAACCTTTGAAATTGGTTCAACTAGGCTTCGGCCTACACTCTGCTCCTCTACTCCTCCTGCTGACCCTGGGCTCAAACACCGCTAGTTTTTGCCCGGAAATGCTAGCTGCACAGAGAAAAACACCAGCCAATGTGTTAGTGGGGTTCAGCACCGCCAGCTGTTCCCCTGCTGTGTAGTCGGCAACGTGTCCAGCACAAGCCACGCTGGCACAACAGAACAAAAGCTGCCACCAGTGCAGGCTTCGGCCTACACTTTGCTCCTCTCCTCCTCCTCCTGCTGACCCTGGGCTCTAACACCGCTAGTTTTTGCCCGGACATGCAATCTGCACAGAGAAAAACACCAGTCAATGTGTCAGTGGGGTTCAGCAACGCCAGCTGTTCCCCTGCTGTGTAGCTTGCAACGTGACCTGCAAACGCCACGCAGGCACATGAACTGAAATTGAAGGGAGCCTGCCCCCCACCCCCCCAGGTGTTTCTATGTATAACAGCCACCTTGTACAGCAGTACTGCTGCATTTGTACAAGGTGGCTGACTTTTTCTCCTTGCACACGTGGAACTCAACAAGTACAAAATGTGTCTCATTACAGACCATTACAATGTCCCTGAGGTGTGACTTTCCTTTTTAATGACACGCAGCACCCCCATTGTTAGCGCTGCCCGTCTCCTGACATCATTGGTTGGCTGGCTGTGCCTGTGCGTCCCCCCTGCCCGACACAACGCCCCCCGTTGTCTCATATATTTTGACTGCGAGGGTGTGATTGATGGGCACGAGCAGTGCATATGTTCCCCTGTTTTCACTCCCCTCCTTCCGCCTTCTTCTGACTGTGCGGCCTCATGGCCGCGGCATGCGATAAGGGATCAGCTGAGGCCGCCCAGTCTGAAGCAGGTGTAAGGACATGTGTGAGCGGCGAACATATTTACTGCACAAGGCCACGAATCCCAGCACCGCAGTGTGACTTTAGGAAAAGCCACTGTGGGTCTGGGATTTATGGCCATCGTTAACCGCACCGGCCAACATGAAATGAGGTCATGAGACGGCCTGCACTAACAGGGTATTGCCAAGGGATAACACAAGAGCGCAGACTCCTGTACAGCAAATAACAACGCTCAGGAATCTGCGCCCAGTACCTAGGTGCAAATTTTGACACCTGAGCTGCGTCTCGTTAAAAAGACAAGTCACGCCTCCACAACTGTTTGACAGTATAATGGGCTAAATAGTGTACGTGTTTAATTCAGCGTGTGCAAGGAGCAAAATTAAATAGAGCAACCTTTGACTTGTGCATCATTAATGCTGTTCAAGGTGTGGCTCTTGTACCTTGCAACACCTGAGGGGGGGGTTAAAGGTAACCTTTGAAATTGGTTCAACTAGGCTTCGGCCTACACTCTGCTCCTCTACTCCTCCTGCTGACCCTGGGCTCAAACACCGCTAGTTTTTGCCCGGAAATGCTAGCTGCACAGAGAAAAACACCAGCCAATGTGTTAGTGGGGTTCAGCACCGCCAGCTGTTCCCCTGCTGTGTAGTCGGCAACGTGTCCAGCACAAGCCACGCTGGCACAACAGAACAAAAGCTGCCACCAGTGCAGGCTTCGGCCTACACTTTGCTCCTCTCCTCCTCCTCCTGCTGACCCTGGGCTCTAACACCGCTAGTTTTTGCCCGGACATGCAATCTGCACAGAGAAAAACACCAGTCAATGTGTCAGTGGGGTTCAGCAACGCCAGCTGTTCCCCTGCTGTGTAGCTTGCAACGTGACCTGCAAACGCCACGCAGGCACATGAACTGAAATTGAAGGGAGCCTGCCCCCCACCCCCCCAGGTGTTTCTATGTATAACAGCCACCTTGTACAGCAGTACTGCTGCATTTGTACAAGGTGGCTGACTTTTTCTCCTTGCACACGTGGAACTCAACAAGTACAAAATGTGTCTCATTACAGACCATTACAATGTCCCTGAGGTGTGACTTTCCTTTTTAATGACACGCAGCACCCCCATTGTTAGCGCTGCCCGTCTCCTGACATCATTGGTTGGCTGGCTGTGCCTGTGCGTCCCCCCTGCCCGACACAACGCCCCCCGTTGTCTCATATATTTTGACTGCGAGGGTGTGATTGATGGGCACGAGCAGTGCATATGTTCCCCTGTTTTCACTCCCCTCCTTCCGCCTTCTTCTGACTGTGCGGCCTCATGGCCGCGGCATGCGATAAGGGATCAGCTGAGGCCGCCCAGTCTGAAGCAGGTGTAAGGACATGTGTGAGCGGCGAACATATTTACTGCACAAGGCCACGAATCCCAGCACCGCAGTGTGACTTTAGGAAAAGCCACTGTGGGTCTGGGATTTATGGCCATCGTTAACCGCACCGGCCAACATGAAATGAGGTCATGAGACGGCCTGCACTAACAGGGTATTGCCAAGGGATAACACAAGAGCGCAGACTCCTGTACAGCAAATAACAACGCTCAGGAATCTGCGCCCAGTACCTAGGTGCAAATTTTGACACCTGTGCTGCGTCTCGTTAAAAAGACAAGTCACGCCTCCACAACTGTTTGACAGTATAATGGGCTAAATAGTGTACGTGTTTAATTCAGCGTGTGCAAGGAGCAAAATTAAATAGAGCAACCTTTGACTTGTGCATCATTAATGCTGTTCAAGGTGTGGCTCTTGTACCTTGCAACACCTGAGGGGGGGGTTAAAGGTAACCTTTGAAATTGGTTCAACTAGGCTTCGGCCTACACTCTGCTCCTCTACTCCTCCTGCTGACCCTGGGCTCAAACACCGCTAGTTTTTGCCCGGAAATGCTAGCTGCACAGAGAAAAACACCAGCCAATGTGTTAGTGGGGTTCAGCACCGCCAGCTGTTCCCCTGCTGTGTAGTCGGCAACGTGTCCAGCACAAGCCACGCTGGCACAACAGAACAAAAGCTGCCACCAGTGCAGGCTTCGGCCTACACTTTGCTCCTCTCCTCCTCCTCCTGCTGACCCTGGGCTCTAACACCGCTAGTTTTTGCCCGGACATGCAATCTGCACAGAGAAAAACACCAGTCAATGTGTCAGTGGGGTTCAGCAACGCCAGCTGTTCCCCTGCTGTGTAGCTTGCAACGTGACCTGCAAACGCCACGCAGGCACATGAACTGAAATTGAAGGGAGCCTGCCCCCCACCCCCCCAGGTGTTTCTATGTATAACAGCCACCTTGTACAGCAGTACTGCTGCATTTGTACAAGGTGGCTGACTTTTTCTCCTTGCACACGTGGAACTCAACAAGTACAAAATGTGTCTCATTACAGACCATTACAATGTCCCTGAGGTGTGACTTTCCTTTTTAATGACACGCAGCACCCCCATTGTTAGCGCTGCCCGTCTCCTGACATCATTGGTTGGCTGGCTGTGCCTGTGCGTCCCCCCTGCCCGACACAACGCCCCCCGTTGTCTCATATATTTTGACTGCGAGGGTGTGATTGATGGGCACGAGCAGTGCATATGTTCCCCTGTTTTCACTCCCCTCCTTCCGCCTTCTTCTGACTGTGCGGCCTCATGGCCGCGGCATGCGATAAGGGATCAGATGAGGCCGTCCAGTCTGAAGCAGGTGTAAGGACATGTGTGAGCGGCAAACATATTTACTGCACCAGGGCACGAATCCCAGCACCGCAGTGTGATTTTTTAAAAACACACTGTGGGTCTGGGATTCATGTCCATCGCTAACCGCAACGGCCAACATGAAATGAGGTCATAAGACAGGAAGCGCTCACAGCGCATGGCCAAAGGATCACAAGAGCGCAGACTCCTGTACAGCAACTAACAACGCTCAGGAAGCTGCGCCCAT
The DNA here is from genome assembly GCF_032444005.1 of Ranitomeya imitator. Classification (NCBI taxonomy): domain Eukaryota; kingdom Metazoa; phylum Chordata; class Amphibia; order Anura; family Dendrobatidae; genus Ranitomeya; species Ranitomeya imitator. The sequence continues at coordinate 877,076,281 of NC_091282.1, read as the reverse complement.
GCAAAAAGGTGTTTTCGACACCTGTGCTGCTTTTCTTTAAAAAGACAAGTCACGCCTCCACTACTGTTAAACAGTATAATGGGCTAAATAGTCTACGTGTTGCATTCAGCTTGTGCAAGTAGACAAATTAATAGAGCAACCTTTTACTTGTGCAGCATTAATGCTGCAGAAGGAGTGGCTCTTGTTCTTTGTAACACCTGAGGGGGGGTTAAAGGTAACCTTTGAAATTGGTGCAACTAGGCTTCGGCCTACACTCTGCTCCTCTCCTCCTCCTGCTGACCCTGGGCTGTAACAACGCTAGTTTTTGCCCGGAAATGCTAGCTGCACAGAGAAAAACACCAGCCAATGTGTTAGTGGGGTTCAGCAACGCCAGCTGTTCCCCCGCTGTGTAGCCGGCATCGTGTCCAGCACAAGCCACGCTGGCACAACCGACCAAAAGCTGCCACCAGTGCAGGCTTCGGCCTACACTTTGCTCCTCTCCTCCTCCTCCTGCTGACCCTGGGCTCAAACACCGCTAGTTTTTGCCCGGAAATGCTAGCTGCACAGAGAAAAACACCAGCCAATGTGTTAGTGGGGTTCAGCACCGCCAGCTGTTCCCCCGCTGTGTAGCCGGCATCGTGTCCAGCACAAGCCACGCTGGCACAACCGACCAAAAGCTGCCACCAGTGCAGGCTTCGGCCTACACTTTGCTCCTCTCCTCCTCCTCCTGCTGACCCTGGGCTCAAACACCGCTAGTTTTTGCCCGGAAATGCTAGCTGCACAGAGAAAAACACCAGCCAATGTGTTAGTGGGGTTCAGCACCGCCAGCTGTTCCCCTGCTGTGCAGCTTGCAACGTGACCTGCAAACGCCACGCAGGCACATGAACTGAAATTGAAGGGAGCCTGGCCCCCACCCCCAGGTGTTTCTATGTATAACAGCCACCTTGTACAGCAGTACTGCTGCATTTGTACAAGGTGGCTGATGTTTTCTCCTTGCCCACGTGGAACTCAACACGTACAAAATGTGTCTCTTTGAGACCATTCCACTGTCCCTGAGGTGTGACTTTCCTTTCTAATGATACGCAGCACCCCCCTTGGTAGCGCTTCCCGTCTTCTGACATCATTGGTTGGCTACTTGCGCCTGTTCGTCCGCCCTGCCTGAATAAAATGCTCCTCGTTGTCTTAATTATTTTGACTGCGAGGGTGTGATTGATGGGCACGAGCAGTGCATATCTTCGCCTGTCTTAACTCATCTCCTTCAGCCTTCTTCAGACTGTGCAGCCTCATGGCCGCGGCATGCAAGAAGGGATCAGCAGAGGCCGCCCAGTCTGAAGCAGGTGTAAGGACGTGTGTGAGCGGCCAAAATATTTACTGCTCAAGGCCACGAATCCCAGCACCGCAGTGTGGCTTTATGAAAAGACACTGTGGGTCTGGGATTTATGGCCATCGTTAACCGCACCGGCCAACATGAAATGATGTCATAAGATGGGCAGCGCTAACAGGGCATTGCCAAGGGATAACACAAGAGCGCAGACTCCTGTACAGCAAATAACAACGCTCAGGAAGCTGCTCCAAGCACCAAGGCGTTATTTTGGACACCTGTGCTGCGTCTCATCAAAAAACCAAGTCACGCATCCACTACAGTTTGACTGTAGAATGGGGTAAATTGTGTATGTCTTTCATTCAGCGTGTGCAAGTAGACAAATTAATAGAGCAACCTTTCACTTGTGCAGCATTAATACTGCACAAGGTGTGTCTCTTGTACTTTGTAACACCTGAGGGGGGGGTTAAAGGTTTCCTTTGAAATTGGTTCAACTAAGCTTCGGCCTACACTCTGCTCCTCTCCTCCTCCTCCTGCTTCAACACGGGCTCTAACATCGCTAGTTTTTGCCCGCAAGTGCTAGCTGCACAGAGAAAAACACACGCCATTGTGTTAGTGGGGTTCAGCAACGCCAGCTGTTCCCCCAGTGTGTAGCCGGCAAAGTGTCCTGCAAACGCAACGCAGACACAAAGCTGCCTCCAGTGCAGGCTTCGGCCTACACTCATCTCCCCCTGCTTACCCTTTGCTCCAACACCGCTAGTTGGGGCTCTAGGAAGACAATCTTTAATAGGCAAGGCAACGCATCCGGGTTCCAGCACCGCCAGCTGGTTCTCGGCAGTGTTCTTGTCACAGGTACTCCCTCGTGCCAAGCCTGGTTTCAGCACCGTCAGCTGTTTCCGGGTTGTGTCAACTTCACTGAGACGCCTATGCTTGCCCCGTCGTGGTGCGGTCGAGTTAGCCAACTCCAGGGTGCCTCCAGTTTAGGAGCTTCCTATGTGGGCTGCGTGAACTGGTAGTCAAGGCTGGTTCTGTAGTGCCAGTAGGCCCAGCTCCCCCTGTAGGACTGTTGGGGTTCGGTAACTGCGGCTGCCTCGCGGCCTAGCTGTTCTCTCCTCTCCTGTGGGCCTTGGGGTCCACCACCTGGTTCCAGCACCGTCAGCTGGTTCCGGGCCGAGCCTTTGGCTTAGGTGCCTCCTCCTGGGTATCCGAGTTCCGCCAACGCCAGGCGGTCCTTGGTAGTGCTTTTAAGCGCGGGCACCTACAGCTTAGTAACCGGGTTCCAGCACCGTCAGCTGGTCCTCGGTCGTGCCATTGGCTCTTGCACACTGGGGCAACGCATCCGGGTTCCAGCACCGCCAGCTGGTTCTCGGCAGTGTTTTTGTCACAGGTACTCCCTCGTGCCAAGCCTGGTTTCAGCACCGTCAGCTGTTTCCGGGTTGTGTCAAGCTCACTGAGACACCTATGCTTGCCTCGTCGTGGTGCGGTCGGGTTAGCCAACTCCAGGGTGCCTCCAGTTTAGGAGCTTCCTATGTGGGCTGCGTGAACTGGTAGTCAAGGCTGGTTCTGTAGTGCCAGTAGGCCCAGCTCCCCCTGTAGGACTGTTGGGGTTCGGTAACTGCGGCTGCCTCGCGGCCTAGCTGTTCTCTCCTCTCCTGTGGGCCTTGGGGTCCACCACCTGGTTCCAGCACCGTCAGCTGGTTCCGGGCCGAGCCTTTGGCTTAGGTGCCTCCTCCTGGGTATCCGAGTTCCGCCAACGCCAGGCGGTCCTTGGTAGTGCTTTTAAGCGCGGGCACCTACAGCTTAGTAACCGGGTTCCAGCACCGTCAGCTGGTCCTCGGTCGTGCCATTGGCTCTTGCACACTGGGGCAACGCATCCGGGTTCCAGCACCGCCAGCTGGTTCTCGGCAGTGTTTTTGTCACAGGTACTCCCTCGTGCCAAGCCTGGTTTCAGCACCGTCAGCTGTTTCCGGGTTGTGTCAAGCTCACTGAGACACCTATGCTTGCCTCGTCGTGGTGCGGTCGGGTTAGCCAACTCCAGGGTGCCTCCAGTTTAGGAGCTTCCTATGTGGGCTGCGTGAACTGGTAGTCAAGGCTGGTTCTGTAGTGCCAGTAGGCCCAGCTCCCCCTGTAGGACTGTTGGGGTTCGGTAACTGCGGCTGCCTCGCGGCCTAGCTGTTCTCTCCTCTCCTGTGGGCCTTGGGGTCCACCACCTGGTTCCAGCACCGTCAGCTGGTTCCGGGCCGAGCCTTTGGCTTAGGTGCCTCCTCCTGGGTATCCGAGTTCCGCCAACGCCAGGCGGTCCTTGGTAGTGCTTTTAAGCGCGGGCACCTACAGCTTAGTAACCGGGTTCCAGCACCGTCAGCTGGTCCTCGGTCGTGCCATTGGCTCTTGCACACTGGGGCAACGCATCCGGGTTCCAGCACCGCCAGCTGGTTCTCGGCAGTGTTTTTGTCACAGGTACTCCCTCGTGCCAAGCCTGGTTTCAGCACCGTCAGCTGTTTCCGGGTTGTGTCAAGCTCACTGAGACACCTATGCTTGCCTCGTCGTGGTGCGGTCGGGTTAGCCAACTCCAGGGTGCCTCCAGTTTAGGAGCTTCCTATGTGGGCTGCGTGAACTGGTAGTCAAGGCTGGTTCTGTAGTGCCAGTAGGCCCAGCTCCCCCTGTAGGACTGTTGGGGTTCGGTAACTGCGGCTGCCTCGCGGCCTAGCTGTTCTCTCCTCTCCTGTGGACCTTCGGGTCCACCACCTGGTTCCAGCACCGTCAGCTGGTTCCGGGCCGAGCCTTTGGCTTAGGTGCCTCCTCCTGGGTATCCGAGTTCCGCCAACGCCAGGCGGTCCTTGGTAGTGCTTTTAAGCGCGGGCACCTACAGCTTAGTAACCGGGTTCCAGCACCGTCAGCTGGTCCTCGGTCGTGCCATTGGCTCTTGCACACTGGGGCAACGCATCCGGGTTCCAGCACCGCCAGCTGGTTCTCGGCAGTGTTTTTGTCACAGGTACTCCCTCGTGCCAAGCCTGGTTTCAGCACCGTCAGCTGTTTCCGGGTTGTGTCAAGCTCACTGAGACACCTATGCTTGCCTCGTCGTGGTGCGGTCGGGTTAGCCAACTCCAGGGTGCCTCCAGTTTAGGAGCTTCCTATGTGGGCTGCGTGAACTGGTAGTCAAGGCTGGTTCTGTAGTGCCAGTAGGCCCAGCTCCCCCTGTAGGACTGTTGGGGTTCGGTAACTGCGGCTGCCTCGCGGCCTAGCTGTTCTCTCCTCTCCTGTGGGCCTTGGGGTCCACCACCTGGTTCCAGCACCGTCAGCTGGTTCCGGGCCGAGCCTTTGGCTTAGGTGCCTCCTCCTGGGTATCCGAGTTCCGCCAACGCCAGGCGGTCCTTGGTAGTGCTTTTAAGCGCGGGCACCTACAGCTTAGTAACCGGGTTCCAGCACCGTCAGCTGGTCCTCGGTCGTGCCATTGGCTCTTGCACACTGGGGCAACGCATCCGGGTTCCAGCACCGCCAGCTGGTTCTCAGCAGTGTTCTTGTCACAGGTACTCCCTCGTGCCAAGCCTGGTTTCAGCACCGTCAGCTGTTTCCGGGTTGTGTCAACTTCACTGAGACGCCTATGCTTGCCCCGTCGTGGTGCGGTCGAGTTAGCCAACTCCAGGGTGCCTCCAGTTTAGGAGCTTCCTATGTGGGCTGCGTGAACTGGTAGTCAAGGCTGGTTATGTAGTGCCAGTAGGCCCAGCTCCCCCTGTAGGACTGTTGGGGTTCGGTAACTGCGGCTGCCTCGCGGCCTAGCTGTTCTCTCCTCTCCTGTGGGCCTTCGGGTCCACCACCTGGTTCCAGCACCGTCAGCTGGTTCTCGGCAGTGTCTTTTGCTCTTGTACCTTCTGCTCCCCATCCTGGTTCCAGTACCGTCAGCTGGTTCCGGGCAGAGCCTTTGGCTTAGGTGCCTCCTTCTGGGTATCCAAGTTCCACCAACGTCAGGTGGTCCTTGGTAGTGCTTTCAGGCACGGGTACCTCCTGCTTAGTAACCGGGTTCCAGTAACGTCAGCTGGTCCTCGGTAGTTCCATTGGCTCTTGGACCTTCGGCTACCCATCCGGGTTCCAGTACCGTCAGCTGGTTCTCGGCAGTGTCTTTTGCTCTTGTACCTTCTGCTCCCCATCCTGGTTCCAGTAACGTCAGCTGGTTCCGGGCAGAGCCTTTGGCTTAGGTGCCTCCTTCTGGGTATCCGAGTTCCGTCAACGTCAGGCGGTCCTTGGTAGTGCTTTTTAGCACGGGTACCTCCTGCTTAGTAACCGGGTTCCAGTAACGTCAGCTGGTCCTCGGTAGTTCCATAGGCTCTTGAACCTTCGGGTAGCCATCCGAGTTCCAGTTCCATCAGCTGGTTCTTGGCATTTTCTCAGCCTTCTTGTACCTTCTGCTACATTTCCAAGTTGAAGACCCTAACGTCGACGACCCGGAAGACCACCACGATGACGACGACACGGAAGACCACCCCGATGACGACGACGACGACGGCGGAGATGACGACACTGGAGACGACGACCCTGGAGACGACAACATGGAAGACCGAGAAGCAGAAGAACAAGAGGCTGCAGAACAAAGAGCAGAAGAACATTAAGCATAAGACTTAATATCAGAGCAAAAGATATTATCTAAATTATATGCAGAAGAAGACTAAGCAGTGTATGGGGGTGAGTCCGTTCCTCCTCGTGGTGCCCCTGGATAAAGCCTGATGCTGCAGGCCAAACTGAACGCGGACAAATGTAACTTTTGTGACTGGCAGAACGGAAGGTGTAATCTTCCAACTTTTATAGATAACAACTACGGGAATGCCTGTCACAAATGAGAATATGATGAAGAAGTAGAATAGGAAGAATAATAACAGTGGAATAAAAAGAATATGTAGAATAAGAAGAATAATAATAGTTGAATAAAATGAATATGAAGAATGTAATAAAAAAAAAAAAATAGGTAGAAGATGAAGAAGAAGATGAATAAGGTGAAGAAGTTGATGTCAAAGATGCTGATGATGATGAAGATGAAAGTGTGGGAAAAGAAAAAAAAAAAGAAAAAAAAGAAGGGGAAGGGCGTGGAATAGTGAAACATCAATATCTGACAAAATAAAAAAAAAATTTACATAGTCAATATCTTTGTCACTCCGAACGTCTTAAAAAAAAACAAAAAACATGCTATTCTATTTGATTGGGATAAACCTCTATGACTTTAATGTCTCCGCCACCTCCCCAAATACATCCGGCATTATTCTTAGTTGTTTTCCTTCATGTAGAATGAACCTACAAGGAAAGAAAGGGTTTATTTTAATTCCGATATTTTGGTCCCATTGACTTGCATTGGGATCGGGTATCGGTATCGGCGATATCCGATATTTTTTGAATATCGGCCGATCCAAACCGATACCGATACTTTCCGATATCGGAAGGTATCGCTCAACACTAGTTAGCGCTATATAAAAATAAAGATTTTTTTTATTTCCTCATAAATGCTGCAAATTTGGACCTATTGTCTAGCAATATATAAGAAATCATTGTGTTTTTTTTTTTATTATATATACCTCTCTAATCGTTTGAATTGTTAATTGTGAGTTATTGAACTTTGACACTGAGTCATCTGACCTGTTGGTGCCCATTTTTTATTTGTAACCTAGCAAAACTATTTATACCTGTGATGCCTGTATATTCTGTGTGGTATTTCCTGATGAAGGGGGCATGAGACCCCTGAAACGCGTAGAATAAAACCACTGTGAATCAACTATACTTTCCTGAAATTCATCTTAGCGGCAGCGCAGAACTTTAACTACAAATCTCCCTTTGAAGACATTATTTTCTCTGGTCGGTGAAGACTTGTGGATCTGCAGCAGCCGCTATCTATATGCTCTAATCTCATCCTAACCAGGTGAGCAAATTTGGTGTATATTCTCCTCTGTGTAACGTGGATAAGACTCTACTGCGCTCTTTGTCTCCCAATTGCTTTGCAATGGGTTAGGGAGAGAAATTGTTAAAAGCCCATTACAAGATGAATCGGACATGGAGTGCACAGATGCACAGCCACAGCGAGATTATTATGCTGTTCCATTGACTCAGATCACTACATTGCCCTTGCAGTATACTGAGCCAGAACCTGACCCTGATGAGACTATGGTGCCCCGTCACGAACGCTATAGCACCTTACACGTTGACACAGAGGAAGGTGCACATGACAATGAAGAGGAGGTGATAGATGACCAAGTTGTTGATCCAGATTGGCAGCCATTGGGGGAAGAGGGTGCCACTGCCAGTAGCTCGGAAGCGGAGCAGGATGATCCGCAGCAGCCATCTACATCGCAACAGCTTTCATCTGGCAGGCCCGTATCTGGCCAAAAATGTTTGTCAAACCCCAAAACAGTTTTAGGACAGCGTGGCCATCCGATGAAAGTAGCACAGCATACAATGCCTCAAAAGGTAAACCATAGTAGGAAGAGTGCAGTGGGAATATTTTAACCAAGATCCGAATGATCAGTGCAAAGTAATCTGTAAGAAGTGCTCAAAGACCTTTAGCAGAGGGAAGAATCTCCTAAATTTAAATACAACGTGCATGCGTAGACATTTAACCAGCATGCACTTGCAAGCCTGGACTAACTACAAAACGTCCCGTACCGTTGGTGCACCTGCTCAGAATGAAGGTAGTCACCAACGCTACATTGTTTCCCTCACAGTAAGCCCACCGGTTAGGACACCATCAGCAGCAAATGTGGAGGTATCGTCGCAAGTCCAAAGCTGTCAGGGAGTCACAAGGTTCTTGGTAGGAAACACTGTATGTAGGCCAACATCAAGAATGCCATGTCCACCACCATCCCCGCTAGTTCCACTATATGCAGCTCTCCAGTCCAGCTCACCCTACAAGAGACTCTCGTTAGGAAAAGAAAGTACTCATCCTGTCATCCGCTTACACAGGGTTTGAACACCCATATTGCTAGACTAATCTCTTTAGAGATGATGCCCTACCGGTTGGTTGAAAGTGAAGCTTTCAAAGCCCTGATGGCCTACGCAGTACCATGCTATGACCTACCCAGTCGACACTTCTTTGCGAGAAAAGCCATCCCAGCCCTCCACCAGCATGTCAAAGACTGCATTGTCCATGCACTGAGGCAATCAGTCAGTAGAAAGGTGCTCCTCACAACAGATGCATGGACCAGTAGGCATGGCCAGGGATGTTACGTGTCCATCACGGCGCACTGGGTTAATGTGGTGGATGCAGGGTCCACAGGGGACAGCCATAGTGGGACAGTTCTGCGTAGCCCATGGTATAGGAAAAAGTTTGCTGTAGGCGTTTGCCACCCCTCCTCCTCCTCCTCCAGAAGAGAAAGCTCATCCACAGAGCGCAGTCGCACGACCACTCCATCCGCAGCTGCCGGTGTTGCACACGAGGTGTCTCATGGAAAAGCTAGTGGTAAGCGTCAGCAGGCTGTGCTACAAATGAAGTGTTTGGGCAACAACAGACACACCACAGAAGTACTGGCCGAGTACTTGCAGCAAGAAACTCAGCTGGGCAGTGTACATCTCGAGGCAGGCAAGGTAGTCAGTGATAACGGAAGGAATTTCATGGCTGCTATTACCCTTTCAGAACTGAAACACATACCTTGCCTGGCTCACACCTTGAACATGGTGGTGCAGTGCTTCCTGAAAAATTATCCGGGGTTACCAGCCCTGCTCCTGAGGGTGCGAAGACTTTGTTCGCACATCCGCCGGTTGCCCGTACATTCCAGCCGTATGCTGAACCAACAGCGATCGCTGAATCTTCCCCAGCACCGCCTAATAATCGACGTTGCAACGAGGTGGAACTCCACACTGCACGTTTCAGAGGCTGTGCGAACAGAGGCATGCTGTCATGTATTTGTGGGAGGATACACATACACAGGCAGGCAGTTGGATGGCAGACATGGAGTTGTCTGGTGTGCAGTGGTCGAAGCTCCAAGACCTCTGTCAAGTCCTTCAGTGTTTTGAGGAATGCACATGGCTGGTAAGTTCAGATGATGCCATCATGAGCATGAGCATCCCACTAATGCGTCTGCTGATGCAAAGTTTGACGCACATCAAGGAGCAGGCGTCTGCAACCGTGGAGGAGGGAAGCCTTGAGGACAGTCAGCCATTGTCTGCTCAGGGAACTCTCCTGGATGAGGTGGCAGACGAAGAGGAGGAGGAGGATGATGGGGATGAATATTTATGGGAGGAGGATGCCTCTCAGGGGGCAATAGAAACCGGTGGCGTTGCAAGGTCAGGTACAGGGTTTCTGTGGGCCACAAGTGATGTTGATTTGCCAGAAAGTGCTCCTCAACCCAGCACAAGCAGTGAATTGACACCTGGAACATTGACCCACATGGCTGAGTATGCCTTGCGTATCCTAAAAAGGGACCCCCACATTATCAAAATGATGACCGATGACGATTACTGGTTGGCCTGCCTCCTGGATCCATGATACAAAGGAAAATTAAAAAATATAGTGCCACATGAGAACCTTGAGCAAAAATTGGCTTCCAAACAAGCAACTCTTGTAGACCGTTTGGTTCAGGCATTCCCAGCACACAGCGGCGGTGATGGTTCTCACATGAGCTGTAGGGGGCAACATGACAGAGGTGTTAGAGGTGCACAAATCCGAAGTGGCGTTGGACAGAGGGGTTTTCTGACCAGGTTGTGGAGTGATTTCGCAATGACCGCAGACAGGACAGGTACTGCAGCACCAATTCAAAGTGACAGGAGACAACATTTGTCCAGTATGGTTACTAACTATTTTTCCTCCCTTATCGATGTTCTCCCTCAACCATCATTCCCATTTGATTACTGGGCATCCAAAATAGACACCTGGCCTGAATTGGCCGAATATGCATTGCAGGAGCTTGCTTGCCCAGCAGCTAGTGTGCTATCAGAAAGAGTATTCAGTGCTGCTGGTTCAATACTGACCGAAAAAAGGACACGTCTGGCTACCCGAAATGTTGATGATCTAACCTTCATTAAAATGAACCAATCATGGATTTCTGAATATTTTGCCCCACCTTCCCCTGCTGACACGTAGCTTGCCTGAAAAATGTCTTGATTTTGGCCTCCTCTTACTGACTGCTCCAATTCCTCCATTTGCAGCTGCTGAATGTCCACCATAGGCCATTTTTATACCTCCCTAAATGGGCTGACTCCCCCCACAGGGCCGTGGTCCCCACTTGGCGCAAGCACCCGTGCGAGTGCCGTTTGCCTGGACAGGTGGTTGTGCCCACTCTTGGGCGACGGCACTGGCACAGGGTCCCTCATAGTATAATGAAGTGTCTCTGATGGTGGTGGTGCACAACCAACGTCAGACACACCGTCATAATATGAGGGGCACTGTGCCGGTACCGCCGCCCACGAGAGAGTGTTCCCCCCCAGCTCGAACAGTGCTCTACCGCTTGCAAAACTTACCTCTCCCTGCTCCACCACTGTGTAGTCTGTGCTGTTAAATCCTTCAATGGCACTGCCAATACAAATTTGTTGAAATGATAGATGATAGTTAAAATATACAGGGGCCCTGGCCTCCATTTAGGCCAGTTAATACTTTGCGCCAACTACCACTATCTGCTACTCAGCAGAGGAGCCCACCCCTGTACCTAGCTATGCCACCAGTTTATTTATGAACATTTTTTTGGCAGACATTTAGCCCACTTTGTTATTTTGGCCTACTAACTGTGCCAGCCACTTATTAAGGTTGTCCTCCACTGAACAAAGCAATGGCACCTGTGTACTCCTCTTACCAATTTTGAACTGCATTTAGCCTATTTACTTATTTGGGCCTAGTAAAAGTGTCAGCCTCTCATTACAGTTGTCCTCCTCCGCTGAACAAAGCTATGCCGCCTGTATACTCCTCTTACCAATTTTGAACTGCATTTAGCCTACTTACTTATTTGGGCCTAGTAACTGTGTCAGCCTCTCATTACAGTTGTCCTCCGCTGAACAAAGCAATGCCGCCTGTGTACTCCTGTTACCAATTTTGAACTGCATTTAGCCTACTTTTTTATTTTAGGCCTACTAAGTCTGTCTGAGCCACTTATTACAGTTGTCCTCCACTGAACAAAGCAATGGCACCTGTGTACTCCTCTTACCAATTTTGAACTGCATTTAGCCTATTTACTTATTTGGGCCTAGTAACTGTGTCAGCCTCTCATTACAGCTGTCCTCCTCTGCTGAACAAAGCTATGCCGCCTGTGTACTCCTCTTACCAATTTTGAACTGCATTTAGCGTACTTAGTTATTTGGGCCTATTAACTGTGTCAGCCACTCCTTACAGTTGTCCTCCACTGAACAAAGCAATGCCACCTGTGTACTCCTGTTACTAATTTTGAACTGCTTTTAGCCTACTTTTTTATTTTGGGCCTATATCTGTGTTTCCTCCTCACCCTGCCAATTGCCCAGCCACTGCTAGATGAGTCTGCTGGTACATTGACCCAGACCACTACATTCCCCTTGCACTCTACACAGCCACAATCTGACCCTGCTGAAAGTCAGGTTCCCCTTCCCGCATACTATACCACCTTACACGGGGACAAAGAGGAAGATGCAGATAAAAGTGCAGGTTCCTTCATCAGGTGGGGGGGCATACTTGTTGACACTGGCACAGGGCCCCTCATATTATGCAAAAGTGTCTCTGGCAGTGGGAGGTGCCCCCCGCCGTCAAGCACACCGCCGTACTATGGGGGCCCTGTGCCAGTGCCAACTAGTGGGCCCCCCCTGCTTGCTCAGGATCACAGCACTTGCAAAGTTGAAATACTTACCTCTCCCTGCTCCACCGCCATGACATATTCTGCATTTCCTGGGCCCAAGAAAATCTTGAGCCAGCCCTACCCCCCCACAACTTTAGCCAAATGACCCCCTGTTTTCAATGCCTAACTATTATTATAAAGTAAATTAAGATTGACAAGCTTCAGTAATACGAATTGCTGTTTTGGGCATTAAAATGGGCACTGTAGGTGTTTTCCTGTCCTCCACTCACTGCCGACTTTGATTCCCCATTGACTTGCATTGGTTTCGTGTTTCAGTCGGCCCCTAACTTTTCGCAATAATCGGCCGATTTCACCCTACCCGACTTTTGAGAAAGTCGGGTTTCTCGAAACCCGACTCGATCCTTAAAAAGTAAAAATCGCTCAACTCTAGTGTACGTGTGTCAGTGTCTCCGGTACATGGGAAAACTGTCACCACTAGTGATGAGCAAGCACGAAAATGCTCGGGTTCTCGTTACTTGGGTGGAGCAAATTGGAAGCTCGGATGCTCGACCCGAGCAACGAACCCAATGTAAGTCTATGGGAAACTCGAGCATTTTTGCCCCGAACCCCCAGGAGGTCTTTTAAGGGTCTATAATCTGTGGAAATCGATGGGAAAAATGCTCAAATGACATGGGAACAGCATTGGGAAGACCCCTGGAAGCATTTCTGACTCCCAGGTCACTGCTGTGAACAATATTGCATTTTGAAATTTAGTGGAGAATATGTGTGCTTGTCTGCGGCTGTCTGCTTGTGTGTACGGCTGTCTGCGTGTGTGTGCATGTGTCTGCTGGTGTGTGCGGTAATGCTACTGCTGGTACTGTCAGTCACAGCACTGCGGGATCATGCTGACAGATGTCAGCGTGATTCCGCAGCTGACTTTGACCCGCAGCGTGGACGCGGGCTTAGCCTGATGAGACTACTGCTCCCATCGGGCTATCTATGGTGTCACTGATAACAGTGACAGTAGGTGCCGCTGATGGGAGAGCAGTATCATCTGCCGGCACCTGTGCTCACTGTTAAAAAAAAGTAATATTACATACATATTCATTATTCACATAATACATACATATTCACATAGAAATAAAAACACATACTTACCGCACCCCCAACGCCCTTGTCTCCTAGAAATAAGATAAAATAAAAAAACAACATTACCACATACTACATACAGTTTAGATCACGTGAAGTCTAGTTATGAGTAGTGTTGACTCGAGCGATACGTTCCGATATCCGAAAATATCGGTATTGAATTGGATCGGCCGATATCCAAAAAATATCGGATATCGCCGATATCGATACCGGAAACCAATGCAAGTGACTGGGACAAAATATCAAAATTAAAATAAACCCTTTCTTTCCTTGTAGGTTAACCCCTTCATGACCTTGGGATTTTTCGTTTTTCCGTGTTCTTTTTCACTCCCCTCCTTCCCAGAGCCATAACTTTTTTATTTTTCCGTCAATTTGGCCATGTGAGGGCTTATTTTTTGTGGGACGAGTTGTATTTTTGAACGACATCATTGGTTTTAGCATGTCGTGTACTAGAAAACGGGAAAAAAATTCCAAGTGCGGTGAAATTGCAAAAAAAGTGCAATCCCACACTTGTTTTTTGTTTGGCTTTTTTGCACTAAATGCTAAAACTGACCTGCCATTTTGATTCTCCAGGTCAGTACGAGTTCATAGACACCTAACATGATTAGGTCATTTTTTATCTAAGTGGTGAAAAAAAAATCCAAACTTTGCTAAAAAAAAAAAAAAAAATTGCGCCATTTTCCGATACTCATAGCGTCTCCATTTTTCGTGATCTGGGGTGGGTTAAGGGCTTATTTTTTGCATGCCGAGATGCCGTTTTTAATGATAGCATTTTGGTGCAGATACGTTCTTTTGATCGCCCGTTATTGCATTTTAATGCAATGTCGCGGCGACCTAAAAAACATAGTTCTGGCGTTTCGAATTTTTTTCTCGCTACGCCGTTTAGCGATCAGGTTAATGCTTTTTTTAATTGATAGATCGGGCGATTCTGAGAGCGGCAATACCAAATATGTGTAGATTTGATTTTTTTTTAATTGATTTATTTTGATTGGGGCGAAAGGGGGGTGATTTAAACTTTTATTTTTTTTTATTTTTTTCACATTTTTTTTAACTTTTTGTTTTTTACTTTTGCCATGCTTCAATAGCCTCCATGGGAGGCTAGAAGCAGGCACAGCACGATCGGCTCTGCTACATAGCAGCGATCTGCTGATCGCTGCTATGTAGCAGAAATGGAGGTGTGCTGTGAGCGCCGACCACAGGGTGGCGCACACAGCCACCGGTGATCAGTAACCATAGAGGTCTCTAGGACCTCTATGGTTACCATCCTGATGCATCGCCGACCCCCGATCATGTGACGGGGGTCGGCGATGACGTCATTTCCGGCCGCCCGGCCGGAAGCGGTAGTTAAATGCCGCTGTCTGCGTTTGACAGCGGCATTTAACTAGTTCATAGGTGCGGGCAGATCGCGATTCTGCCCGCGCCTATTACAGGCACATGTTAGCTGTTCAAAACAGCTGACATGTCCCGGCTTTGATGCGGGCTCACCGCGGAGCCCTGCATCAAAGCAGGGGATCTGACCTCGGACGTACTATCCCGTCCAAGGTCAGAAAGGGGTTAATTCTACATGAAGGAAAACAACTAAGAATAATGTACAATGTATTTGGGGAGGTGGCGGAGACATTAAAGGCATAGAGGTTTAGCCCATTCAAATGGAATAGCAGGAATTAAATTTTTTTTTAAGACGTTCAGAGTTACAAAGATATTGACTATGTTAAGCTTTTTTATATTTTGTCAGATATTTATGTTTCACTACTTCCATGCTCTTTACTAGAGTTGAGCGCCTTTTACTTTTTTAGGATCGATTCGGGATTCGCGAAACCCGACTTTGTCAAAAGTCGGGTCGGGTGAAATCGGCTCCTGTGCTCTTCCTGGGGCCCCTCTGTGCTGCCTGTTGCCCTGTGCGCTGCCTGGGGCCCCTGTACTCTTCCTGGGGCCTCTCTGTGCTGCCTGTTGCCCTGTGCGCTGCCTGGGGCTCGTGCACTTCCTGTGGCCCCTGTGCTCTTCGTGGAGCCCCTCTGTGCTGCCTGGGGCCCCTCTGTGCTGCCTGTTTCCCCGTGTGCTGCCTGAGGCCCCTGTGCACTGCCTGAAGCCCCTGTGCGCTGCCTGGAGTCCTGTGGGCTGCCTGGGGCCCTGTGGGCTGCCTGGGGCCCCTGTGTGCTGCCTGGGGCCCTGTCCGCTGCCTGGGGCCCTGTGTTCTGCAAGTGGCCCCGTGTGCTGCTTGAGGCCACTGTGCGCTGGCTGGAGCCCTGTGGGCTGCCTGGGGCCCTGTGGGCTGCCTGAGGCCCTATGCACTCCTTTGGGCCCCTGTGTGCTGCCTGGGGCCCCTGTGTGCTGCCTGGGGCCCTTTGCACTGCCTGGGGTGCCTGTGTGCTGCCTGGGGACTTGTGCGCTGCCTTGGGCCCTTTGCGCTGCCTGGGGCCCCGTTTGCTGCTTGGGGCCCCATTTGCTGCCTGGGGCTCCGTTATTGATTATATCACTCAATAGTTCTCAAAAGGCTGAAAAATCTGATCTACAGCAGCTGGGGTATATTCTCAACTGGAGGGTATAATCTGGACTAGTCCAATTTGTTCCCCGGGGTATAGTTTGGGCTAGGCCAGAATATACCCGGGGTATAATCTGGCCCAGAGGGGTATAAACTGGACTAGTCCAATTTATACCCCGGGGTATAGTTTGGGCTAGGCCAGAATATACCCGGGGTATAATCTGGCCTAGGCCATTTTAACCCCGGGTATATTCTGGGCGGGGGGGTTAATCTGGCCTGTAACACCAGGGATCTAAGAGTGTGGCAACCCAGTAGTCGGCATTACTTCGGATTCTGACAATCCGAGGGTCATGTTGCAGGTAGTGCAGCAAGAAGGCACTCATGTGTCTTGCGCATCCAGGAGGACCAAGTCCTTGTTGTCTTGGTCATAGGTGAAATAGTGGAGCCATATGCATACCTGCTGGTAGAGGGATTGCCGTGAGGAGGATAACCCCGACGCGCGTTTCGCAACGTAGCTTCTTCCTGGGGGCCGTGGTAGTGAGGGGGACATAGTGCATGCTTTTTATGTGCGGCGGTTGT
The DNA here is from genome assembly GCF_032444005.1 of Ranitomeya imitator. Lineage (NCBI taxonomy): Eukaryota > Metazoa > Chordata > Amphibia > Anura > Dendrobatidae > Ranitomeya > Ranitomeya imitator. The sequence continues at coordinate 877,060,068 of NC_091282.1, read as the reverse complement.
CATGGCGCTGGCGTCCATCAGGCACAGAACAGGAAGCGGCACATAAAAAATTATGCACTATGTCCCCCTCACTACCACGACCCCCAGGAAGAAGCTACGTTGCGAAACGCGCGTCGGGGTTATCCTCCTCACGGCAATCCCTCTACCAGCAGGTATGCATATGGCGCCACTATTTTACCTATGACCTCTTTATATGATCCTTATTTGAGTATATTGGAATTCCAGATTTACCCTTAGTATGCACTGACACTTTATTATATACCCACTTGGTAACTAAATAGTCGGTATAGCTCTATACTCCTCGGTTACTTTGGCACCCTTGATAGGTATATTTTTATGGCCTTATGTTAATAGACTAGAGTATCCCTGAGTAGGCACTATCTTTATCACCTGATACCCTCCGGTCCTTGTGAGACCTCTTCACATATATACTCTGATAAAATGTACTTCATTAGCAATGGTTGTATTAGGTTATGGTCATCTATCTATGTAATCCAGAGTCTGCTGTTGCATATACATTTAGTAGTTATCTAAATTATTCTCTTATGTGTGTATACACATTGATATACAAAATGGATTGCCTTGAGTCCATTCTGCCGTGTTCTTACCTCCCTTGTTTTGTATATATTTGAGTATTATCTACATTTTTGTCTTTTAACCGTTATCAATAAAATCTCTTAAATTTTATTCTTGGTTTGTTACTTCCCTTCTTTTTGGGTATATGTTATTTTGGAGGTACGCCATAAATATTGATTGGTCTATATGCTTTTGAATAAATCATAACGTATTGCACCAGGGCTCGTCGGTGCTGCCACAGTCGCTGCAACATGTGCAGAGTTGAATTCCACCTTGTGGGCACATCGCATTTCAGCCGGTGAACTGGCTGGCCCAGCGACTTCTTTAGAGATGCAAGTCGTCGAGCTGCGGGATACGAACGGCTGAAGTGAGCACACAGCGACCGTGCCCTCTGCAGAAGCCCATCTAGTCCGGGACAGTGGGATAAAATTTGCTGGACAACCAGGTTCAAAACATGAGCCATACAAGGCACGTGTGTGACATTGCCCAGGCGAAGGGCCGCACCCAGGTTTGCAGCATTCTCGCACACAGCCTTCCCTGGCTTCAGGTTGAGTGGAGACAACCATTGATGGAACTTGGTCTCCAGAGCTGACCACAACTCCTCAGCTGTGTGATTCACATTTCCCAGACATTTCAATGCAAATATTGCCTGATGCCGTTGAGCCCTGGTGACAGCATAGTGAGGAGGTGTGCAGGATTCCTTCTGCGCAGTTACAACGCGGGTGGCATTACCAGACAGGCTTTGGGTGCAGGTGGAGGACCGAGAGGAGGTTGAGGATGCAGAAGCAGTGGAGGAACTTCTAGATACAGAGGATCGACGAGCAACTCATGGCAACGGCAAGACTTGGACAGCAGCCCTGATGTCACCGTAGTTACCCAATGCCAAGTCATCGACATGTAATGCCCCTGTCCATGTCTACTCGTCCAAGTGTCTGTGGTGAAATGCACCCTGTCACACACAGAGTTTCTCAAGGAAGCGGTGATGTTGTGTGCGACATGCTAGTGTAGCGCAGGCACAGCTTTCTTTGAGAAGTAGTGGCAACTGGGCATCTGGTACTGGGGCACTGCGACGGACATAAGGTCTCGAAAATCCTCTGTGTCCACCAGGCGGAAAGGCAGCATTTCTGTAGCCAACAGCTTGCAGATGGAGAAATTCAACCTTTTAGCTTTGTCATGGCTAGGAGGAAATGGTCTTTTACTTGTCCACATCTGAGGGACTGAGGGCTGGCTGCTGTGCTTAGACGGAGTTGAGTAGGGTGTCCCCGGCAAACTGCTGGTCTGTGAGGAAGGTGCAGGCGGAGATGTTATGTTGCCTTTGTTGCCTTGATCAAAATGTGGTGTCGATGTCGGAGAGCGCTCAACACCAGCAGGTGTTTCCGCTTGCAAATGTCCTGACGACCTGCCAATCACACTGGCTGTTGCAGGTAAAGAGGTGGAAGGTCTGCATTCAAAACCATGTGCGACTACTTTTCCCACAGTCACAGAGGATGAAGATGACGCGGATGCACTTCATGGGGCAGACGGTGGTTGACCCGGCCCACTAGGCCGCATTGTAGCACAGTGAGCTTCCCACTGCAACTTATGCCTCATATCCATGTGACGGTTCATGCATGAAGTACTCAAGCTAGTGATTTTTGGCCTCTACTGAGATTTTGTTGACAAATCTTACAGACAACATGAGTTGGGTCATCCTTTGCGATGTCAAAAAATGCCCAGGCAATGCAAGGCTTAGAGCCCGTGTGACCTGAAGAACCACCATGACTTCTGGTCTGAGGCACAGTTGGGGTTGAGGATGCAGTTCTTGACGTGCTTCCAGTACTCCGTCTCAGTCCAGAAAGGCGCATCGTTACCTCATCGTCAGACTCGTCTCTAGCATCCTCCTCCACCTCCTCTGCTGAACTCATGGACTGGCGGACTGGGGGTTGACAGTAAGTGGGGTCTACAACCTCGTCATCATCATCCTGTGTGTTCTCACACCCGTCGTCCTCAGAGCCAACCTCTTCCTGCCCCGACCGAAAAGTCAAGTTTTCGTTCCAATGAGGTATCTCAGTCTCATCATCTTCTTCCTCATTGTCTCCACCAACAGGAGTTACAGTTTGGGAACAAGGGTCTACATTATGCTCAGAAACTTCTTCATCTGGGCCTGGATCCGGCTCACAAAGATTCTGGGCATCAGTGCACATCATTTCCTCGTCTGGATTCACAGAAGCTCTGGAGCAGACCTCTGATTCCCAGGCTATAGTATGTGTAAACAGCTCTACAGACTCAACCATGTGTGTTACCCCATACTCAGACGGGCAGCTGGAGACTTGGGAGCTGTGAGGAAGCAAGTGCGATTGGGGTGACAACTCTGAGGACTGGAGTAGTTGTGATGTTGAAGTTGACATTGAGGAGAGCCCACTTGAACGAGCACTTGATATCCGATCAAGCACCTGCTGTTTTTGTGCCTCATCTGGAATTTTTGGCGATGCTTGTAACGATGGTCGTAAGAAAGGGATCATATCAGATTGTCCACGAAAAGAAGTAGACATCTTACTTTGGCTGGAAGATGGTCTTTCTTCTGCAGATGTCACTGTTGCTTTACCACCTACCCCAGGGACATAACCTTTTTTTTCCTTTCCAACACGCCTATTCCACCAGCAGCAGGCCTTTTGCCACTCATTTTAGTGCTTAACTAATTGGCAACTCTGCATCTGTAGTTGTTGGCACAACAACCGATGGATGAAAACCGAGCAGAACCGAGTGGCCAAACTGTGGTACTAGGCCCAAAACTAATAACTGGATTAGATACAGTGAAAATTGAGATACACAGGCGGTATAGTTTGTTTCACAGGCGGGCTACTCTGCTGACGTGCAGACAATGCTCCTAGGCCCAAAACTATTAACTGGATTAGATGCAGTGAAAATTGAGATACACAGGCGGTATAGTTTGTTTCACAGGAGGGCTACTCTGCTGACGTGCAGACACTGCTTCTAGGCCCAAAACTATTAACTGGATTAGATGCAGTAAAAATAGAGATACACAGGCGGTGTAGTTAGTTTCACAGGCGGGCTACTCTGCTGACGTGCAGACACTGCTCCTAGGCTCTAAACTATTAACTGGATTAGATGCAGTGAAAATAGAGATACACAGGCGGTATAGTTTGTTTCACAGGCGGGCTACTCTGCTGACGTGCAGACACTGCTTCTAGGCCCAAAACTATTAACTGGATTAGATGCAGTAAAAATAGAGATACACAGGCGGTGTAGTTAGTTTCACAGGCGGGCTACTCTGCTGACGTGCAGATACTGCTCCTAGGCCCTAAACTATTAACTGGATTAGATGCAGTGAAAATAGAGATACACAGGTGGTATAGCTAGCTTCACAGGCGGGCTACTCAGATGACTATCGGACAATGCTACTAGCCCAAAAGGATTGGCTGAGCTAGATTACACCAAATACTGTGGCAAACACTTGCACAGCACTGGCACAGACCTGCCTGGCAAACAGTGCTATGAACTGCTGTAACCTACCCTGAAAAGGGCTGATATTACAACTAGTCCTGACTCCTCCCGACTCCCTAAACATATCTCTCTGACAATTCGCTCCAAAAAAACACTCTTAGTCTGTATAGCGCCCACAGCAGCAGCGGTGCCGTCTAACACTAAGCTGCAGCAGTGAGGAAATGGTGGCGACGGGGCAAATTGCTGGTTCTTATAGGGCAAGGAGGACATGTGACATACACAGCCAATGACACATGCCCTTGCTTGTGTGCATCACATGCACATTACTGTGTGTGTGCACTGCTAATAGGCTGAGAGACTGCACCGCCCCACTGTAAATGCGGGAAAGAAAAAAAAATGGAGATCGGCGTTACTTCAGCACGGATCTATCCCCCGCCCCTCTCCCCCCCGCCCACTATACACTGAAACAGTCTATTAACAATGATAAACAGTTTTAATGTGCAAATCAAGTTAGGCTTTTGGTGAACGAACAGTTATCGAACAGAAACTCGAACAGCTGAATTTTAAGCAAATTGTTCGGGTTCGACAAGCGACTCGAACACCGCCCAAAACAGCTCGAATTTGAAATTGGCGAACAGTTCGACTCGATCACCTCTCATCTCTACTGCAGAGTGCTCAGCATTTGGCATTGATTAGTGATGGAAAATCAATCATTAGCTGTTAAATCAGCATTCATATTCTGTATAATCAATCTCATACGTGTGCATCAGAGGATTGCATCTTTACAATTCCCTATTCTCAATACCTTTTTAAGATATTTATTGTTACCCCAAAGGCCTGACTGACATAATAGACCTTGAATGTCTTTTTCCAGTGTTGTATCCTCTTTGCTACACTTAACAACCAGTCACTTTATCATGTTTATGAGTTTTTCTATCCCATGAGGAGGCTGGTAGAAGTGTGTACATTTATAGTGCAATCTGTCACCAATCTTTTTTATTTTATTATACAGCACAGTCTTTATGTGTCCAAAAATAGCAGTGATTTATAAAGTGACTATATAAGTATGTGAACAGGGGAACTGGTAACTTTATCATTGGATGATTCTTTTGTCCTGATGTTTAATTTACTCATAAATCAGTTTTGTGGATGAAATATATGGTTATTTCCAGTAGCTGTAAATGAAATGTATGTCTGGGAATGAACACATTATTATACTATAAGGAAGTCAAATGAAAATGCATTTAATGTATTGGATTGTCCTAAACGTTTAAGAATTAATGTATTAACATCTGTGCCATAAAAGGAATTTATACATGCAGTATAGTATTTTAAGCTAAACTACTGGGTTTCCTATTTTTTTTTTACATTTGTGTTTGTCCCTTTCCCCTTGAGCTCATTTGATGGCTAAAGCTAGAATGGCAAATAACGGGAGTCAATTTTTAGAGGAAAAATTGACTTCTTTTATCTGCTATATTGTACATTTTCCAGTTTTGCTATGTGTTTGTTTTTATGCTATTCAGAAGTACAGAGCTGTCACTGAAGCAAAGAATGAATAGTGCAAAGGATGACGGTTCACGGGTTGACAATAGTGATAAGTCAGCGTGCTCATTACTACTCGTTACTCGCTCGAGCATCCCTTGTGCTTGGGATCCTTGTAACTCAGTGAGTATATTATGAATGTTCGAGAAGGAGCTCGAGTTCCAACCCCGGATGTTTGGTGCTTTATAGACAGCCAATGAATATGGAGATTGCCTGCCAGCCACTGTAATACCATAGCCTTCTTGGTTGTGGCCTTACTGTGATTAGCTGGCCGCATAGCATCATCAGGTTTATATAAGATCCATGATGCTATGCTTGGCACATTGTACCCCTTCCCACCCAAACATGAGTATATGCTTCAGGATTTCACCTTTTTTGTCTCATCCTCCACCCTCATATCAACAGGGTGATCACACTACCCTTGCTATAAATTTTGTAAAGGTGTTTATTATGCCCACATTAACAATTTTAGAGGCCTACCTTGAACATTCTTTTTATATACACACGTGGTCAAAATTGTTGGTACCCCTCGTTTAATAACAGAAAAACCCACAATGGTCACAGAAATAACTTGAATCTGACAAAAGCAATAATAAATAAAAAATCTATGAAAATGAACAAATGAAAGTCAGACATTGCTTTTCAACCATGCTTTCACAGATTTTTTGGAAAAAATAAAACTCATGAAATAGACCTGGACAGAAATGATGGTACCCTGTACTTAACCTTTTTCCTCATAGATTGTAAGCTTGCAAGCAGGGCCCTCATTCCTCTTGGTATCTGTTTTGATCTGTGTTTATTGTTATGCTGTAATGTCTATTACCTGTACAAATCCCCTCTATAATGTAAAAGTGCTGCGGAATATGTTGGCGCTATATAAATAAAAATGTATTATTAGTATTATAATCCCTTCACCCCGAAGCCTGTTTTCAACTTCCCCATTTTTTTCAATTCTGACCACTGTGATTTTATGAGGCCATAACTCTGGAACGCTTCAACGGATCCCGGTGATTCTGAGACTGTTTTCTCATGACATATTGTACTTTATGTTAGGCCCGTTTCACACTTCAGTGGCTCCGGTATGTGAGGTGACAGTTTCTTCACGTACCGGAGACACTGACTCAAGTAGACACATTGAAATCAATGTGTCTCTGCACATGTCAGCGTGTTTTCACGGACCGTGTGTCCGTGTGCAAAACACGGAGACATGTCAGTGTTCGTGGGAGCGCACAAATTACACGGACACATTAAAGTCAATGGGTCTGTGTAAAACACATACCACACACGGACGCTGTCCATGTGCAGTCCGTGTGCCGTGCAGGAGACAGCGCTACAGTAAGTACTGTCCCCCCCACGTGGTGCTGAAGCCGCCATTCATATCTTCTCTCCAGCAGCGTTCGCTGGAGAGAAGATATGAAAAATCCTTTTTTTTTTCGTGTTTAAAATAAAGATCCCTGTCCCCACCCCCCTCCCACCCCCTGTGCGCCCGCCCGATGTTAATAAAATACTCACCCGGCTCCCTCGGAGCGTCCTGTCCTCGCCGCAGCTTCTCCTGTATGAGCGGTCACGTGGTGCTGCCCATTACAGTGATGAATATGCGGCTCCGTTTGACTTTTCAATGCAAAATTGGCTGGAATTCAGATCGTTGGACGCCATGTCGAGTTTGGAGAGCCCCTCATGTGCATGAACAGTGGAAGCCCCCCAATTCTAACTCCAACCCTAACCCCAACACACCCCTAACCCAAACACACCCCTAACCTTAATCCCAACCCTAACCATAACTTTAATCAGAAACCTAACCCTAACACACCTCTAACCCTAATCCCAACCCTAACACTAATTCCAACCCTAACCCTAATTCCAACTCTAACCCTAATCCCAACACTAACACTAACTTTAGCCCCAACCCTAACCCTAACTTTAGCCCCAACCCTAACCCCAACACTAAACACAACCCTAACCCCAACCCTAATGGGAAAAAGGAAATACATTTTTTTATTTTATTATTTTTTCCCTAGCTAAGGGGGTGATAAACGGGTGTTTGCTTTCGTATTTATAGCATTTTTTATAGCAGATTTTTATGTTTGACAGCTGTCACACACTAAAAGATGCTTTTTATTGCAAAAAACAGTTTTTGGATCACCACATTTTGAGAGCTATAATTTATCCATATTTTGGCCCACAGTGTCATATGAGGTCTTGTTTTTTGCAAGAAGAGTTGATGTTTTTATTGGTACAATTTTTTGGCACAGGACTTTTTTTATCGCTTTTTACTCCGATTTTTGGGAGGCAGAATGAACAAAAACTAGCAATTCGCAAATTGCTTTTTTTATAATTTGTTTTTATGCCATTCCATTCCGCGTGTGGTAAAATTAATAAGGCAGCTTTATTCTTCGGGTCAGTGCGATTACAGCAATACCTCACTTCTATCTTTTTTTCATGTTTTGGCGCTTTTACACAATAAAAACTATTTTATAGAAAAAATAATTATTTTTGCATCACTTTATTCTGAGAGCTATAACTTTTTTATTTCTCTGCTGATGGAGCTGTATGGCAGCTTGTTTTTTGCGGGACAAGATTACATTTTCGGCGGTACCATTTTTATTATACATCTGTAATTTTGATCGCGTTTTATTGCACTTTTTTTGGCGGTATGATGATAAAGCATTGTTTTTTGCCTCATTTTTTTATTTACTTTTTGACGATGTTCACTAAAGGGTTTAACTAGTGGGACAGTTTTATAGAGCGGGTCGCTATGGACGCGGCGATACCAAATATGTGTACTTTTATTGATTTTTTTATTTACATATTTTTATTGGAATAATATATATATTTTTTTCCTTTGGGGATTTAAAAAAAACTATTTTTATATATTCTAATTTTTTTTTAAACTTTATAACATTGTACCAGGGGGCATCACTATATCATATCAGATCGCTGATCTGACACTTTGCATAGCACAGTGTCAGATCAGCGATCTGACAGGCAGTGTAGGAGGCTTGCCGGCACCTGACAAGCCACCTCACTGAAGGGCCCAGAAAAACCCCGCAGACATCATTGAGCTGGGGGTCTCCATGGAGACAACTGGAACAATGCGATCACATTGACAGCAGCATCAGAGGTTTTAAATGCCCATGATCGGTGATCATGTTGGAACGTCCAAGTACGTCCCATGCGCACCTTCCAGACTGATGAGTGCAAATTTGCCTCCAGTATTTGCTGATAATGTGCTGCATTCATCTTTCCTTCAACTTTGACCAAGTTTTCTGCGCCTTTGTAGCTCACACCTCCCAAAACATCAGCGATCCACCTCTGTGCTTTACAGTAGGAATGGTGTTCCTTTCATCATAGGCTTTGTTAACCTCTCTCCAAATGTAACGTTTATGGTTGTGGCAAAAAGTTTAATTTTGATCTTATCACTACAAATTACCTTGTTCCAGAGGCTTATCTCTGTGCTGTTTTGCGTATTGTAGGCGAGATACTTTGTGGCATTTGCACAGTAATGGCTTTCTTCTGGCGACTCAACCATGTAGCCAATTTTCTCTTCAAGTGCTTCCTTATTGTGCATCTTGAAACAGCCACACTGCTAGTTGCCACACTGCTAGTTTTCAGAGTACTATATTTCAGCTTATGTTATTAGTGGATTTTTCTTTGCATCCCGAACAATTTTCATGGCATTTGTGGACAACATTATTGTTGGTCTACCTGACCGTGGTTTTGTTTTTACAGAGCCTGATTTTCCATTTGTTAATCACAGCTTGAACGCTGCTGACTGGCATTATCAATTCCTTGGATATGTTTTTGTATCCCTTTCCTGTTTTATACAGTTCAACTACCTTTTCAGGTATAATCAACCAAAATCCAAAACTAGCACATATAAACCTCAAAAACATAAAATAACAAACTAATTTCTCCAAAAAGAAAGGAGAAAAACCGAGGCATACAAAGATTAAAATTGAACAAAAAATTTTTTTATTAAAGAAAAATTATGAACAACAATATGATAAGCCAAACGGATATATAAATACAGAATAAACACAAACAGCAACGGACCGAAGGATGGAAACAATAGCCTAAAAATGGCCAGAGCAATACAGATATGAAGGTAAGGCACTAGAATAATGTATACAAGTAGTATATATGTACAAAAAAATCGCAGCTAAAGTGCCCAGTGCTAGAGAAAAGCAGTCTCAGTGGAACCGCAGATCACTAAAAGTGCAAGAGTACATATGAGGAATAACATTTACTAGCTTCCTGCCTAAATTACTGCAACTCTTTCAGCAGCCCAAATGCCATAAGGCTAGTATAAGATGAATGTAACTTACATGCTGTATCATAAGATGTAGCTATCCGGACCGTGCTGTCACCCCGACAGTGCCGTTTCACCTACCAGGCTTCTTCCATGTAAAAACATTTTTTGTTCACTTTTAATCTTTGTATGCCTCGGTTTTTCTCCTTTCTTTTTGGAGAAATGAGTTTATTATTTTACCTTTTCAGATAGATCCGTTGACAATTCTTTTGCTTTCCCTATGACTCACAATCCAGAAATAGTTACAGAGAATCAAAAGACGTGGGCACAGCTACTTAGGTGCACGGGTAGGTTCCCAAGCCGTATACATATAGATAAATAGAACCCGGCACTCAACTTGAGTCAAACTGGTGGTATTTTATTTCGTAGTATGAAAAACGTTTCGGCCTGGTCTGGCCTTCGTCAGTTACTACAATATTATAAAGAAAAGGAATGATACATACATCCGTGACTACATCTGTAAATACATCCGTAAGTACATGCAGTGTGAAATAAATCAATTAACCAAACAGAAAAAAGAAAAAACAGAATAAACAACAAAAGTATATACAATGTGTCAATTGGTCATGATATGGCGATGTGAAAAACAAATATTGGTAGGAGCCATCTAGTATATCCCAGCCCTCCCAGGTGGTGAGTAGAATGTGAAGAGCAAGATAACACCAACCGTACCGTACTAAGAAGAGTTTAGGAGAACCGCTGAGGAAATGCTACTGTAAGCGAGGTAAATCGCAGGGAAATCCCTGCAGGTAAAAGAAAAGGGCCTATAATATGGGTTACCAGCGAAAATCTGCTGTAGTAAAACAGTGCCAAAGGTGTAAGGGGCCCCACTAAGTGTTAATACCTTAGGAGATGTCTGTCTCCGATTAATGCCGCGGCTGCGGGCTGTGGAGGAAGAGGGGGTGATGTCAGCGTACATGCAGAATGGCATACTGGCCAGGCAATGTGTGATGCTAAGCGACGACATCGCTCCTAAGAGCGGGGGCTGAGAGGAGGGTAAGGTGGTTACCTGTAGTAGAGGCGGGTCAGGACGCGGTGTCCACCGCTGTCAAGGAGGATGCCCGAGTGAAGGGACGCCAGTGCGGCGTTCCTTATGTGCGCGCCCGCCAAACCGGATGTGACGTACCCGGAAGTGACCGCTTGTTGTGGCCTGTGATGGACAGGAGAGAGCCGGCCAATCGTATGACTCCCCTGAGGGGGGGCGGGACAAAACGAGGTGTGCACTGTGTTTACAAAACAGATGAGCGACCTCAGCTAGTATGGACACGGTGATGGTGGTGCTGAAAAGGTGGGGGTGATGGTAGTTCATATCCTAAGAGCTGTGACCCCGTGGATTGGCAGGAGAGTCCTGGTGGTTCAATATAGACGGCTCTAGGAAGACAGATAAATATATTAGAGACATAGACATGATGAGAATACAATGATGATTAAATGAAGTCATGATAAGTATACAGTTGTTGCAATTAGCACCCTAGATAGAGAGTACATATAAATGCATAAATACCCACTAGAAATATTCTGAGGTGAGAGCCCATAAGATAGAAACGGACCCGTGGGATTTAAGTAAAGGAGACAAGGTTGTAGTCCCTATTTAGACCTTTGGGGTGTAAGGTATCCAAAGTATGGATCCAGAAAGCCTCCCTGCGTTTTAGGGAGGCTAATCTATCACCCCCCCGTCTGGGCGCTGAGACCTGCTCAATTACTTGAAACATGAGCTGGGAAATGTTGTGGCCTTTAGATATAAAATGTTGTGGAATGGGTAGGAGCGTGTTGCCACACCTAATCGTGGACTTATGCTTAGAGATCCGTTCCCGAATGGATCGGGTTGTCTCTCCCACATAGAGCATGCCGCAGGGGCATTTGATGAGGTAAACCACATAGGCCGAGTCGCAGTTAAAGTAGTTCTTAATAGGAAAGGCCCTACCAGAACGTGGATGGTGAAATGAGCTGCCCTTGAGAACATTATTGCATTGGGTGCAGTGGAGACAGGGGAAGGTGCCGAGACGGGGATTCTGAAGGAACCGTTGGATGGGTGCCCTTTTGTCTGGTCCTATATCAGCTCTTACCAGTGTATCTCTTAAGTTACGTGGTCTCCTAAAGCACGGTAGAAAAGGTTCCCTGAACTCTGGTACGTCTGGATGGGCAGTACTGAGTAGATGCCAGTGTTGGCGTATATTTTTATGGAGGATATATGCAAAAGGGTGGAAGGAATGGATGAATGGAATACGATTCTTTGACTTCGATCTGTTGTTTGGGCCGGATGTCCGAGATTCTTGAAGGAACGAGCTAGGGTAACCTCGTGCCTGAAACTTGGCTTCCATTTCTAATACTCTCTGTGATCGTAACTCATTATCCGAGACTATGCGGGTTACCCGTTGTATTTGGGATTTAGGAATTGCTTTTTTGATGGCGCGGGGGTGTAAACTGTCAAAATGCAATAGGCTGTTCCGGTCGGTGTTCTTTATGTGGATATCGGTGCTTAATCTGCCAGTGTGGTCTTTAATGACCATAGTGTCCAGAAAATTCATTCTGTGTAGGTCATGAGTCATGGTAAAGGAGATACCAGGCCAAGCAGTGTTAAGAAAATCCACAAAGGACCGGAAGGACTCCAACGTGCCGCCCCAGACGCAAAAAATATCGTCTATGTAGCGTTTCCAGAGTAAAACGTTCTCTCTGAAACGCAAGTCAGGGTAGATGGCACTCTCTTCGAAATCCGCCATATAGCAATTGGCGTAGGGGGGCGCCCCGTATCTGTAAGTAATATTGGTCCTGGAACAAGAAGTGATTTGAATCCAGAACCAGTGTGAGTAATTCCACCACCAAGTCGATTTGTAACTTGTGTGTCCCTGTGGTTGATAGGAGTTTCCTAATGGAATTGATACCTTCCCCATGTGGGATGGAAGTGTATAAATCTTTTACGTCCAGTGATGCCAATATCTCTGACTCCTCCGCGTCCTCTTTTTCTGCCTCGTTGGGTGTGTGGACCTAAAAAACGGGACGTGCTGGGAATGGAAGAGCTCTTCTATTCCCAGCACGTCCCGTTTTTTAGGTCTACACACCCAACGAGGCAGAAAAAGATGACGCGGAGGAGTCAGAGATTTCGGCAGAGACACAGACCTCACACGGATCACACGTTCTCAGGTACTGAGTCTCTAATTGTGAACATTTCCTCCAGAACCCTGGGCCCATCGGACTGCAGCGTCCTACAGAAAGGGCTCTCCTTCTGTCCCACCTACCGCTATCGGACCTTCGACCTGGACATGGACCTACAAAGGTTCTTCAGGTCCTTACGTGTTGTGAATTCTGTGGCTGAATTCACTCCTGTGGTCACAAGTGGTACTGCAGCTTCTGAGCTTCCTCCCTCAGGTGTTCTGGTGAGCTCGTTAACTGCTTCATTACTTAACTCCGCCTGATGCTGCTATCCTTGCTCCTTGTCAATGTTTCAGTGTTGGATCTGAGCTTCTCCTGATTGTTCCTGTGACCTGCTGCTCTGTATAGCTAAGTGCTTTTTGCTTTTTTTTTGTTGCTTTTTTTTCTGTCCAGCTTGTCTTTTGTTTTGCTGGAAGCTCTGAGACGCAAAGGGTGTACCGCCGTGCCGTTAGTTCGGCACGGTGGGTTTTTTTTGCCCCCTTTGCGTGGTTTTGCTTTAGGGTTTTTTGTAGACTGCAAAGTTCGCTTTACTGTCCTCGCTCTGTCCTAGAATATCGGGCCCCACTTTGCTGAATCTATTTCATCCCTACGTTTTGTCTTTTCATCTTACTCACAGTCATTATATGTGGGGGGCTGCCTTTTCCTTTGGGGAATTTCTCTGGGGCAAGTCAGGCCTATTTTTCTATCTTCAGGCTAGCTAGTTTCTTAGGCTGTGCCGAGTTGCCTAGGTAGTTGTTAGGCGCAATCCACAGCCGCTTTTAGTTGTGTTTAGGATAGGATCAGGTGTGCAGTCTACAGAGTTTCCACGTCTCAGAGCTCGTTCTTGTATTTTTGGGTATTTGTCAGATCACTGTGTGCGCTCTGATCGCTAAGCACACTGTGTTTCTGGATTGCCTTCATAACACCTGTCATTAGCAAACATAACAGTACAAGGAGCCCAACTAATGATTCTCAATAGAGGGAAAGAAAAAGTTCTGACATCATTTTTTTTTTTTTCTCTGCTCTGTGTTCACTTTTTTTTTTTTTCCCCCTAGACATTTGGGTGATTCTGGACACAGGTGTGGACATGGATATTCAGGGTCTGTGCTCTTCAATGGATAATCTCGTTATAAATGTACAAAAAATTCAAGATACTATTGATCAGAAATCTATGTTAGAACCAAGAATTCCTATTCCTGATTTGTTTTTTGGAGATAGAACTAAGTTTCTAAGTTTCAAAAATAATTGTAAGCTATTTCTGGCCTTGAAACCTCATTCTTCTGGTAATCCTATTCAACAGGTTTTGATTATTATTTCTTTTTTGCATGGCGACCTTCAAGACTGGGCATTTTCTCTTGCGCCAGGAGACCCTGCATTGAGTAGTGTCGATGCGTTTTTCCTGGCGCTCGGATTGCTGTACGATGAGCCTAATTCAGTGGATCAGGCTGAGAAAAATTTGCTGGCTTTGTGCCAGGGTCAGGATGATATAGAAGTATATTGTCAGAAATTTAGGAAATGGTCAGTACTCACTCAGTGGAATGAATCTGCGCTGGCAGCTTTGTTCAGAAAGGGTCTCTCTGAGGCTCTTAAGGATGTCATGGTGGGATTTCCTATGCCTGCTGGTTTGAATGAGTCTTTGTCTTTGGCCATTCAGATCGGTCGACGCTTGCGCGAGCGTAAATCTGTGCACCATTTGGCGGTACTGCCTGAGGTTAAACCTGAGCCTATGCAGTGCGATAGGACTATGACTAGAGTTGAACGGCAGGAATACAGACGTCTGAATGGTCTGTGTTTCTACTGTGGTGATTCCACTCATGCTATTTCTGATTGTCCTAAGCGCACTAAGCGGTCCGCTAGGTCTGCCGTCATTGGTACTGTACAGTCCAAATTCCTTCTGTCCATTACCTTGATATGCTCTTTGTCGTCGTTTTCTGTCATGGCGTTTGTGGATTCGGGCGCTGCCCTGAATCTGATGGATTTGGATTATGCTAAACGTTGTGGGTTTTTCTTGGAGCCTTTGCGGTGTCCTATTCCATTGAGAGGAATTGATGCTACACCTTTGGCCAAGAATAAACCTCAATACTGGGCCCAGCTGACCATGTGCATGGCTCCTGCACATCAGGAAGTTATTAGCTTTCTGGTGTTGCATAATCTGCATGATGTGGTCGTGTTGGGGTTGCCATGGCTACAAACCCATAATCCAGTATTGGATTGGAATTCCATGTCGGTATCCAGCTGGGGTTGTCAGGGGGTACATGGTGATGTTCCATTTTTGTCGATTTCGTCATCCACCCCTTCTGAGGTCCCAGAGTTCTTGTCTGATTATCAGGATGTATTTGAAGAGCCCAAGTCCGATGCTCTACCTCCGCATAGGGATTGTGATTGTGCTATCAATTTGATTCCTGGTAGTAAATTCCCTAAAGGTCGATTATTTAATTTATCCGTGCCCGAACACGCCGCTATGCGCAGTTATGTGAAGGAATCCCTGGAGAAGGGACATATTCGCCCATCGTCATCACCACTGGGAGCAGGGTTCTTCTTTGTAGCCAAAAAGGATGGTTCGCTGAGACCGTGTATTGATTACCGCCTTCTTAATAAGATCACTGTTAAATTTCAGTATCCCTTGCCATTGTTATCTGACTTGTTTGCTCGGATTAAGGGGGCTAGTTGGTTCACTAAGATAGATCTTCGTGGTGCGTATAATCTGGTGAGAATCAGGCAAGGAGATGAATGGAAAACTGCATTCAATACGCCCGAGGGTCATTTTGAGTATCTAGTGATGCCGTTCGGACTTGCCAATGCTCCATCTGTGTTTCAGTCTTTTATGCATGACATCTTCCGTGAGTATCTGGATAAATTCCTGATTGTTTACTTGGATGACATTTTGATCTTCTCAGATGATTGGGAGTCTCATGTGAAGCAGGTCAGAATGGTTTTTCAGGTCCTGCGTGTTAACTCTTTGTTTGTGAAGGGATCAAAGTGTCTCTTCGGTGTGCAGAAAGTTTCATTTTTGGGGTTCATCTTTACCCCTTCTACTATCGAGATGGATCCAGTTAAGGTCCAAGCCATCCAGGATTGGATTCAGCCGACATCTCTGAAAAGTCTGCAAAAGTTCCTGGGCTTTGCCAATTTCTATCGTCGCTTCATCTGTAATTTTTCTAGCATTGCCAAACCATTGACCGATTTGACCAAGAAGGGTGCTGATTTGGTTAATTGGTCTTCTGCTGCTGTGGAAGCTTTTCAGGAGTTGAAGCGTCGTTTTTGTTCTGCCCCTGTGTTGTGTCAGCCAGATGTTTCTCTTCCGTTCCAGGTCGAGGTTGATGCTTCTGAGATTGGAGCAGGGGCGGTTTTGTCACAGAGAGGTTCTGATTGCTCAGTGATGAAACCATGTGCTTTCTTTTCCAGGAAGTTTTCGCCTGCTGAGCGTAATTATGATGTGGGCAATCGAGAGTTGCTGGCCATGAAGTGGGCATTCGAGGAGTGGCGTCATTGGCTTGAAGGAGCTAAGCATCGCGTGGTGGTATTGACTGATCATAAGAACTTGACTTATCTCGAGTCTGCCAAGCGCTTGAATCCTAGACAGGCCCGTTGGTCGTTATTTTTTGCCCGCTTCGACTTTGTGATTTCGTACCTTCCGGGCTCTAAAAATGTGAAGGCGGATGCTCTGTCTAGGAGTTTTGTGCCCGACTCTCCGGGTTTATCTGAGCCAGCGGGTATCCTCAAGGAAGGAGTCATTGTGTCTGCCATCTCCCCTGATTTGCGGCGGGTGCTGCAAAAATTTCAGGCGAATAAACCTGATCGTTGTCCAGCAGAGAAACTGTTCGTCCCTGATAGGTGGACTAATAAACTTATCTCTGAACTTCATTGTTCGGTGTTGGCTGGTCATCCTGGAATCTTTGGTACCAGAGAGTTAGTGGCTAGATCCTTCTGGTGGCCATCTCTGTCACGGGATGTACGTACTTTTGTGCAGTCCTGTGGGATTTGTGCTAGGGCTAAGCCCTGCTGTTCTCGTGCCAGTGGGTTGCTTTTGCCCTTGCCGGTCCCAAAGAGGCCTTGGACACATATTTCGATGGATTTCATTTCTGACCTTCCCGTTTCTCAAAAGATGTCAGTCATTTGGGTGGTCTGTGATCGCTTTTCTAAAATGGTCCATCTGGTGCCCTTGGCTAAATTGCCTTCCTCCTCTGATTTGGTACCTTTGTTCTTTCAGCATGTGGTTCGGTTGCATGGCATTCCTGAGAATATTGTTTCTGACAGAGGTTGCCAGTTTGTTTCAAGGTTTTGGCGAGCCTTTTGTGGTAGGATGGGCATTGACCTATCCTTTTCCTCGGCTTTCCATCCTCAGACTAATGGCCAGACCGAACGAACCAATCAGACCTTGGAAACATATCTGAGATGTTTTGTTTCTGCAGACCAGGATGATTGGGTGTCCTTTTTGCCGTTGGCTGAGTTCGCCCTTAATAATCGGGCCAGCTCGGCTACCTTGGTTTTTCCATTTTTTTGCAATTCTGGGTTCCATCCTCGTTTCTCTTCAGGACAGGTTGAGTCTTCGGACTGTCCTGGTGTGGATTCTGTGGTGGATAGGTTGCAGCAGATCTGGACTCAGGTAGTGGACAATTTGATCTTGTCCCAGGAGAAAGCTCAACTTTTCGCTAATCGCAGACGCCGTGTGGGTCCCCGACTTCGTGTTGGGGATCTGGTTTGGTTATCTTCTCGTCATATTCCTATGAAGGTTTCCTCTCCTAAATTTAAACCTCGTTTTATTGGTCCGTATAGGATTTCTGAGGTTCTCAATCCTGTGTCTTTTCGTTTGACCCTCCCAGACTCCTTTTCCATACATAATGTATTCCATAGGTCGTTGTTGTGGAGATACGTGGCACCTATGGTTCCATCTGTTGAGCCTCCTGCCCCGGTTTTGGTGGAGGGGGAATTGGAGTATATTGTGGAGAAGATTTTGGATTCTCGTGTTTCTAGACGGAAACTCCAGTATCTGGTTAAATGGAAGGGTTATGCTCAGGAAGATAATTCCTGGGTTTTTGCCTCTGATGTTCATGCTTCCGATCTTGTTCGTGCCTTTCATGCGGCTCATCCTGGTCGGCCTGGGCGCTCTGGTGAGGGTTCGGTGACCCCTCCTCAAGGGGGGGGTACTGTTGTGAATTCTGTGGCTGAATTCACTCCTGTGGTCACAAGTGGTACTGCAGCTTCTGAGCTTCCTCCCTCAGGTGTTCTGGTGAGCTCGTTAACTGCTTCATTACTTAACTCCGCCTGATGCTGCTATCCTTGCTCCTTGTCAATGTTTCAGTGTTGGATCTAAGCTTCTCCTGATTGTTCCTGTGACCTGCTGCTCTGTATAGCTAAGTGCTTTTTGCTTTTTTTTTGTTGCTTTTTTTTCTGTCCAGCTTGTCTTTTGTTTTGCTGGAAGCTCTGAGACGCAAAGGGTGTACCGCCGTGCCGTTAGTTCGGCACGGTGGGTTTTTTTTGCCCCCTTTGCGTGGTTTTGCTTTAGGGTTTTTTGTAGACTGCAAAGTTCGCTTTACTGTCCTCGCTTGTCCAGGAATATCGGGCCCCACTTTGCTGAATCTATTTCATCCCTACGTTTTGTCTTTTCATCTTACTCACAGTCATTATATGTGGGGGGCTGCCTTTTCCTTTGGGGAATTTCTCTGGGGCAAGTCAGGCCTATTTTTCTATCTTCAGGCTAGCTAGTTTCTTAGGCTGTGCCGAGTTGCCTAGGTAGTTGTTAGGCGCAATCCACAGCCGCTTTTAGTTGTGTTTAGGATAGGATCAGGTGTGCAGTCTACAGAGTTTCCACGTCTCAGAGCTCGTTCTTGTATTTTTGGGTATTTGTCAGATCACTGTGTGCGCTCTGATCGCTAAGCACACTGTGTTTCTGGATTGCCTTCATAACACCTGTCATTAGCAAACATAACACTTACGGTTAAAAGTCTATTTTTCTGATCCACAGAACAACATGGTACACACTCTACGACCCCCCGTAGCGCCTCAACTTCTATCAGCAGAAAGTTTAGGTTTACGCAATAAGAGCCCATTCAGACCCCCACGGGGCTCTCACGCCCTAGAGACATTTATAATGTTCATCCAGAATTCTTTCCAGTCACTTCGGGGGGAGGTTGAAATGGGACACCTTTACTATCCCCCTAATTTAACGGCAAGTGAACGCCAGTCGTGCAATCACTTCAATCTGACTCCAGCATAATAATTAAACCAGCAGACAAGGGGGGCGCCATTGTGATCATGGATAAGAGTGATTACTTAAAAGAAATCAGGAGACAGCTGGACAATACCACCATATACCAGAAATTGGATTCCAACCCCATCCATACCATTAGAAGTAGAATCTCGGGCATAATACAGGAATACACGACGCTAGGGGTCCTAGACCTCAAAACTTGCAATTACCTCACCAATGAACATCCGGTTACCCCAGTTTTTTACACACTTCCTAAAATCCATAAGAACCTTGAACATCCCCCTGGACGACCAATAGTGGCAGCCACAAACTCTATATTGTCCCCAATAGCTATTTTCCTAGAAAAAATTCTAACCCCACATATCCAGTCCACCAGATCATTCTTGCTGGATACAGGGGCCTTCCTGGGCATAATACGGGACCTGGATAGAGTACCAGCTGACGCCATATTGGCATCACTGGACGTAAAAGATTTATACACTTCCATCCCACATGGGGAAGGTATCAATTCCATTAGGAAACTCCTATCAACCACAGGGACACACAAGTTACAAATCGACTTGGTGGTGGAATTACTCACACTGGTTCTGGATTCAAATCACTTCTTGTTCCAGGACCAATATTACTTACAGATACGGGGGACCGCTATGGGCTCCAACGTGGCGCCCCCCTACGCCAATTGCTATATGGCGGATTTCAAAGAGAGTGCCATCTACCCTGACTTGCATTTCAGAGAGAACGTTTTACTCTGGAAACGCTACATAGACGATATTTTTTGCGTCTGGGGCGGCACGTTGGAGTCCTTCCGGTCCTTTGTGGATTTTCTTAACACTGCTTGGCCTGGTATCTCCTTTACCATGACTCATGACCTACACAGAATGAATTTTCTGGACACTATGGTCATTAAAGACCACACTGGCAGATTAAGCACCGATATCCACATAAAGAACACCGACCGGAACAGCCTATTGCATTTTGACAGTTTACACCCCCACGCCATCAAAAAAGCAATTCCTAAATCCCAAATACAACGGGTAACCCGCATAGTCTCGGATAATGAGTTACTATCACAGAGAGTATTAGAAATGGAAGCCAAGTTTCAGGCACGAGGTTACCCTAGCTCGTTCCTTCAAGAATCTCGGACATCCGGCCCAAACAACAGATCGAAGTCAAAGAATCGTATTCCATTCGTCCATTCCTTCCACCCTTTTGCATATATCCTCCATAAAAATATACGCCAACACTGGCATCTACTCAGTACTGCCCATCCAGACGTACCAGAGTTCAGGGAACCTTTTCTACCGTGCTTTAGGAGACCACGTAACTTAAGAGATACACTGGTAAGAGCTGATATAGGACCAGACAAAAGGGCACCCATCCAACGGTTCCTTCAGAATCCCCGTCTTGGCACCTTCCCCTGTCTCCACTGCACCCAATGCAATAATGTTCTCAAGGGCAGATCATTTCACCATCCACGTTCTGGTAGGGCCTTTCCTATTAAGAACTACTTTAACTGCGACTCGGCCTATGTGGTTTACCTCATCAAATGCCCCTGCGGCATGCTCTATGTGGGAGAGACAACCCGATCCATTCGGGAACGGATCTCTAAGCATAAGTCCACGATTAGGTGTGGCAACACGCTCCTACCCATTCCACAACATTTTATATCTAAAGGCCACAACATTTCCCAGCTCATGTTTCAAGTAATTGAGCAGGTCTCAGCGCCCAGACGGGGGGGTGATAGATTAGCCTCCCTAAAACGCAGGGAGGCTTTCTGGATCCATACTTTGGATACCTTACACCCCAAAGGTCTAAATAGGGACTACGACCTTGTCTCCTTTACTTAAATCCCACGTGTCCGTTTCTATCTTATGGGCTCTCACCTCAGAATATTTCTAGTGGGTATTTATGCATTTATATGTACTCTCTATCTAGGGTGCTAATTGCCACAACTGTATACTTATCATGACTTCATTTAATCATCATTGTATTCTCATCATGTCTATGTCTCTAATATATTTATCTGTCTTCCTAGAGCCGTCTATATTGAACCACCAGGACTCTCCTGCCAATCCACGGGGTCACAGCTCTTAGGATATGAACTACCATCACCCCCACCTTTTCAGCACCACCATCACCGTGTCCATACTAGCTGAGGTCACTCATCTGTTTTGTAAACACAGTGCACACCTCGTTTTGTCCCGCCCCCCCTCAGGGGAGTCATACGATTGGCCGGCTCTCTCCTGTCCATCACAGGCCACAACAAGCGGTCACTTCCGGGTACGTCACATCCGGTTTGGCGGGCGCGCACATAAGGAACGCCGCACTGGCGTCCCTTCACTCGGGCATCCTCCTTGACAGCGGTGGACACCGCGTCCTGACCCGCCTCTACTACAGGTAACCGCCTTACCCTCCTCTCAGCCCCCGCTCTTAGGAGCGATGTCGTCGCTTAGCATCACACATTGCCTGGCCAGTATGCCATTCTGCATGTACGCTGACATCACCCCCTCTTCCTCCACAGCCCGCAGCCGCGGCATTGATCGGAGACAGACATCTCCTAAGGTATTAACACTTAGTGGGGCCCCTTACACCTTTGGCACTGTTTTACTACAGCAGATTTTCGCTGGTAACCCATATTATAGGCCCTTTTCTTTTACCTGCAGGGATTTCCCTGCGATTTACCTCGCTTACAGTAGCATTTCCTCAGCGGTTCTCCTAAACTCTTCTTAGTACGGTACGGTTGGTGTTATCTTGCTCTTCACATTCTACTCACCACCTGGGAGGGCTGGGATATACTAGATGGCTCCTACCAATATTTGTTTTTCACATCGCCATATCATGACCAATTGACACATTGTATATACTTTTGTTGTTTATTCTGTTTTTTCTTTTTTCTGTTTGGTTAATTGATTTATTTCACACTGCATGTACTTACGGATGTATTTACAGATGTAGTCACGGATGTATGTATCATTCCTTTTCTTTATAATATTGTAGTAACTGACGAAGGCCAGACCAGGCCGAAACGTTTTTCATACTACGAAATAAAATACCACCAGTTTGACTCAAGTTGAGTGCCGGGTTCTATTTATCACAATCCAGAAATGTCAGTGGCTGGATGAAAGATGCAAGAGTCTGTCTGGATCCCGGTTGGTTTACAGTTTATCTTTATAGGTATGCTATAGAATATCTCTTTCTGATATTGCTGTCTCATGCATGCCTCTTATGATGGATGGCCATGTGACATCCATTTTGAATTATACATAATAGACTAGCTTACCATTGAGGGTTTACTTTGGGGATAATATACTTCATTTGTTTTATATTAATGGTTGCTTACCACTGTGATTTAATATTTGATTTTTTGATGGCTATACCAGCATATTCATGTGCCGTGTTTGTAAACTGCACATATGCACTGCGGTCTAGTCCACCTTTTAAGTCTGTTCTTTGAATGGATTTTCAATAAAGTATCTCTATCTATCTATATATATATATAGTGAATATATAAGAAAATAGAGCGCACTCGCCGATCATCCAGTGCAGGAATCTTTATTCAAACATCGTGCTGTACATCTGACTGACCCGTTGAAGCGCCAGCCAGGCGTGAAACGGCCGTCGTCCCGCTCTGCCGCACTCTCTGTACAGCACCCCCGGTCGTGAAGATGTACAGCACGATGTTTGAATAAAGATTCCTGCACTGGATGATCGGCGAGTGCGCTCTATTTTCTTATATATTCACTATTTCATATGGACTTTTCTCCAGCGGAGCTACGCACCCAAGATCAGATATCCTGGCTTCACACAGGTGAGCGGTTCCCACTTTGTTCTTCCTGGCAGTGGTGCTGTCTGGCTGTTCCTTTTGTATTGGATATATATATATATATATATATATATATATATACTAGCTGAAGAGCCCGGCGTTGCCTGGGCATAGTAAATATCTGTGGTTAGTTATAGCACGTCACTTCTCTTATTTTCCCATCACGCCTCTCATTTTCCCAATCACATCTTTAATTTTCCCCCTCACATCTCTCATTTTCTCCCTCACTCCTCTCATTCCCCCCTAACACTTGTCATTTTGACCTCACATCTGTCATTTTCCGATCACTACACTATTTTCCCTCACTCCTCTCATTTTGCACTCACACCTTTTCATTTTCACCTCACACCTCTCATTTTCACTTCAGTATATACATTTTTGTCATCTCCCTTATATATAGTATACACCTGTATGTCATCTCCTGTATATAGTATATACCTGTATGTCATCTCCCCTGTATATAGTATATACCTGTTGTGTGTCATCTCCCCTGTATATAGTATATACCTGTATGTCATCTCCTCCTATATATAGTATATACCTGTATGTCATCTCCTATATATAGTATATACGTGTATGTCATCTCCTCCTATATATAGTATATACCTGTATGTCATCTCCTTCTATATATAGTATTAACCTGAATGTCATCTCCTCCTGTATATAGTATATGCCTGTGTGTCGTCCTCCCCTGTATATAGTATATATCTGTGTGTCATCTTCTCCTGTATATAGTATATACCTGTATGCCATCTTCTACATATAGCATATACCTGTATGTCATCTCCTCCTGTATATAGTATATACCTGTAGGTAATCTGCTCCTGTATATAGTATATACCTGTGTGTCATCTCCTCCTGTATATAGTATGTACCTGTATGTCATCTCCTCCTCTATATAGTATATACCTGTGTGTCATCTCTCCTGTATATAGTATATATCTGTGTGTCATCTCCCCTGTATATAGTATATACCTGTGTGATCTTCTGTATTAGACCTCGTTAACACGTTATTTGCTCAGTATTTTTACCTCAGTATTTGTAAGATAAATTGCCAGCCTGATAAATCCCCAGCCAACAGGAAGCCCTCCCCCTGGCAGTATATATTAGCTCACACATACACATAATAGACAGGTCATGTGACTGACAGGTGCTGTATTTCCTATATGGTACATTTGTTGCTCTTGTAGTTTGTCTGCTTATTAATCAGATTTTTATTTTTGAAGGCTAATACCAGACTTGTGTGTGTTTTAGGGCGAGTTTCGTTTGTCAAGTTGTGTGTGTTGAGTTGTGTGTGGCGACATGCATGTAGCGACTTTTGTGAGATGAGTTTTGTGTGGCAACATGCGTGTAGCAACTTTTTGTGTGTCGAGTTGCATGTGACAGGTTAGTGTAGCAAGTTGTGTGCAGCAAGTTTTGCGCATGGCGAGTTTTGCGCGTGGTGAGCTTTATGTCTGGTGCCTTTTGAGTATGTGCAAGTTTTGTGTGAGGCAACTTTTGCATGTGTTGCAAATTTTGTGCATGTGACAATTTTTCCGCGTGTGCAAGTTTTGCGTGTGGCGAGTTTTCCATGAGGTGAGTTTTGCACTTGTGGCGAGTTGTGCGTGAGCCTAGTTTTTGCATGTGGCGAGTTTTGCGCGTGGCGAGTTTTGAGCGGCGACTTTTGTGTTTTGACTTTTATGTGGTGAGGTTGGTGTATGTGTGGTGAAATGTGTGCTGAGGGTGGTATATGTGTTCAAGCACGTGGTAGTGTGTGGCGCATTTTGTGTGTGTGTTCATATCCCCGTGTGTGGTGAGTATCCCATGTCGGGGCCCCACGTTAGCAACTGATCGGTATATACTCTTTTGTGCCATCGCTCTCATTCTTTAAGTCCCCCTTGTTCAAATCTGGCAGCTGTCAATTTGCCTCCAACACTTTTCCTTTCACTTTTCCCCATTATGTAGATAGGGGAAAAATAGTTTGGTGAATTGGAAAGCGCGGAGTTAAAATTTCACCTCACAACATAGCCTATGACGCTCTCAGGGTCCAGACGTGTGACTGTGCAAAATTTTGTTTCTGTAGCTGCGACGCCTCCAACACTTTTCCTTTCACTTTTTTCCCCATTATGTAGATAGGGGCAAAATTGTTTGGCGAATTGGAAAGCGAGGGGTTAAAATTTCACCTCACAACGTAGCCTATGACGCTCTCGGGGTCCAGACGTGTGACTGTGCAAAATTTTGTGGCTGTAGCTGCGACGGTGCAGATGCCAATCCCGGACATACACACATACACACACACACACACACATACACACATTCAGCTTTATATAGTAGATATATATATAAAAATGAGTGCATGTATGTGTGTGTGTGTGTGTGTGTGTGTGTGTGTATGTGTGTATCGGCAACCAATCACTAAGCATCTTTCAAGAAGCTGATTGGTTGCTATGAGCAACAGTTTTCCTTGTAGACAGTTGTGACCTATTATTCTTATCATTTCTATGGTGTTATCGTCCTTCTGCAAAGCTGGAAATAACATTATTTATTACCATGGCAACACAGACCACCCTCTGACACAGACTGCAGGGGGAACCCAGTATCACACAAGATAGGATTAGATACACGGCTCAGCAGACTGTATCACACAGGATAGTATTAGATACACAGCCCAGTACAACACAGGATAGGATTAGATACACAGCTCAGCAGACAGTATCACACAGGATAGGATTAGATACATGGCTCAGCAGACAGTGTCACACAAGATAGGATTACTTACATGGCTCAGCAAACAGTATCACACAGGATAGGATTAGATACACAGGTCAGCAGACAGTATCACACAAGATAGGATTACTTACATGGCTCAGCAAACAGTATCACACAGGATGGGATTAGATACAGGGCTCAGCAGACAGTATCACACAAGATAGGATTACTCACATGGCTCAGCAAACAGTATCACACAGGATAGGATTAGATAAAGGGCCCAGCAGACTGTATCACACAGGATAAGATTAGATACAGGGCTCAGCAGACTGTATCACACAGGATAGGATTAGATACACGGCTCAGCACACAGTGTCACACAGGATAGGTTTAGATACACAGCTCAGCATACAGTATCACACAGGATTAGATACACAGCTCAGCAGACAGTGTCACACAAGATAGGATTACTTACATGGCTCAGCAAACAGTATCACACAGGATAGGATTAGATACACAGGTCAGCAGACAGTATCACACAAGATAGGATTACTTACATGGCTCAGCAAACAGTATCACACAGGATGGGATTAGATACAGGGCTCAGCAGACAGTATCACACAAGATAGGATTACTCACATGGCTCAGCAAACAGTATCACACAGGATAGGATTAGATAAAGGGCCCAGCAGACTGTATCACACAGGATAAGATTAGATACACGGCTCAGCAAATGGTATCACACAGGATAGGATTAGATACACGGCTCAGCACACAGTGTCACACAGGATAGGTTTAGATACACAGCTCAGCATACAGTATCACACAGGATTAGATACACAGCTCAGCAGACATATCACACAGGATAGAATTAGATACACAGCTCAGCAGACATATCACACAGGATAGGATTAGATACACAGCTCAGGAGATAGTACAACACAAGATAGGATTAGGTACACAGCTCAGGAGACAGTATCACACAGGATAGGATTAGATACACAGCTCAGCAACAGGATGTGCCAAAGGAGAGGACCTTTTCATTCCAAGAATTTCACTCATTCCCTCTGATTTGCCTTTTGATTTTAAATGCCTCCAGTTTCCACTTTGACTGGCTTTTGCAACAGTCCTTGAAAGTAGTAGGGATCGATTTGCAATCTCCTGCTTTTCTCATGGTCAACTTTACGTGGCCTGTTCAAGAGTTGGAACTGCCAAATATCTGTTCATCTTTGCACCGGAAGGAAAAGCTAAAAATGTTGTTTATCAGAAGGCTCTTGAATGAGTTGAAAATAAAATACTTTCAATACTTAGGTAATCATTTATTTAATTTGTGTTGAAAATCTGTAGTGTTGAATATATGATGTGAAATATTTTTATGTGCAATATAATCATTATAATTTGTTATAACTAACCCCAGTTAGTTACTATGCCCCGGCAATGCCAGGCTCTTCAGCTAGTATTTTCATAATTTTGGGCTTGATGATCGTTCTTTTTCTTCTCTGCTTTGCTATTCATGACACTGACGATCAGTCCAGGACTTTGTCCATTATTAGAGTATCACAATAAATAGTATGATTGTGAAAAATATTATAATTAATTATTGATAATGATTAGTGATGAGAGAGTACTAAAATGCTCGGGTGCTCGTTGCTCGGGTGGAGCAAATTGGAATACTCGGGTACTCGACCCGAGCAACAAGCCCAATGTAAGTCTATGGGAAACCCGAGTATTTTTACCGCGATCCCCCCGTGGGTCCTTTTAAGGTCTAAAAATGTCAAAAAGCAATGGAAACACTGCAGAAATGACACCGGAACATCATGGGGTTCGCTCCTGGAAGCCTTTCTGACTCCTAAGCTGTAAGCAATGTTGTCAGAGTTTCGCGTCATTTTTACAGGTGCACCAAAAAACATACAAAAACAAAACCAAAATGGATTTTGCAGGGAAATATGTTAAGGTACATCCTTTTCAGGCTTTTGACTTGTGTATAAGGCAAAATAATTTTCCCCAGACCGAAATGTTCCTCCACTACTTGGGGTATGTTCGCACGCTGCGTTTTTGATGCGTTTTTCAACTTTCACATTGCTTTCAACCCATACAAATGCATTCACTGGGAAATGTCATTGAAACATTTAACAACCCTAGCTGACCATGTGGTGTGTGACACATAAGGAGACACAACTTGCTTCATTTCTGAAGGAGGGACTCTTAAAGTTACAAAGCCTATTTTTATAGGGGCATCAGGCGACATTAATATTCTTAAAGTGACATTTTTAAACGTTGGGTCTCCTATGCTGTTATTGCCTATGCAGTGAGTAGCTGGGCTGCCAAGAATAACAACGCACCCCAATACCCCTTTCACGAGAGGTACAGGAGGGCATTAAATGCAAGGCCTGC
Organism: Ranitomeya imitator; assembly: GCF_032444005.1. Classification (NCBI taxonomy): domain Eukaryota; kingdom Metazoa; phylum Chordata; class Amphibia; order Anura; family Dendrobatidae; genus Ranitomeya; species Ranitomeya imitator. The sequence goes on along the minus strand of NC_091282.1, from coordinate 877,031,952 downwards.
CCTGCTATCAAGTCATATGCACCCCAATAAGCCTTTGAACCCAGGTACTGGATGGACACAGGAAAATATACTTCACATTATTCATTTTGTAATCCGATACTGTTTTCTTATATATTAACTGCAAGGCCTGCCCTGCTACCAAGTCATATGCACCCCAATAAGACTTTGAACCTAAGTACTGGATGGCCACAGGAAAACCCACTTCACATTCTTCAGTTGGTCCTGCCATACTGTTTCCTTATGCATTTTTATGCAAGGGCCGCCTTGACCCAAATTTGCACAAAACACAATCCCCCTTGGAAGAATCATGGAGGCCACAAAAAAAAAATCCAATTGCAAAGGAGCGGGTCTCCTAGACTCGTAATGCCCATACACTAGGTGCATGTGCTGACAAACATTTCAGAAGATTGTTGTCACGATCCATGTTTAGATCTGTGGCAGATCTGGTTTCCTCAAATTAAAACTTTTTTCCTTTTAGGTTATCGGGGATTAATGCAGTTTTCCCCCCAGTGGCCACTGGTGTAATTACTACGCGGCCTAGTCTGCTAATGTGGTTGGTGACCCCTCCCACCATCCTTCAAGAGGTCACCTGATGCATCAGCTGACTGTTGGTGTTAGAGTTCATTCTGCAGTGACCAAGGAAAAGGAACTTGCTGGGAGCAGTCGTTCGTCAGCTGAGTCTGGTGTTTCATTCCTGTTGTGCTGGGCTTTGCAGCAGTGAGCTAAGGCTAGGGTCACATTGCGTTAGTGCAACCCGCTTAGCGCTAGCGCTAGCGGGTTGCGCTAACGCAATGCTTTTAATGGGGCCGCGTCCTGGGGTCGCGGTAACATCCCCGCTCTCGCAGATCCCCGATCTGCGAGAGGGGGGAACGGACCGCGGGCGCGCCTCGGACGCTGCGAGCAGCGTCCGTGGCGCGCCAGAAAACACTGGCGCGTCGCTAGCGCGTGCCGAACATGGCACGCGCTAGTGCTGCACGTTCCCATTGCCGTGAATGGGCGCGCTAACAGACGCATTGCACGGCGTTAATTTCACCGTGCAACGCTGTCCGTTAAGCGCGTTCCCATAACGCAATGGGAACCCAAGTGTTGTTTTTCCATTACCTTGTCTGTCATACCTTCCCTTTGTGTTGTTTTAGTGCAGCGTTGGGACCAGTGTTCTCACTTGCCAATTCCCTACTTAGGGATAGGTGCAGGGCAAGCAAGGGCTTAGGTATCCTGCTCAGCAACAGGTTGAAAAAACCTGTATAGGGACATCAGGAAGATCAGGGCATATCCTTAGGGGAGTGCAGGAAGTGTCCTTCTCCCTGTTTCCTATTGCAGGGCCCACCATTGTAATTGTGTCCCCAGTGTTCCCTTGCTTGTTGTGCTGTTGGTGACTGACCTACGGTTAGGTTGTTTCACATCGCTTCAGTCACATCATGACAATCGTTGTAACAGCGTGTGAGACTCGGCCTAAAAAATGCCTGTCAAAAATATGGTGCCAAAGACGCACATGTCTGTCTAAAGGGCAAAGTGCAACATGTTCATGAGATGCTGAATTTGAGAAAGCAGAGGAGTGTTGGAGAAAAACCAAACAAACTGATGGATGCCTGTGAAAAACTAAGTTTAAAGAGGAGTGCACCGTCCGTAACTATAAACGCAACCGTGGCCCAAGCTTCTTCATCTTCACCCATTCATATTACCAATAATATCCAAATGTTACAGTCGAAAATTATCTGTTCTAGTGTAACGAACACTGTTAAAGGAATGCCACTAAACGTAGATAACCACGACCATGGGAAACACCAGATTTCCTCTTTACAAGAAATGGACGAAGATGGTATTGATGACGATTTTTGAACTTTACCACATCCCCACCAAGAAGATGAAGATCACAGCTGCAAACAATGTGCCAAAAAAGGCCGTGAATGTCTGGAAAATCTTTTTCTCCTGGGCAAACTTTCCCTCTTTCTAAAGTGGTACCGAATGATGGATACACAGCACTCATGTCTACTCAGCGTGAGATGGTTGAAAGATGATGTATTCCATTTTGTCCATGTCCAATTTTTTAACACAAGCAGAAAAGAAGGATGAAATAGCGGGAGCACGCGTGATTTGGGTCAGTATGGAGGTGATGTCAGGTACAGATAGGTCAATCTTTGTGTCATTGGCGTACTGATGATATTGCAAACTGTGCCATTACATGAGCTGTTCCAGGCCGAAGGTGTAGATGGAGAAGAGTAGGGGGTGCTAGAACTTAGAATTGGGGAACACCGAAAGACAGGGGTCGAGGTGAGGTGGTGAAGACACTGAATGTCCCAGTAACAGTCTTGTTGTTGTTTATTGACTCTGCCGATAACCCCAAAAAGGCCATTTGCACCACCGGCCATGTCCACATCAGCAGGAGTAGCAAAACTACCAGCCTAACCACCACCAGCATGATCAGGCACATGGCAGGAAAGCACCCGAGTTTGTTGGCCAAACAACAGGCTCCATCAACAGTGTCTGCGGGTAATACCACTGCTTTTTCCGCTGTTGTGCTTGCAAGCCAATCCTCTGTCCATGGTACATGCAAAGATGCCTCCTGCCCTGCATCAGTAGTTGCACACAAACTCAACTAGCACCATCAAGAAGCATGTCCACGTCCTTGTCCTAGCATAGCGTTCAGTTGTCCATAACCCAGTTCTTGGAATGCAAGCAGAAATACGCAGCCAACGTTACGCAGGCCACAGTACTAAATTCACACATGTCTCGTCTGCTTTTGCTCGAAATGTTGCATTTTAGGCTCGTGGGAGATGGAAGCTTTCCGCAACCTTATGGCGGTGACCGTCACAAGGTACTCGGTCCCCAGCCGCCACTATTTCTCCCGGTGCACCATCCCCACATTACACTAGCACGTGTCCCACAACAGAACCCGGGCCCTCCACAATGCTGTTACTCTTGTACTGCACCTAACCACAGACACGTGGACAAATGCTTGTGGGCAGGGATGGTACATCTTGCTGACAGCACACTGGGTTAGCATACAGGAAGCCAGTTTGACATTGGGAGACCATGTCACAGATGTATTGAGGAGACAGGTTGTAGAAGGCTTTGTATGTCATAGTTAGCCTTTAGAACTGTAGCCTCTGGGCAATAGGAAGGCAGTGAAGGGCCTGGCAGTGAGGAGAGGCTGGGGAATAATGGAGGGATAGTGGGATTACTCGGGCAGCAGTGTTTTGTATAGATTGGAGTGGTGCAAGAGTAATAGAGGGGAGGCCACAGAGCAGGAGGTTGCAATAGTCGAGGCAGGAGATGATGAGGGCGTGCACAAATGTTTTTGCAGTTTCTTGGACTGTACGGATCTGGGAAATGTTTTAGGGTTGTAGTGAGCAGGAGGAGGCAAGGGCTTGGATATGTAGCTTGAAATTGAGGGCAGAGTCTCGGATCACCCCGAGGCCCCGAACATGCAGGACTACTTGTATCGGTGTGCAGTCCCGGCATTACACAGGCACATATCCCACAACATTTCACGTTCCCTCAAAAATGTTTTACTGGTAAAGTCCACCTAACCACAGACATGTGGTAAGTGCTTGTGGGCAGGGACGTTACACCTTGCTGACGACACTGGGTTAACATAGTGGAAGCCGGGACCCATTCTGACCTTGGGATTGAGTAGGTTCTCCCAACCCCGAGTATTGTGGGCCCTCCCTCAATCTGGGTTTCCCGCAAAGTCTACAGCTCCTGCACCTCCTCCTCCTCTTCAGCCTCCATCTCCGAAAGTAGCACATCAGTCACAAGCTGGAGGCACTGCAGCACTGCATCATCCAAGCGGCAACAGGCTGTGCTGAAGCTAATTTGCTTAGATGATAAAATGCACAATGCTGAAGATTTGTGGACAGCTCTGAAGTGCATTCAGATCTATGTATGACAACGGTGAACCTACAGCCAGGCATGGTAGTGTGTGACAATGGCTCGAACATTGTGGTTGAGGCAAGGCGGGCTCACACACATGCCATTCCTGGCCAATGTGCTTAACCTCATTGTTCAAGGCTTTATGAAAAGCAACACGGAGAACCTGGTTCTGCTACAGAAAGTATGACGCCCTGCGTACCCATTTTAGAAAGTCAGCTAGAGCTTTATCCACCCTTGCGTGCTTCATCAGCATTTGCTGTTTGTGGCTCATCGACGGGTGTGTGATGTCCCCACGTATAGCAATTCTACACTGCAGATGTTGGAAAGGATTTGTGAGCAGAAGAGAGCAGTTAGTGACTAATATCATCAACAAGGCCATCAGTATTCAGATATCTACAGTAAGTAACAACGATAACAATAATGAAACAAAAAAAACGATCCTGCTCATGACCACTTACAATCTACAATGAGGTGGGGACTGGGAGATATAAACTACAACAGTGTATTTACAATGATACTTCTGAGGTAAGTCGAAAGCTGTGGAGGCCTGAGGACAAGGAGGAGAGCATGGTCACTTTTCCTCTTTGGAAGGACACGGAAGTATTGACTGTTCTCAAAATTTTGTGTGACAGGCAATACTGATTGGTGACACTTCTAGACCCATGCTCCAAGGAGAACTTTAGATCTCTTATTCCAGAGGCAGACAGGTGTACTAAAATGTTGGAGGATAAGAGGGCCCTTCTTGTGGAAAATGGTGTCCAAAAATGTTGTAAGACACTACAAAATATTAGATAGTACCCCCAAAAAAGGACAGATTTTTAGGCCCACTCACATCTGATAACTGAGCCCCAAAACTATAGATAAAAAATTATATTTTCACGCTCTTGTATTGCAATGACTTGGCTGTAGTCTGCAGCATGACCAAGCAAATAAATGTTGAAAAATGGGGCTATGGATTGCTTTATAATAAAATGAGCAGGTATAGACTTAAAAAACAAAAAACAAAAATTGGCACGGATAACTGCAGCTAGGTATATATAAAATACGCAGCAGCAGACAGTAATGGAGCCTTTCAATGTATGCAGGGAGATCTATAGACTCACATACACGGCCTGCAAGCCTTGCAGTGATATGGATATGTGCACAAAGACTCCCCTGCCCAACTAGCACAATTAAAAACTAGGCCAAATGTTAAGGAGCGGGTCTACTAGACTTGTAACGCCCATAAACAAAGTGCATGGGCTGAGAAACATTTCCCCATGGGGGGTACCTTTTCTAAAAATCTTTTATGGACACCATAGACAGGCTTGGCAAAAATTGGACAGCCTGTAGCAGCACAGAACACGTTAACCCTGGTGTTCTAGTGGCGAAAAATGAGGAGACATAATGATAAATAATACTGAAATCAAACAAATAAAAAAAAAAGTGAATCCACCCCAGAAAGAAAATAACAAAAGGCGAACACAGGTTCATAGATTTGAAGCCAGAATGTGTACAACGAGATAAGTTTGTCCCTAGCAACAGCTTAGAGACAGGGATATAAATAAAAATATAATATACTAGTATTTCAATATTTTTCTTGCAGAGGTATACAGTATCTCATTAGAGGATGGTCCAGAGATATGAAAAATGGAAAATATACAAATAAATGGGAAGAATATACATACATCTCATTTTTACGACATTTCCCCCAGGGAGACTAACATTTGTATTGGTTTAAAATTGGTAACGGGCATCATAAAAACACCCTTGCACAAAAGTGGAATGGCTGTAGCGGCATGCAACATGTTCACCATGGTGTTCTAGTTACAGAGAATGCTGAGATGTGGAGGAAGGTCTCAATATACTATGGGCATCATAGACACCCTGGCCAAAAACTGGACTGCCTATAGCAGCACAGAACACGTTAAGCGTGGTAATCTAGTAGTGATGAATGAGTTGACATTGCTGAAGGTCTCATTAAAAACTAGGCCCAATGTAAAGCAGTGTGTCTCCTAGACTTGTAATGCCCATACAAGCAGTGCATGGCCTGACAAACATTTCCCCAAGGGGAATACATTTTTTAAAAAGAGGCTATGGGCATCATAGACACCTTTGTCAAAAATTAGACTGCCTACAGCAGCACAGAACACGCCAAGCATGGTGATCTAGTCAGGGCCGTATTTAGAGTCATGCTGCCCTAGGCACTTTTCGTGCTGCCTCCCCCATCGGTGAGTATGACTAATGCAGACACTGTCAGCAGTGACTTAGGCTACTTTCACTTCAGCGATTTTTGCCATTTGCGGCAGATCCGGCATTTTTTCCGCATCTGCCGCACAACGGATCACTTACAGCAACAGTGCGTTCGGCCGCATTCATTCCCTTCTGCTATAAGGACATGTGCATCTTTTGCGGTTTTTCCACGATCCAGCAAATGTGGTACTTGCAGCAATGGGAAAAAAGCTGCTAGCAGTGTTTTTCTGTCTCATTGTAAGGGCAAAACCGCAAATGCCGCACAAGTCCGCAAATTCCATAGGGAATGAATGAGGCCAAATCTGTGTTTATGCCCATGTAGCTCTTTCAAAGACAATTCCAGCAATATTTTTATATGTTCAGTCCATTCATCTGAAATCAATTTGCATACATATGCAAATGAGGGAGTAGATCTGTTAAGGTACCGTCACACTCAGCAACTTTGCAACGAGAACGACAACAATCTGTGACGTTGCAGTGTCCTGGATAGCGATCTCGTTGTGTTTGACACGCAGCAGCGATCTGGATCCCGCTGTTATATCGCTGGTCGGAGCTAGAAGTCCAAAACTTTATTTCATCGCTAGATCGGCGTGTATCGTCATGTTTGACATAAAAAACAATGACGCCAGCAACGTTTTACATGGAGAGAGAACGATAAGTGAGTCACCGTTACGTCACTGGATCGCTCCTGCATCGTTCTGGAGTTGCTGTGTTTGACGTCTCTACAGCGACCTAAACAGCGACGCTCCAGCGATCTTGTTTAGGTCGGATCGTTGTCTATATCGCTGCAGCATCGCTGAGTGTGACGGTACCTTTACTCCAGGTCTATACCCACTCAGTGCCACCTGTTCCTGATTGACTCTTTTTTCCTGAAAGAAGCACAGCATAGAGGCTGTCAGTGAAGCAAAAGGATGTGGCACTTTGTGGGAAATAGAGCTGGAGTGATAGAGGGTTAAGATCCACCATAGTCGTTAGGCATTATTTATATATCAATTGAAATGCTGATTTCTGAATAAGGGAGAAAGGGACTGACAATATAAAGGTATTTATGGACTTTGTCTTTGAAAGAGCTACATGCACATATAAAAGGTTTGGAGGGGTGAAATCCTGCAGACAGACTGCCTTTAAATAAATATACTGTCACTGTCCCCGTGTTTGTATGGCTAAGTAATAATGAGAAAATGAGTGGCAGCCATAGAGTTCACTTCCAGTTAATGTCCCATGAACCTGAGAGTCGACACTGGTGGAACAGAGCCAACACAAGTGGTCAGCCTTCACAGAACTGCGGTGACAGTGCGGGCAAGGTTTCTCTAGGAATTTTGGGGCCCGATACTGGCAAAATTTTTGGGCTCCCTTGAGACTCCTCCCAGATTCCACCCCAGTTCCGCCTGCACACCCTCAAGCCTTCCACAGTCCCAATGCCCGCTCTTGGAAAAACTCATCTTCTGCTCCACGCCCTCACCAATCTGATATTAACAGTTCTCAGCAGACAGCAAATCACATACATAGCTAGCAGCTTTTGTTCTGGCCAAAAGAATTTTTAAGCCGCCACCACAACAAGATAGACTCTTTTGGTCGGGCCCTCTCTACTCTAACCTATTAAACATTTCTTAAAATATCCAATACTCTGTTTAGGTATATTTTTATTTATTTTAAAAGGGATTGAGTCACATATATTTTTTAGAATGACCATTAATACCACATACAAGAGAGTAATACCATCACACCTTATTACCACCACATAGTGATGGAATAATACCACATACAAGGAACAAATACCTCCATACCATGACCAGATCACATATTACCATCACACAGTGACCAAATAATACCACATACATGTAGAAATACCGCCACACCATAACCAGATCACATACTACCACCACATAGTGACTGAATACTACAATACTGATCATTAATAAGAAAAGCACAACACTACAACACTAATGCCATTATATACAGGAGCTTTGTATATAATGTCAGTGTATAGGTAATACAGTGATCACCAGTGACATTATACACAAGAGCTCTGTATATAGTGTCAGTGAACAGGTAATAAAGTGTATAGTGTCAGTGTACAGGTAACACACTGACTCACCAATGACATCTCTAGCTGAAGTCCTTCATCTTTGCTGTTCTTTTTCATGCAGAGCAGACCGCCATAATTTTTTCCAGCCAGGACTTGTCTCTGCATAAAATAACAAATAGTTACCTAGAGCCCCGCTTCCTGAGCACATTCCCCACTTTTTTCCTTTCTTCTACTACACTAGACATCTGAATACAGACGTGCACCCACCATTAATATACAATTCGTTATTATTAATCCACCAATATGCCTCCACCAACTATAAATAGCCATTTTCCCACTTAATAAACATGTACATTAATTAGCCCTTGTACTCTTTCCCACAATTCCTTACCAGTCACTGCATCCTCAATAACCCCAACTATGTGCCTCCAGCCCCTCCGATTCATTATATTTACATGCCCCTTTCAACCCAATTCATTGTCATGTCTTCTCTCTCTCCCACTCCCACCCTCTATTCATTATCAACTGCTCTCCCCCCTTATTCAATACATCATTTACTCTCACCACCCTCAAAATTCATCATTATTTGCTCTCCCCATCCCGCCCCTTCAATTCAATTGCTGTCCGCCATCCCTCACTTCATCATTTGCAGTCCTCCTCACATCATCATTTGCTGTCGTCCTCCCGCTCACTTCATCATTTGCAGTCCCCCTTCCCCTCACTTCATCATTTGCAGTCCCCCATTTTCCCTTCACTTCATAATGTTCAGTCCCCTTCCATTCATGTGCATTCCCTGTCCCCTCCCTCACATCATTTGCAGCCCTCCTCCATTATTTGCAGCCCCTCCATCATTTGCAGCCCCCCTCCATCATTTGCAGCCACCCCCTCTCCATCATGTCCATATCCCCCCTCCATCCTTCATGTGCAGATCCCCCCACCATCCATCATGTGCAAACCCCCTCCATTCATCATGTGCAGATCCCCCTCCATCCATCTTGTGCAGATCCCCCTCCATCCATCATGTGCAGATCCCTCTTCCATCAATCATGTGCAGACCCCCTCCATCCATCAAGTGCAGACCCCCCTCCATCATGTGCAAATCCCCCCTCCATTCATCATGTGCAGATCCCTCCTCCATCCATCATGTGCAGATCCCCTTTATCCATTATGTGCAGATCCCTCCTCCATCCATCATGTGCAGACCCCCTCCATCCATCAAGTGCAGACCCCCCTTCCATCATGTGCAGATCTCCCTCCATCCATCATGTGCAGATCCCCCCTCCATCCATCATGTGCAGATCCCCCTCCATCCATCATGTGCAGATCCCCCTCCATCCATCATGTGCAGACCCCCCTCCAACATGTGCAGATCTCCCTCCATCCATCATGGGCAGACCCCACTCCATTCATCATGTGCAGATCCCCCCTCCATCCATCATGTGCAGATCCCCCCTCCATCCATAATGTGCAGACCCCTTCCATCCATCAAGTGCAGACCCCCCTCCACCATGTGCAGATCTCCCTCCATCCATCATGTGTAGATCCCCCTCAATCATGTACAGATCTCCCCTCCATCCATCATGTGTAGACCCCCCTCCATCCATCATGTGCAGACCCCCTCCATCCATCATGTGCAGACCCCTTCCATCATGTGCAGATCTCCCTCCATCCATCATGTGCAGACCCCCTCCATCCATCATGTGCTGATCCCCCTCTATCCATCATGTGCAGATCCCCCGTCCATCCATCATGTGCAGATCCCCACTCCATCCATCATGTGCAGACCCCCTCCATCCATCAAGTGCAGACCCCCCCTCCATCATGTGCAGACCCCCTTCCATCCATCATGTGCAGATCCCCCCTCCATCCATCATGTGCAGACCCCCCTCCATCCATCAAGTGCAGACCCCCCCTCCATCATGTGCAGATATCCCTCCATCCATCATGTGCAGATCCCCCTCCATCCATCATGTGCAGATCCCCCTCCATCCATCATGTGCAGACCCCCCCTCCATCATGTGCAGATCTCCCTCCATCCATCATGGGCAGACCCAGCTCCATCCATCATGTGCAGATCCCCCCTCCATCCATCATGTGCAGATCCCTCCTCCATCCATCATGTGCAGATCCCCCTCCATCCATAATGTGCAGACCCCTTCCATCCATCAAGTGCAGATCTCCCTCCATCCATCATGTGCAGATCCCCCTCGATCATGTGCAGATCCCCCCTCCATCCATCATGTGCAGACCCCCTCCATCCATCATGTGCAGACCCCCTCCATCCATCATGTGCAGACCCCTTCCATCATGTGCAGATCTCCCTCCATCCATCATGTGTAGATCCCCCTCCATCCATCATGTGCAGATCCCCTGTCCATCCATCATGTGCAGATACCCCCTCCATCCATCATGTGCAGACCCCCCTCCATCATGTGCAGACCCCCCTCATCCATCATGTGCAGATCCCCCCTCCATCCATCATGTGCAGACCCCCCATTCATCAAGTGCAGACCCCCCTCCATCATGTGCAGATCTCCCTCCATCCATCATGTGCAGATCCCACCTCCATCCATCATGTGCAGATCCCTCCTCCATCCATCATGTGCAGATCCCCCTCCATCCATAATGTGCAGACCCCTTCCATCCATCAAGTGCAGATCTCCCTCCATCCATCATGTGCAGATCCCCCTCGATCATGTGCAGATCCCCCCTCCATCCATCATGTGCAGACCCCCTCCATCCATCATGTGCAGACCCCCTCCATCCATCATGTGCAGACCCCTTCCATCATGTGCAGATCTCCCTCCATCCATCATGTGTAGATCCCCCTCCATCCATCATGTGCAGATCCCCTGTCCATCCATCATGTGCAGATACCCCCTCCATCCATCATGTGCAGACCCCCCTCCATCATGTGCAGACCCCCCTCATCCATCATGTGCAGATCCCCCCTCCATCCATCATGTGCAGACCCCCCATTCATCAAGTGCAGACCCCCCTCCATCATGTGCAGATCTCCCTCCATCCATCATGTGCAGATCCCACCTCCATCCATCATGTGCAGATCCCCATAATGTCCAGACCAGACCAGAGGCAGATATATATTAAACCTCCACCCCACTCACTCTATCTGGGACTGGGTGCAAACAATGCCAGTGCTGCTGCTGCTGCTGTCTGTGCTCCAGCTATCCAGACAGAAACAAGCCTGAGGAGTCTGAGGGAAGTGGTGAGTCACTGGCAAAGCCATGCAGCAAGCAGCGTGGGGGCAGGAGGGAGATCATGTTTACTACCTGTGTACTGCTCTGCCGCTGTGAGTGCCAGGCCAGCTATGTGTGTCCCAGCCAGGTTGGGAGACAGGGCGCCGCCATTCCACCTCAGCCCCACCCCCGGTAAGTGGACTTTGTGTCAGCAGGGAGTAGGGAGAGTCAGCACCAGCACCACATGTACTGATTGCCGCTCTGCCGCCGCTGTCTTCAGGGATGCACCAACATCCTTTCCTCACTCACTCCTCAGCAGTGACTCGCCGGAGACCCAATCCCCCCACAGCAGCCGGAAGACTGAGGTGGGTAAGCGGAGTGACCCGGACTTTAAAAAAAAAAAAAATTTTTTTTAAAACTTGCTCAGGTGTCGCCCCCCTCGAATTGTCCCGCCCTAGGCACGTGCCCTCAAGTGCGTAGTGGCAAATACAGCCCTGGATCTAGTGGTGGAGAATGAGGAGACATAAAGATAAATCATACTGAAATCAAACAAATAAATAAAGGATGTGAATCCACAGATGAAATAAAATAAAATAAAAATAAAAGAGAGGGGCGAACACAGGTTCATATATATGATGCCAGATTGTGTCAAACGAGATATGTTTGTCCCTAGCAACAGCTCAGAGACAGGGATATAAAAAAAATTATAATAGTATTTCAATATTTTTATATTGTAGATGTATACACTAGGTCATAAAAGGATGGTCTAGAGATATTAAAACTGGAATATATACAAATAAATGGGAAAAATATACGTACATCTCATTTTGATGACAGTTCCCCCTGGAGGAGTTTATTTTGGTTTCTAATTAGTAACAGGCATCAGAAAAACACCCTTGCACAAAAATTGAGTAACTTTTGCATCACGGAATACGTTCACCTTGGTGTTGTACTGGTTGTGGATGATGAGGATCAGGATAAGGAGGAGGATAACACCAAACAGACCAAATCAGGAAGCGGATACCCATGTGTGGTTGAGGAGAGGTGCATGACAGTACACCTCCACAAAAAAAGAAAATGTATTAGTGTTTATGTTTCGCTGTTTTCACTTGGTGGTGTACAGAAGTCTTGCCCAATGCAGCCATTGTACATTTTTATAAGAGTCAGGATGACTGACCATGCTGTACTCTTCCTCCTTATCCTCTTCTTCCTCCTCTCTGTCCTGAGACCAACCCTGCTGAACAGATGGTATGACAGCTGTGCTTGTAGTACCGTCTATAGCGCATGAAAGTAGCTCCTGTTCTTCCTCCTCCTCCTCACTGCCTACCAATCCACGTTGGGAAGACATGAAGCTGGGCTGAGTGTAATCTCCCTGTATGGTTCCTTGCTCCATGTCCTCATGCTCTGACTGCAATGCATCCTCTTTAATTGTGAGCAGAGAGGTTTTCAGAATGCTGATGTCACGATCCAGGTTTGGATCTGTGGCAGACCTGGTTTCCCTCAGATTAAAACCTTTTTCCTTTCAGTTCATCGGGGGTTAATGCAGTTTCCCCCCCTCCCCCCCACCCCGGTGGCTGCTAGTGTAACTAAATTGCTGCCTAGTCTGCTGATGCAGGTGGTGACCACTCCCAACATCCTTCAAAAGGTCACCTGATGCATCAGCTGACTCTTGGTTATACAGGTCCTTTTGGAGGCCAACCTGACTGGAGAAGGAGCTTGCTGAGTGCTGTGGTTCTTCAGCTGAATTCTCATATCTGGTGCCTTACTCTGCTGTGCGATGCATTGCAGCAGAGAAAGTTAAGTGTGGTGTTATTGTTTCTTTGTCCCTTTATTGTCTGTAACTTCCCCTGTGTTGTATTAGTGCAGCAGTGGGACCAGTGTCCTCACTTGCCAATTCCCTACTTAGGAATAGGTGCAGGGCAAACGAGGGCTTAGGTATCCTGCTCAGTGACAGGTTGAAAAAACCTGCATAGGGATGTCAGGGAGATCAGGGCACATCCTTAGGAGACTGGGCCCACCGTTGTAATTGTGTCCCCGGTGTACCCTTGTGTGTTTCGCTGTTTTGTGACCGTCCCCTCATCGGGTCGTGTCACGCCAGGACAGTCACTTCATGACAGCTGAGAAGCGGGATGGTGACGCTAATTATGGCATCATCACTGCTCACCATTTTGGTGCAGTCCTCAAAGTTTTGTAGGATGGTACATATGTCTGACATCCATGTCCACTCCTGAGGTCTTATGTGTGGAGTCTGAACTGAATATCGATGGCCTTGTTGATGTTGGTAGTCAACAACTGCCCTCTTCTGCTCACAAATCCTTTCCAACATATGCAGTGTAGAGTTCCAACGTGTGGGGACATCACACACCAGTCGGTGAGCAGGAAGCTGCAAACACTGCTGAGTCGCGGCAAGGGCGGCTGAAACTGTAGCTGAATTTCTAAAATGGACAGACCAAAAGTGTACTTTGACTAGCAGATCCGGCAGCTCTGGGTAGCTTTTCAGAAAACGCTGAACCACGAGGTTAAGTACATGGGCCAGGCAAAGTACGTGTGTGAGCACACCTTGCCTCAGGGCCGCCACCAGGTTCTGTCTATTGTCACACATGACCATGCCTGGCTGAAGGTTCAGCGGTGTTATCCAAATATCTATCTGCTCTTTCAGCGCTGTCCACAACTCTTCTGCATTGTGCGGTTTGTCACCTATGCAGATTAGCTTCAGCACAGTCTGTTGCCGCTTGGCTGAGGCAGTGCTGCAGTTCTTCCAGCTTCTGACTGATGTGTTGATTTCAGAGATGGAGGCTGAAGAGGAGGTGTAGGAGCTGTAGACTGTGGGAGCAACCCTGATTGACGTAGGGCCTGCAATCCTCTGCTTGGGGAACATGTGTTCTATCACAAGGTCTGACTGAGTCCCGGCTTCCACTAGGTTAACCCAGTGTGCCGTCAGTGAGATGTACTGTCCCTGCCTACAAGCACTTGTCCACGTGTCCGTGGTTAGGTGGACTTTCCCAGTAACAGCATTGTTATGGACACATGCTGGTGTAATTCCGGTACAGTACACCGGGAGAAATTGTGGCATCTGGGGACAGAGTACCTTGGGATGGCCACCGCCATCAGGTTGCGGAAAGCTTCCATCTCAACGAGCCTAGAAGGCAACATTTCGAGCGCAAGCAGAAGAGAAATGTTAGAATTTAGTACTGAGGCCTGTGGGGCTTTGGCTGGGCATTTCCGCTTCCGTTCCATTGACTGGGGTATAGACAACTGAAGGCTGTGCTGGGACAAGGACATGGACGGTCTTGATGATGGTGCTGCTTGACTGTGGGCAACAACAGGTGCAGGGCTAGAGACATCTTCACATGCATGGTGGACTGTGGATTAGCTTCTACGCAAAACAGTGGAAGAAGCAGTGGTGTCACCTGCAGACAGTGTTCCTGGAGCCTGGGGTTCAGCCCACAAAATTGGGTGCTTTGCTGCCATGTGCCTGATCATGCTGGTGGTGGTCAGGCTGGTAGTTTTGCTACCTCTGCTGATGCGGGCATGGCAGGTACTGCAAATGGCCTGTTTGGGGTTATCAGCAGAGTCTTTAAAAAATAGCCAGACTCGGAAGATCTAACAGTTGGAATGGCAACTTCTCTCATGTTGGTGTTACGGGGAATGGATGCACGTCTTCTGTCTGTGGCCACCACACTGCTTCTTCCTGCCTGTTTGGGTGTTATGCCTCCTTCCCCATGTGTGCTGCTGTCCTTGCTCTGCATGTCCTCCTGCCACGTTGGGTCAGTCACTATGTCATCCACCACCACGTCTTCCACATCCGCACCCTGCTCTTCCTCTTGACTTTCTGACAATTGTGTCTCATCATTGTCCACCTCTTGTGACACTTTCCCACCATCGCCTTCATGTGACCGCGGCTGGTCAAAGCTTTGGGCATCACTAAATGCGATCTCATCTGGCCCCATTTCAAGTTGACCAGCCGAGAGTCTAGAATCTTTAACAGCTCTTCGGAGTGTCCAAGTGTGGGATCAGTTGTCTCAGGGCATTCGGCATGCTGGGAGAAAGGAGGATCATGATGAGGAATATCCGGTCCACATTCACGGCTACTCAGACTTGACCGTGTGGAAGACATAGTGGTGGTGGTGGTGGCTAAGTGACTGGAAGCATTATCCGCTATCCAACCAACAACCATTTCACATTGCTCTGGCTTCAATAGTGTTGTGCTGCGGTCCCCTAGAAACTGGGACAGGAAGGTCGAGCAAAAAGATGTGGGTCTTTGTTGTGGCCCACTTTCAGCTTGGCCATGGCCTCGTCCTCTGCATGCACCATCAGCATTACGTCCACTTCCCCGCCCCTTGCCTTGTCCATTTTAAATGGACTACTGAACTATTTCAAAAGCTCACAAATGTATCTACTGTATTTGGAGCAAAATTATATTTGATCAGTATGCCTGCAAAGCTACGATTTTTCCACCACAGGTACAACAGGCCGCAGCCACAGATAACAGGCTGTATAATTATTTTTTTTGTATGTGAAATTTGGAAAAATAAAAAATGAGTAGAACAAGGCTTGCAAGCAGACAGAACTATGCAATTTATGCCTGTGAAGGTACGATTTTTCCACTACAGACACACCAGGCCGCAGCCACATATAACAGACTTTATACTTTTTTTCTGTTGTATGTGAAATTTGGAAAAAATAAAAAATGAGTACTACAAGGCTAGCAGACAGAACTATGCAACTTATGCCTGCGAAGCTACGGTTTTTCCACCACAGATATACCAGCCATCAGCCGGAGATAACAGACTGATCTAAATGTGGTCTTGATTTTTTTGGGCACAACTAAATTGTGTCAACTAGTTGGCTATAGTATATGAATAAGAGGGTGCACACCGCTCTAGAAGAGCTGCTCAGGAGAAAAAAATATATTCAATGTAAAATAAGTGAACTCCGGCACACTAAAAATGCTGTGATAGATTATACTGTTTTATTCCAAGAAAAACAAGATGGTGAAGAAACATCCTCCATATTTTCACAGATCACTACACCAGGCACTTTTTTACATATGCCTTCAGAAGAGTTACAAACCAGGGATTTTGAAAAAGACTTGAAGAGATTTATGGTGCTGGATCTCCATAGCATAACTCTGGCTGAATATCATCGTGTACAACGCATTCCTAGGGGCCTCAGGGTACCCCTGAGACCCACTTTGTTTCAAGACAACACTGAATATTGTGGGAAATTTGAATCCATATTAAATAAGTGTTCTATGGACTTAATTGTGTTAACCATTGATTTTCTACAGAAGGAAATTACTGAACTCAAGACAAAGATTTCTTCCATGTAACAACAACTGAAAAGCACTTCTTCACCTGAGGACTTTAAAGCTTTAAAAGAAAAATTGGATAAAACTATTTCAGATCTACGTGATAATCTACAAATCAAGAAAATAAATAAATTCTTACGTGACACCGAGGATTATAGGCGTAGTCAAGTGTACAAATGGCAATATACCAACTACTTCAGAAACCGGAGGCCAGCACAACGAGAATACAGTCCACTCTCCACCAGCTCGGACAGCAATTTTGGTACCACACGGTCATCTTTTTTAGAGCCACGTCAAGGTCGACTGTACAGAGGAAAACGAGGTGGGGGAAACGACTACGCATCAGATCAGCTCAGAATGACAACCAGGTCACAGGTATTGAACACACTACACAAATTGTTTACAACATCTCCTCAGAGTGTCTTTCCCCTCCCAAAATGACTGTATTACAAAAAGGATTGACCTTTTGTCCGGTACCCAGGTTCAGCACTTTTCAGTTGGATCAGGAGTTACATTGTTTTTTTTAGAAATGTGAGGCTTAAAGCCCATTTCTCAAATTTACCTATTAACACTCCCCTGACGTCCCATGCTGTACGTTCTATGTTTACCTTAAATACTCTGAACCTACGTGTTCGTAGTTCTTTTCAACCACCACGCACTTATCACCTGGTGGAAACGTATATTGATTTTGTTAAAAAGGATATTAAAAAGGTTCTGCAGTCCATAGAAGGTGGTCATATTCATGTTAAACACAATATTACTAAGGATGAGCACAGGGCCTTGATATCATTAAAGAATAATGAGTTGATTATAAAGCCGGCAGACAAGGGGGGTTCTATAGTGGTATTAGATCGCAGCTACTACATGGACGAGATACAAACACAACTCAGTGACTTAGACACATACTATCCCATTAGCAGTAATCCCACTTTCGAGATCGCTAGAGAAATCAAAAATCTTGTAGCACACTATGTTGAATTAGGTTCAATAGATGAAAAGTTAGGGGAATTTTTGGTCAATCACTGTCCTGTAATACCGGTGTACTATACTCTCCCAAAAAATACATAAGCATTCATCAAGACCCCCTGGACGTCCTATTGTCACTTCCACTGACTCTATAAGGATACAACTGATTTTTTGACGTCTCTCAACAATATAGGTCATTTGCCGGATGACTGTAAATTGGTGTCCATGGATGTAAACAGTCTGTACACTAATATCAGACAGCAAGACAGTGTGGAGTCTGTTATTTCTTTTCTTTCCCACCACACAAATTTTTCTTGTCACCAGCGGGACTTTTGTAGAGACCTACTTACATTAATTTTGAACCGAAATTTTTTCATCTTTGAAGATCAATTTTATATACAAAAGAAGGGTACAGCCATGGGGTCCAATATGGCACCCCCATATGTCAACATCTTCATGGACCAATTTGAAATATCTTTTGTGTATTCACATCCTAGTTTCATGCCACATATAATATACTGTTGACGTTACATAGATGACGTTTTTTTCATTTGAACAGGTGATGTTGAGACCCTGCTCTCCTTTCATAGTGATCTCAATTCTTGCTTACCGGGTTTGACATTTTCCATATCTTATGACTCTGTTTCCATGAATTTTTTAGACACAATGGTTATTATTAAAAATGATAGAAGCATTGAAACGGATCTATACGTCAAACCTACAGACAGAAACAGTTTATTGATGTACGACAGCTGTCACCCGAAACATGTGAAAAGAGCTCTCCTAAAATCTCAACACGATAGAATAGACAGAATACTTTCTAGTTCTGACACTTGTCTTATCAAACATCATGAAATGAATACTAAATTTCGGAATAGGGGGTATCCCAATTGTGCACTTATGAAGAAAAATGATACTCACGTCAACTGGAGGTCATAAAGCACCTTGATTGGCTTTTGTCAACACATTCCACCCCTTTAATTACCTTATCAACCAATGTGTTTTTAAACATTGGGACATCCTAAAAAATGCATATCCACATGTCAAGGAGTTCAGTTCTAAATCTATTATCTGTGACAAGAGATATCCGAATATTAAGGATCATTTGGTTAGGGCTGATGTAGGCCCCACTAATAGGGGACCTACACAAAGAGTTTTTTCTACACCCCGTAATGGAACATTTCCTTGTCTGAATTGCCTCCAATGTTCCGATATCTCCAAGGGCGATTCTTTTACACATCCCCGCTCCGGACGGAGGTTCTCTATTAAGGGACATTTTAAATGTGAATCTTCTTTTGTTGTGTATCTTATAAAGTGTCCTTGCAGTCTCGGCTCTGTGGGTGAAACAACCCAATGCATCCGAGACCGCATATCCCAACATAAGTCCACCATTAGATGTGGTAGGACACTTCTTCCAATCCCTGCACATTTTCAGCAAAATAGTCATAATATTGCTCAACTCAAATACCAAATTAAAGATCATGTCCCCATGACAAGAAGGGGAGGTGATATGGTCAACAGATTGAAGGAACGTGAGTCCTATTGGATCCACACGCTTTAAACTATTTCTCCATTAGTTCTCAACAGAGAATATGAGATTTCCTATTGATTTGATTACATTTTTTGATCATATTCTGACTAACGTATTGATTGTAATCCTAATGACTGTATCATATAATTCGTACTGTACAGTCTAAACCTCTCTATGGGCTCCTTAGATTATGTTATCATTAGATCTCTTCATATCATCACTAAGGTCCTCTTTTAGATATGGATGCAGTTCGGTATACCTAATCAGGTTTTTTTCCGATACCAGATTTTTTATTCTAAGTAGCGTGCCCCGTTATCTATTTATTGTAAAAACTATTGGATAATGTGTATAAATTATATATATCATACGGATATACGCACATACGTGTCTTATGACACTGATTCATTTCCTTTTTATTAAATAATTTTTCTTTTGACTTTTTCTTTTATCAGCACTCAGGTGGAGTTCCTTGATAGAATCTACGATTCAAATCAACTACGCATGTGCACTCATACTCTGCATACATCGGCACTTGTCGGTTGTTTCCGTCTCCCTTCGGATATTCTGCATACTTCGGCTCTTGTCAGCTGTTTTCATCTCCCTTCGGATTTCACAAGTGCGCTATGTCATCTTTTTCTTTCAACTCTCACCCGGAAGTACCAACGCAAACAGAACACCGGATATTTATTAAAGGCCGACACCTCGCTTTCCTTTCACTTGGTATCTTCGCTTGCGGTCACAGGCTATTTCCCGAAACTCCTTCATGGGACACACGTGCGGTATGCCCTATTGACTTTGGTTACAGGTAATCTAAAAGGCACCATTTTTCTAGGCGCTTTTGTCACTTTTACTTTACGGTGTCCCTAATGATTTGCTTTTATTATTACAGTGGGATTCCCATTTCATGCGCATTACTGCTACAAGTAAAGTATTTTATCTTTTTCAATTAATCCTCTATTAGCACATATTGGGGCTATGAACAATTCCACCTGTAGCCACATTTATAGGTCCTTCTTGTACACTTATTTCTCTACATTTGTATTTATACGTTCATACACAGACATTTTTACAATCGGGGTCTCATCTTATTTTATTTATGTTTATATTTAGACTAGATGGTGGCCCGATTCTAACGCATCGGGTATTCTAGAATATGCATGTCCACGTTGTATATTGCACAGCCCATGTAGTATATTGCCCAGCCACGTAGTATATTGCCCAGTCACGTACTATATTGCCCAGTCACGTACTATATGGCCCAACCACATAGTATATTGCCCAGTCACATAGTATATTGCCCAGTCACATACTATATTGCCCAGCCATATAGTATATTGCCCAGCTACGTAGTATATTGCCCAGCTACATAGTATATTGCCCAGCCACATAGTATATTGCCCAATTACGTAGTATATTGCCCAGTCATGTAGTATATTGCCCAGTCATGTAGTATATTGCCCAGTCACGTAGTATATTGCCCAGCCATATAGTATATTGCCCAGCCACGTAGTATATTGCCCAGCTACATAGTATATTGCCCAGTCACGTAGTATATTGCCCAGTCACATAGTATATTGCCCAGTCACGTAGTATATTGCCCAGTCACGTAGTATATTGCCCAGCCACATAGTACTGTATATTGTGCAGCCATGTAGTATATTGCCCAGTCACGTAGTATATTGCCCAGTCACGTAGTATATTGCCCAGTCACGTAGTATATTGCCCAGTCACATAGTATATTGCCCAGCCACGTAGTATATTGCCCAGTCACGTAGTATATTGCCCAGTCACGTAGTATATTGCCCAGCCACATAGTACTGTATATTGTGCAGCCATGTAGTATATTGCCCAGTCACGTAGTATATTGCCCAGTCACGCAGTATATTGCCCAGTCACATAGTATATTGCCCAGCCACATAGTATATTGCACAGCCACGTCGTATATTGCCCAGTCACGTAGTATATTGCCCAGTCACGTAGTATATTGCCCAGTCACATAGTATATTGCCCAGCCACATAGTATATTGCACAGCCACGTAGTATATTGCCCAGTCACGTAGTATATTGCCCAGTCACGTAGTATATTGCCCAGTCACAAAGTATATTGCCCAGTCACGTAGTATATTGCCCAGTCACGTAGTATATTGCCCAGCCACATAGTACTGTATATTGTGCAGCCATGTAGTATATTGCCCAGTCACGTAGTATATTGCCCAGTCACGTAGTATATTGCCCAGCCACATAGTACTGTATATTGTGCAGCCATGTAGTATATTGCCCAGTCACGTAGTATATTGCCCAGTCACGTAGTATATTGCCCAGTCACGTAGTATATTGCCCAGTCACATAGTATATTGCCCAGCCACGTAGTATATTGCCCAGTCACGTAGTATATTGCCCAGTCACGTAGTATATTGCCCAGCCACATAGTACTGTATATTGTGCAGCCATGTAGTATATTGCCCAGTCACGTAGTATATTGCCCAGTCACGCAGTATATTGCCCAGTCACATAGTATATTGCCCAGCCACATAGTATATTGCACAGCCACGTCGTATATTGCCCAGTCACGTAGTATATTGCCCAGTCACGTAGTATATTGCCCAGTCACATAGTATATTGCCCAGCCACATAGTATATTGCACAGCCACGTAGTATATTGCCCAGTCACGTAGTATATTGCCCAGTCACGTAGTATATTGCCCAGTCACAAAGTATATTGCCCAGTCACGTAGTATATTGCCCAGTCACGTAGTATATTGCCCAGCCACATAGTACTGTATATTGTGCAGCCATGTAGTATATTGCCCAGTCACGTAGTATATTGCCCAGTCACGTAGTTTATTGCCCAGTCACATAGTATATTGCCCAGCCACGTAGTATATTGCCCAGTCACGTAGTATATTGCCCAGTCACGTAGTATATTGCCCAGCCACATAGTACTGTATATTGTGCAGCCATGTAGTATATTGCCCAGTTACGTAGTATATTGCCCAGTCACGTAGTATATTGCCCAGTCACATAGTATATTGCCCAGCCACATAGTATATCGCACAGCCACGTAGTATATTGCCCAGTCACGTAGTATATTGCCCAGCCACATAGTATATCGCACAGCCACGTAGTATATTGCCCAGTCACGTAGTATATTGCCCAGTCACGTAGTATATTGCCCAGTCACATAGTATATTGCCCAGCCACATAGTATATCGCACAGCCACGTAGTATATTGCCCAGTCACGTAGTATATTGCCCAGTCACGTAGTATATTGCCCAGTCACATAGTATATTGCCCAGTCACGTAGTATATTGCCCAGTCACGTAGTATATTGCCCAGTCACGTAGTATATTGCACAGCCCGCGTAGTATATTGCACAGCCCGCGTAGTATATTGCACAGCCCGCGTAGTATATTGCCCAGCGCGAGTAGTATATTGCCTAGCCCCCGTAGTATATTGCCCAGCCCGCATAGTATATTGCCCAGCCCACGTAGTATATTGCACAGCCCGTGTAGTACATTGCCCCGCCCGCGTAGTATATTGCCCAGCGCGCGTAGTATATTGCATAGCCCACGTAGTACATTGCCCAGCCCGCTTAGTATATTGCCCAGCCAGCGTAGTATATTGGACAGCCCATGTAGCATATAGCAATGTGGGCATCATATCCCTGTTAAAAAAAGAATTAAAATAAAAAATAGTTGTATACTCACCTTCCGTTGGCCCCTGGATCCAGGAAGCGTTTACCAACGCTCCTTGCGCGCTCCGGTCTCAAGAGTGCATTGCGGTCTCGCGAGATAATGACGTAGCGGTCTCGTGAGACTGTTACGTCCTCATCTCGCGAGATCGCAATGCATGGACCGGTCACCGGAGCGTCGCGAGGAGCGGGAAAGGCGCCGGAAGGTGAGTATATGATGATTTTTTATTTTTTTAATTATTTTTAACATTAGATCTTTTTACTATTGAGGCTGCATAGGCAGCATCAATAGTAAAAACTTGGTCACACAGAGTTAATAGCGCCGGTAACGGAGTGAGTCAGAGCGGCATAACGCGGTCTGTTACCGCTGCCATTAACCCTGTGTGAGCGGTGACTGGAGGGGAGTATGGAGCGGGCGCCGGGCACTGACTGTGGGGAGTATGGAGGGAGCACTGACTGCGGGGAGTATGGAGCGGGCACCAGGCACTGACTGCGGGGAGTATGGGACAGGCGCCGGGCACTGACTGCAGGGGAGTAGGGAGGGACAAATTGGACTGTGTCCATCGCTGATTGGTCGCGGCAGCCATGACAGGCAGCTGGCGAGACCAATCAGCGACTTGGATTCCATGACAGACAGAGGCCGCGACCAATGAATATCCGTGACAGAAAGAAAGAAAGACAGAAGGACAGACAGACAGAAAAACGGAAGTGACCCTTAGAAAATGATATAGTAGATCTGTATCTTTATGATACACTTGTATAGCGCACTTGGATATTTTACATCTGTGCTCAAACCCTTTTATAGGTGTCACCATATTCCATAGACATAATACGTGCTCTTTCAGGCTGTCATTTTCTGCTCAAGTTGGTCTTTTATGTTTTAATTTTAATTTTATTTCCTTTTTTTGGATGCTTCTTGGGTTGGATACCAGATTCTACTTGACTAAATATGCACTATATCATATAGGTTTATATGTTTCTGTCAACGAATTTATCGTGTTATCTAAATAGATGGCTGGACCTAGGTGACATAATATGCTATGTGTGATAATGTTGTTTTTATTATGATGTTCTTTTTATTTTTATTATGATGTATTCTTATGTTTGTTCATTTATGTACGTTACAGAAAGACAGATATTTCTTGAAAAAGACTAATTTGCCGAAACGTTGAAAATATAATATAAGTCTGTCACAGAATTTGCAGAAGCTTGCCTTGTGGAAACCCACCATCTTGTTTTTCTTGGAATAAAACAGTATAAACTATCACAGCATTTTTAGTGTGTCGGAGTTCACTTGGCTATGACACACACAAAAAAAAGATTTTTTGGCGCACTCACATCTGATGCCTGGGACAAAAAAAAATTGTTAGATTTGCACGCTCTTCTATTAAAATAACCTGGCTGTAGTCTGGAGGGTGACCAAGCAAATACATGTCGAAATAAGGGGGCTATGGATTGCTTTAAAATAAAAGGAGCAGGTATAAGGTGGAAAAAAATGCCACAGAAAACTGCAGCTAGGAATATATTAAATAAGCAGCAGCAGACAGTAATGGAGCTTTTGGAGGTATGCAGTGAGAGCTATGTACTCACATACAGTGCCTGCAAGCATTGCACTGATGTGGATATGTGCACATAGACTCCCCTGCCTATATAGCGCTGCAATCTCTGGACCCCCAAATTAGTCCTAAAAAGGACTGTTGGTTTCCCAGGAGTTGTGGACTGAACAGTTGCAGACCTACACTAACTATTAAAAGGACGATTGTGACCCTTTCTCAGCAGCAGCTCTCCCTGCACTCACTAAGTCCAGAGCAGGGCGGTGCCAGGTCTCTTATAGACCTGTTGATGCTGTGCGGCCAGCCAATCACTGTAATACCACAACAAAGATGGCTGCGGCATTACAGTGCATGGCAGACAATCCCTGCATTGTCATTGGTGCTCTAAAGAGCGCCAGATTTGCAGGGCGGAGACCCGAGCTCCCACCGAATAATTCCGGAAATACTCGGTGCTCGCCAAGCACACTGAGCATAGTGATACTTGGGCGAGCACGTTCGCTCTTCACTAATAATAATGCCATCACATTTGTTGAGCTATTTTCTCACTGTGATTTATGCCCATTCCTAAAATCAAAACTGCTCCAGCTCCTTCAAGTTAGATAATTTACTCTGTTGAATAGCAATCTTCAAGTCTGCCCACAGATTTTCAATTGGATTAAGGTCTGCTTTGACTAGGCCACTTCAAAACATTTACACGTTTTCCCCTTAAACCACTGGAGTAATGTTTTAGCAGTATTAGTCCGGTTCACTATGTATTGATTTAGGCCTTCGCCGGATTTTTTTGGAGAGTCTGAAAACTATACATTTTTGGAAAGGTTATAGTATAAGCAATACGAAAAACAATGTTTCCATTTGCCCCGAGTCCCACGTGACCGCCATATTGGATTTGACAAAATGGCTGACGTAAAACCAATTTTCGTTAATATCTCAGCTTATAAATAACATAAAAATAAAATTTGACAGCTAAACATACATTTTAGGGCTAAGAAATGCAATATTACTAGTTGCAGATGTGTTTTAGATATTTACTACAGCAGTTTTTTATAATTAATTAGTATTGACATAATAATACATAATGACAGGAATCACATGTTTTTTTTTTCTTTTATTACAGGAGTTGAACATGACAGACAAACCACAAGCTACTGAAGTCACTTGTGAAGGTGAGGCACCTATCAACTGGAAGCTATGTATGCTCTGTCAGTCTTCCAATGGCAATGAGAAGTTGGTGCAAAATCCTCGGATACAGTCTTACCAGCGCGTTTTGGACATAGTAGCAGAGAGGGCAAGTTTACAAGATGGCAACTATGTTGATATCCATCGACGGATTAGCAACAGGAAAGACACAATCGCTACACATCAGGCAGTCTACCATCGAAGTTGTTACACAAATGCAATTAACAACGACCAAATACAACGAGCCCGGGACCGTTATGCACATGCATTAGCTACTGGTAGCCACATTACCAAGAAACGAGGATTAAAAAGAGGACGTGCTGAAATGGACGAATCAGGTTCATTAACATCTGACTCTTCATCACCATTCACGAGGTCACATACATGGCCACTGGATAAGGAAAAATGTTTCTTTTGTCAGAACGATGAGAATGAGAAGCTTTATAATGTGAGGACAGTCAACGCAGGGAAATCGTTGAAACAAGCTATTGAAACATCAGATAATTTAACACTGAAAACAAGACTGAACACATGCATTGCACCAGGGGATGCACATTCTATTGACGTCCTGTACCACAAAAGCTGTTGGACAAAGCATGTTTTTCATGGACAACGAGAACGTAGTACCAACAGAACAGACCACAAAGAACCCTTATTACAACGTGCAAGTCTGCTAGAGTTGATAAACCTAGTGGATATTCAAACACAGAACCAATCATATCTATCTATACAAGATATCGAAACCACTTATTTGAATATGCTTGGTATAGAAGGCGTGGAAAATCACAAACCTACATTCACTAGAAAGTGGCTCAAAGAAATTATAATGAATGCCTTGCCACATCTGAAATCCTGTCTTTCAAAAAACAGAAGGGAATCAGCAGTTCTTTATTCACCAGAAGCCTGTGAAGAAATCATGGTTAATTCTGCAATGGAATGTCGTAGTGATGATGCAGACAACATGCAGACAATCTACAAAGCAGCACAGTTAATTAGGAAAAGCATTGCTAATTTTACAACGGAAGTCAATGATAAAAACACCATAACGGTCACTAGTGACATAAACGACGTTCCAGCAGAATTATATTCCGCTATCCGTTGGATCATAACAGGGCCGATTGACAGCCTTGAAACTCAAAGAAGGACCAAAATTGTTGACCGAGCAGCACTCACTATGAGTCAGAACATCATGTATGAATTCAAATCACGAAGAAGCAGACACACTGTTGATCTACCAAGCTGTCTTGGCAACACAACGAAACCCACCGGATGCAAGGATGGTTTTCTTCTCCCCTGATACCGATGTACTGGTGTTGGTCATAGCTAACTATGACCTCATGCTGAAGAATACATCGATTTCAATGGTCTCTGGGATGATCGAGATAGAGCCAATAAGGAGAGTCATAGGGGCAGACAGAGCAAAGGCTTTGACAGCCTTCCATGCATTCACTGGTGCTGACACAACTGGAAGGTTCTCTCGAATTGGCAAAGCAATCTGGCTGCAAGCTTACATGAACGCAACACCAGATGTAATCAGTTCTCTGCAGATGCTTTCGACTGAAAAAGAAGTGAGCAAAACTATGTTGTCAACTCTTGCTACCTTCATATGTTTTGCTTACTCTCCAAAAGGCATTTTTATTAAGAATATTCCCGAACTGCGATGGCATCTATTTTGCAAGCATATGGCAGAAAGTGACAGGTTACCTCCTACACTCGGAGCTCTAAAACAACATGTCCTCAGAGTCCATATCCAAGCCAGAGTGTGGGGACAAGCTAACATTGCTTTGCAGGATTCTCAGCTGGATCCCGAGAAGAATGGCTATCACAAAGGGTTGGATGGACAGTTGAAACCAACCATGACAGATGTTCTTCCAGCTCCAAAAGCAATAATCGAGATGATTAGTTGTCAATGCAAACATGACTGTTCTTCTTCAAGGTGTTCGTGCCGAAAAAATAACTTATCCTGTACCGATCTTTGTCAGTGTGACAGCGAGTGTATGAATGACGAGGACACTCAGACCAAATATGAAACTGATGATGACAGTGATGGTGGCGATATGTAAAGACACTCTGGTTGTTCAAAAGTTAAAAACATTAACTCTCTGCTTTTCGAGTTCGAAAATTTGTTCAAATATAAACCGATACAATTTGTAGTCGTATATAGAGTATTTATTTGGATACCACTGCATTTCTTAGTACTCAAAATGTATGTTTAGCTGTCAAAATTTAAGTTTTACATTACTTACAAGCTGAGATATTAACAAAAATCGATGTAAATCAGCCATTTTGTAAAATCCAAGATGGCGGCCACTTAGGACTCGGGGCAAATGGAAACATTGTTTTTCTTATTGCTTATACCATAGCCTTTCCAAAAATGTACATATTTGAAACTCTCCAGAAAATTCCGGCGAAATTACATAGTGAACCGGGCTATATGCTTATGTTATTGTCTTGCTGGAAGATGAACCTTCCTCCCAGTCTCAAATCACTGACAGACTTAAACAGGTTTTGCTCAAGAATATCACTGTATTTCTCACTATCCATCTTCCCTTCGACTCGGACAATATTCCTTGTCACTGCTTTCGAAAAGCATCCCCACTTCATAATGCTGCCACCACCATGTTTCACTGTTAAGAAGTTGTTCTTGGAATGATGAGCTGTGTTGGTTTGGTGCCAGAAATAGCATTTACCTTGGTGACCAAAAAGTTACCTTTTGGTCTTATCTGACCCCAGTACCTCCCTGTATACATTTAGAGAGTATTCCACATGTCTTTTGGCAAACTCAAAACGAGCCTTACAATTTTTGCATGTAAGTAAAGGATTTTTTCTGCGCACTTTTCCATAAAGGCCCCCTCTATGGAGTTTATGGCTTATACTGTAGTGGTCATATGGACAGATACTCCAGTCTCTGCCTTGAAACTCAGCAGCTCCTTCAGGGTTACCTCTGGTCTCTATGCTCTTGCTCTGATTAATGACCTCCTTGCCCAGGCTAAACGTTTTGGTGGGCAGCCCTCTCTTGGCTGTTTTGTTGTGGTACCATGTTCTTTACATTTGATGAGAATGCATTTGATGGTGCTCGGGGGATCATCAAAGATTGGGATTTTTTTTTTTATAACCCAACCCTCACTTGAACTTCTCAAGAATTTTATCCCTGCCTTGTTTGGAGATCTCTTGAGTCTTAATGGCGCTGTTTGGTCAGCGGTGCCTCTTGGTTAATGGTGTTGCAGCCACCTTTCCCTAATTACATGACTTATGAAAGTAATTGCTTGCACCAGAAATTTTTAGAGGCTTCATCGCAAAAAGGGGTGAATACATATACACATGCCAATTTTTTTTTGTTTGAGCCCATAAATGTAATTTATGCCTGTATTTTTCTCACTTCACTTCACCAACTTAAGTGTTATGACCTGGTGGTCAGGACAATAATGGACCTGGTGGTTAAGAGCACATGGAATGACCTGATAGTTACCGACAATATAGGACGAGCTCTGGGATGTGGGAACTCTGCTGACCGCAATCCCTAATCCTATCAACCACACTAGAAATAGCCGTGGATTGCTCCTAACGCTCCCTATGCAACTCGGCACAGCCTAAGGAACTAGCTAGCCCTAAAGATAGAAAAATAAAGCCTACCTTGCCTCAGAGAAATTCCCCAAAGGAAAAGGCAGCCCCCCACATATAATGACTGTGAGTAAAGATGAAAATACAAACACAGAGATGAAATAGATTAAGCAAAGTGAGGCCCGACTTACTGAACAGACTGAGGATAGGAAAGGTAGCTTTGCGGTCAGCACAAAAACCTACAAAAAGACCACGCAGAGGGCGCAAAAAGACCCTCCGCATCGACTCATGGTGCGGAGGCGCTCCCTCTGCGTCCCAGAGCTTCCAGCAAGCAAGACAACAATCAAAATAGCAAGCTGGACAGAAAAATAGCAAACCAGAGAAAAACAAGCAGTCACTTAGCTTCTGCTGGGAAGACAGGTCACAAGAACGATCCAAGAGTGAACTAGACCAATACTGGAACATTGACAGGTGGCATGGAGCAAAGATCTAAGTGGAGTTAAATAGAGTAGCCAGCTAACGAATTAACCTCGTCACCTGTGGAAGAAAACTCAGAAACACCCACAGCCACCAGAGAAAGTCCATGGACAGAACCAGCCGAAGTACCATTCATGACCACAGGATGGAGCCCGACAACAAAATTCACAACAGTACCCCCCCTTGAGGAGGGGTCGCCGAACCCTCACCAGAGCCCCCAGGCCGACCAGGATGAGCCAAATGAAAGGCACGAACCAGATCGGCAGCATGAACATCAGAGGCAAAAACCCAGGAATTATCTTCCTGACCATAACCCTTCCACTTGACCAGGTACTGGAGTTTCCGTCTCGAAATACGAGAATCCAAAATCTTCTCCACCACATACTCCAACTCCCCCTCAACCAACACCGGGGCAGGAGGATCAACGGATGGAACCACAGGCGCCACGTATCTCCGCAACAACGACCTATGGAACACATTATGGATGGCAAAAGAAGCAGGAAGGGCCAAACGAAATGACACAGGATTGATAACCACAGAAATCTTATACGGACCAATGAAACGAGGCTTAAACTTAGGAGAGGAAACCTTCATAGGAACATAACGAGACGACAACCAAACCAAATCCCCAACACGAAGTCGGGGACCCACACAACGCCGGCGGTTAGCGAAACGTTGAGCCTTCTCCTGGGACAATGTCAAATTGTCCACCACATGAGTCCAAATCTGCTGCAACCTATCCACCACAGTATCTACACCAGGACAGTCCGAAGACTCAACCTGCCCTGAAGAGAAACGCGGATGGAAACCAGAATTGCAGAAAAACGGCGAAACCAAATTAGCCGAGCTGGCCCGATTATTAAGGGCGAACTCAGCCAACGGCAAAAAGGACACCCAATCATCCTGATCAGCAGAAACAAAGCATCTCAGATATGTTTCCAAAGTCTGATTAGTTCGTTCGGTTTGGCCATTTGTCTGAGGATGGAAAGCCGAGGAAAAAGACAAATCAATGCTCATCCTAGCACAAAAATATCGCCAAAACCTCGAAACAAACTGGGAACCTCTGTCAGAAACGATGTTCTCCGGGATACCATGTAAACGAACCACATGCTGGAAAAAGAATGGCACCAAATCAGAGGAGGAAGGCAATTTAGACAAAGGTACCAAATGGACCATCTTAGAAAAGCGATCACAAACCACCCAAATGACCGACATCTTTTGAGAGACGGGGAGATCCGAAATAAAATCCATAGAAATATGCGTCCAGGGCCTCTTCGGGACCGGCAAGGGCAAAAGCAACCCACTGGCACGAGAACAGCAGGGCTTAGCCCGAGCATAAGTCCCACAGGACTGCACAAAAGAACGCACATCTCCGCTTCATCCTGACCCTGACACAGAGCCAGCCATATTTTCTCTGCCTGATCCACTGAATTAGGTTCGTCATAAAGCAATCCAAGCGCCAGGAAAAACGCATCAACATCACGCAATGCCGGATCTCCTGGCGCAAGGGAAAATGCCCAGTCTTGAGGGTCACCACGTAACAAAGAAATAATGATCTTTACTTGTTGAACAGGGTCACCTGAGGAGCGAGGTTTCAAGGCAAGAAACAATTTACAATTATTTTTGAAATTCAAGAACTTAGATCTATCACCAAAAAACAAATCAGGAATTGGAATCCTAGGCTCTGACATCGGATTCTGAACCACAAAATCTTGAATGTTTTGTACACTTATAATGAGATTATCCATCAAAGAGGACAGACCTTGAATGTCCATGTCTACACCTGTGTTCTGAACCACCCAGATGTAAAGGGGAAAAGAGAGACAAAACACACTGCAAAGAGAAAAAAAAATGGTCTCAGAACTTCTCTTATCCCTCTATTGAGATGCATTAGTACTTTGGACCACCTGTACTGTTATGACCTGGTGGTCAGGACAATAATGGACCTGGTGGTTAAGAGCACACGGAATGACCTGATAGTTACCAACAATATAGGACGAGCTCTGGGACGTGGGAACTCTGCTGACCGCAATCCCTAATCCTATCAACCACACTAGAAATAGCCGTGGATTGCTCCTAACGCTCCCTATGCAACTCGGCACAGCCTAAGGAACTAGCTAGCACTAAAGATAGAAAAATAAAGCCTACCTTGCCTCAGAGAAATTCCCCAAAGGAAAAGGCAGCCCCCCACATATAATGACTGTGTGTAAAGATGAAAATACAAACACAGAGATGAAATAGATTAAGCAAAGTGAGGCCCGACTTACTGAACAGACTGAGGATAGGAAAGGTAGCTTTGCGGTCAGCACAAAAACCTACAAAAAGACCACGCAGAGGGCGCAAAAAGACCCTCCGCACCGACTCACGGTGCGGAGGCGCTCCCTCTGCGTCCCAGAGCTTCCAGCAAGCAAGACAACAATCAAAATAGCAAGCTGGACAGAAAAATAGCAAACCAGAGAAAAACAAGCAGTCACTTAGCTTCTGCTGGGAAGACAGGTCACAAGAACGATCCAGGAGTGAACTAGACCAATACTGGAACATTGACAGGTGGCATGGAGCAAAGATCTAAGTGGAGTTAAATAGAGTAGCCAGCTAACGAATTAACCTCGTCACCTGTGGAAGAAAACTCAGAAACACCCACAGCCATCAGAGAAAGTCCATGGACAGAACCAGCCGAAGTACCATTCATGACCACAGGAGGGAGCCCGACAACAGAATTCACAACACTTAAGACTATTTAATGCTGATGCATCAAAGTCGATTAAAAATATTATTTAAACACAGGTAGTAATGTCACACAGCAGGAAAAAAGCCAAGGGGGTGAATACTTTCACAAGCCACTGTATCTAGTCTTCATAATTAAGGAAAAATGGTATACATCAAAGGAATAATAAAAAAAAGGTCCTATGTGAGACGAGATTTTACTCTGAAGCTGGAATATATCAGACATATATACAATTTTTTATTCAACTGTATATAACCATATGTCTTTTCTTTCATCGATAAGCTTGACAGCATTTAGTTCAGTTCTTACCAGTTTTTATTACTTTAAATGGTCACTGCTATGCAGAATGTAAAAGAACACGGAATCACACACATTCCACAGTCACAAACACCCACATTTCAATTCCTGAATGGAAAACAAATGATGCACCAATGCTCTTGACTATAATTTTTCATTTAGCGCTTGCTGCTTATACATCAAATTCCTCTCTCGAGAAGTCATTTTATTCTGGGGGAAAGAGAAAAATATGGGAAGGGATGTGAAATTGCTCTATGGGATCATGTTGATTGATTAAATGTTTCAGAAGCTTTCACCTTGTACCACTATTACCTCTGCTTATCTACCTCTATCTGTCCACATCCTTTGTGTCCCAGATACAAAAACCTCCATTCTGCACCTGCACATCTGAAATTGATAAGACTTTCTTGCAGTGATTAAAACAGAAGTGAGCCCAGGTCAAAACTGTTCTAGTAAAATTAATTGTTCAGAGACTGTATTTCTCTAGCCCTCTATAAACCCTCTTATAATTTACTGCATAACGTACCACCTGTGTGATACAGCTGTCTAAGCCATTTTCCTGACAAAAAAAGAAAGTGATATTTGGTGAAGTTAAAGCCATATGCTTTTGAGGTTTCCTTTTTCAACTAACTAAAAACATGTGTCATCTATGTACCAGAGAAACCTTATTGCCAACCAACCATAACAGCTTGGGCCTTTTGTGTCAAGCTAACGACCAACGATCCAGGCCTTTTATGAAGAGAAAAAATATACAGAATCTATACCACTATGTGCTAAACAAATAGTGTCACAAACTCTTTGATGGAATTAGTCAATGCATTTACTTGTCCATTTGCCCAGACGTAATATGTAGAGGTAAAAACTTAAAACTGATTCCAAGATATCTATCTAGACAGGCTTCACATCTCTCCGAGCAACCTTGTAAAATTTTCCACAGAACTCAACTTAAAGATCATCTACATGAAACATTTGAATAGTTTTCTTATTTCTTTTCATGTGATATGTTCCGTGCTGTGTACTGCTGATGTCTGTATATACTTAATGAATAGTAGGTTGTTAACCATGTCTTTTTAATCAAGAAATCGTCTTGAAGCTGAAATGTAATTTAATCTATATTCTGAAGTTTTTTCAGAAAAATACATGAAAAATATTTTTGATCAAACTCATGGTCACTTTACATGGATCAACTGGCAGCATAAAGCAACTGATGAAGTCTAAACTTTTAAAGATCAGTAGTCATTTAACCTTCATCTAGTGTTAGGGTCGTGACCGACCCGTTTTAGGTTTTAAATGCATACAAATTCTACATACATTTGTTTATTGCATCAAGACTTTTTGACTTTTTCAGGAACTTATTGTTAAACAAAATACAATAAAATAAAACTATTTTACTAATTGTTAAAATGCTCTTATTAAAATTATAGCATTTGTGTT
Source organism: Ranitomeya imitator (assembly GCF_032444005.1). Taxonomy (NCBI): domain Eukaryota; kingdom Metazoa; phylum Chordata; class Amphibia; order Anura; family Dendrobatidae; genus Ranitomeya; species Ranitomeya imitator. Next base: position 876,997,898 of record NC_091282.1, on the reverse strand, counting down.
GTTGGGGTCAATTTCGACCCAGGTCTAATGTAAGAGTAAAAAAACAATAATAAGTCCCAAAACTGAACTCATAAACACAATATAAACCAACAGCCCACAGCCATCTCTACCTCCAACAACTTGAGTTAGGGACATGTCCAGGCATGTATGGCCAAATCAGCTTAGAGTTGGTACTTTGCAGAGTATAGTTTATATTATTCTTTTGAGGTTCATTTGACAATATTTTTATATTGAAAATGAAGGGTATGCTCGCAAATGAAAGGCCCAGGGGGCCACAACAAAAATATTAAAATCAATCCTTCCATGGATGAGAAACCCTAACAAGGTAACTAAGAGGTAAGAAACAAATTGGATCATAAATAACTGTTGTTAGGGTATCCTAGGGGTGATTTAAGACACGGGTCAAAACCGACCCGTTAACATAAGAAAGCGTAACAGAAAGCTAACACTAGAGGAAGGTTAAATATCTGTTTACACAGGTAGACCAGCTGTTGAGCAAATGTTTTAGAATACAAACTTGCCCATTTTGTAGAAGTTTCCCCCCAAATTTGAAGTGCGGCAAAGAAATTTGAGTGAATTTCAATACTGGAAATCTTGTAATTGCTCGTAAAATATACACGGGGAAGAGGAGAGAGAATGCTGACCATAAGAGATTACGCTTTTCAGGCACAAACGAGAGGACCCTGCTGACCATAAGAGCTTACAATTTATAGGCAAAAGGGTGACCAAAAGAGTTTACGCTCTGCAGGAGAGAGAGAGAGGACCCAGATCATAAAAACTTACATTCTACAGGAGAGAAAGGGCCACGCTGACCATAAGAGTTTACACTCTACAGGAGAGAGGACCTCGCTGACCATAAGAGTTTACACTGTACAGGAGAGAGGACCTCGCTGACCATAAGAGTTTACACTTTATATTAGTTAGAGAGTACCCTATTGGTCAGATGAGCTTACATTGTATTGGAGAGAGAGACTTGCCCAGTGACTCTGGATGTGGAATCACTCTGCTTTGTAAACTGTGCTCCACCGAGAATTGCTGATTTGTGATGGTATTTCACCACCACTGTAAAGGTATCATAATCCATAAGATGTCATAGCTGCAGGGCATTATGGAGAAGCCTGTGCAGAATGCAAAATGACATTGATGCTAAGCAAGTTTTTTTTGTGAACCGCTAATCAAATCTGAAAATGTTCAAATTTGCATGAAACTGCAAATTTCACGAAATTTTTGTCCTCACATAGCCCTGCAAACAGTATAATGGCCCCCACACAGCATGATCACCCTAATGTACTCATTGATTAGAAAGAAAAAAGAAAGAAAGAAGACTACTCACCCATCCCATTCACCTGCTGCTCCGGTCTCTGCAGCATGTGTTCTGAAAGTTCGTCACAGTGCTTACTGCACTGTGAAATCAGAGCTCAGATGCACAGAGAGAATGATGAAAGAGGCTGTTCCATCAAGATTTTCAACTGTGTCTATATCCAGCCACAGGCCCCCTTGACACACGGGCACCATAAGGCTGAATAGTCTGCTGTTATTAATGGTACGCCTGTTGTGAATTCTGTTGTCGGGCTCCCTCCTGTGGTCATGAATGGTACTTCGGCTGGTTCTGTCCATGGACTTCCTCTGGTGGGTGTTTCTGAGTTTCCTTCCACAGGTGACGAGGTTAATTCGTTAGCTGCTGCTCTATTTAACTCCACTTAGATCTTTGCTCCATGCCACCTGTCAATGTTCCAGTATTGGTCTAGTTCACTCCTGGATCGTTCTTGTGACCTGTCTTCCCAACAGAAGCTAAGTTCCAGCTTGTATTTCTTTGGTTTGCTATTTTTCTGTCCAGCTTGCAATTTTTATTGTTGTCTTGCTTGCTGGAAGCTCTGGGACGCAGAGGGAGCGCCTCCGCACCGTGAGTCGGTGCGGAGGGTCTTTTTGCGCCCTCTGCGTGGTCTTTTTTGTAGGTTTTTGTGCTGATCGCAAAGTAACCTTTCCTATCCTCGGTCTGTTCAGTAAGTCGGGCCTCACTTTGCTAAATCTATTTCATCTCTGTGTTTGTATTTTCATCTTACTCACAGTCATTATATGTGGGGGGCTGCCTTTTCCTTTGGGGAATTTCTCTGAGGCAAGGAAGGCTTTATTTTTCTATCTTCAGGGCTAGCTAGTTTCTTAGGCTGTGCCGAGTTGCATAGGGAGCGTTAGGCGCAATCCACGGCTATTTCTAGTTTGTTTGATAGGATTAGGGATTGCGGTCAGCAGAGTTCCCACGTCCCAGAGCTCGTCCTTTATTATCAGTAACTATCACGTCATTCCGTGTGCTCTTAACCACCAGGTCCATTATTGTCCTGACCAACAGGTCATAACAGTACAGGTGGCCCAAAGTACTAATGCATCTCAATAGAGGGATAAGAGAAGTTCTGAGACCATTTTTTTTTCTTTGCAGTGTGTTTTGTCTCTTTTTTCCCCTTTACCTCTGGGTGGTTCAGGACACTGGTGTAAACATGGACATTCAAGGTCTGTCCTCTTGGATGGATAATCTCACTACAAGGGTACAAAACATTCAAGATTTTGTGGTTCAGAATCCGATGTCTGAGCCTAGGAATCCAATTCCTGATTTGTTTTTTTGGTGATAGATCTAAGTTCTTGAATTTCAAAAATAATTGTAAATTATTTCTTGCCTTGAAACCTCGCTCCTCAGGTGACCCTGTTCAACAAGTAAAGATCATTATTTCTTTGTTACGTGTTGACCCTCAAGACTGGGCATTTTCCCTTGCGCCAGGAGATCCGGCATTGCGTGATGTTGATGCGTTTTTCCTGGCGCTTGGATTGCTTTATGACGAACCTAATTCAGTGGATCAGGCAGAGAAAATCTTGCTGGCTCTGTGTCAGGGTCAGGATGAAGCGGAGATATATTGTCAGAAATTTAGAAAGTGGTCTGTGCTCACTCAGTGGAAGGAATGTGCCCTGGCAGCAATCTTCAGAAAGGGTCTCTCTGAAGCCCTTAAGGATGTCATGGTGGGGTTTCCCATGCCTGCTGGTCTGAATGAGTCTATGTCCTTGGCCATTCAGATCGATCGACGCTTGCGTGAGTGTAAAACTGTGCACCATTTGGCGGTACTATCTGAGCATGGGCCTGAGCCTATGCAATGTGATAGGACTTTGACCAGAGCTGAACGGCAAGAACACAGACGTCGGAATGGGCTATGTTTTTACTGTGGTGATTCCACTCATGCTATCTCCGTTTGTCCTAAGCGCACTAAGCGGTTCGCTAGGTCTGCCACCATTGGTACGGTACAGTCTAAATTTCTATTGTCTGTTACTCTGATTTGCTCTTTGTCATCCTATTCTGTTATGGCATTTGTGGATTCAGGCGCTGCCCTGAATTTGATGGACTTGGAGTATGCTAGGCGCTGTGGTTTTTTCTTGGAGCCCTTGCAGTATCCTATTCCATTGAGAGGAATTGATGCTACGCCTTTGGCCAAGAATAAGCCTCAGTACTGGACCTGTTATGAACAGGTCATTCAGAACCACAATGGACATTGAAGTTCAGAGCACACAAAGTGACCTGACAATTACCAAAAACAAAGGACGAGCTCTGAGACGTGGGAACTCTGCTGACCGCAATCCCTAATCCTAACACACCACACTAGAGGTAGCCGTGGATTGCGCCTAACGCTCCCTATGCAACTCGGCACAGCCTGAGAAACTAACTAGCCCTGAAAATAGAAAAATAAGCCTACCTTGCCTCAGAGAAATTCCCCAAAGGAAAAGGCAACCCCCCACATATAATGACTGTGAGTAAGATGAAAATACAAACACAGAGATGAAATAGATTTAGCAAAGTGAGGCCCGACTTACTGAATAGACCAAGGATAGGAAAGATAGCTTTGCGGTCAACACAAAAACCTACAAACAACCACGCAGAGGGGCAAAAAGACCCTCCGCACCGACTAACGGTACGGAGGTGCTCCCTCTGCGTCTCAGAGCTTCCAGCAAGCAAGAAAAACCAATATAGCAAGCTGGACAGAAAAAATAGCGAACAAAAATAACACAAGCAAAACTTAGCTTATGCAGGATAGACAGGCCACAGGAACGATCCAGGAGGAAGCAAGACCAATACTAGAACATTGACTGGAGGTCAGGATCAAAGCACCAGGTGGAGTTAAATAGAGCAGCACCTAACGACTTAACCTCATCACCTGAGGAAGGAAACTCAGAAGCCGCAGTACCACTCTCATCCACCAAAGGAAGCTCATAGACAGAACCAGCCGAAGTACCACTCTCGTCCACAGGAGAGAGCTTGGCCACAGAATTCACAACAGTACCCCCCCCTTGAGGAGGGGTCACCGAACCCTCACCAGAGCCCCCAGGCCGATCAGGATGAGCCACATGAAAGGCACGAACCAGATCGGCAGCATGGACATCAGAGGCAAAGACCCAGGAATTATCTTCCTGACCATAACCTTTCCACTTAACCAGATACTGGAGTTTCCGTCTCGAAACACGAGAATCCAAAATCTTCTCCACTATATACTCCAATTCCCCTTCAACCAAAACCGGAGCAGGAGGATCAATAGATGGAACCACAGGTACCACGTATCTCCGCAACAATGACCTATGGAACACGTTATGGATGGAAAAAGAAACTGGAAGAGTCAAACGAAAAGACACAGGATTAAGAACCTCAAAAATCCTGTATGGACCAATGAAACGAGGCTTAAATTTAGGAGAGGAAACCTTCATAGGAATATAACGAGATGACAACCAAACCAAATCCCCAACACGAAGTCGGGGACCCACACAGCGCCTGCGGTTAGCGAAACGTTGAGCCTTCTCCTGGGACAAAGTCAGATTGTCCACTACATGAGTCCAAATCTGCTGCAACCTATCCACCACAGTATCTACACCATGACAGTCTGAAGACTCAACCTGCCCTGAAGAGAAACTAGGGTGGAACCCAGAATTGCAGAAAAACGGCGAAACCAAAGTAGCCGAGCTGGCCCGATTATTAAGGGCGAACTCAGCCAAAGGCAAAAAGGACACCCAATCATCCTGATCAGCAGAAACAAAACATCTCAGATATGTTTCCAAGGTCTGATTGGTTCGTTCAGTCTGGCCATTTGTCTGAGGATGGAAAGCCGAGGAAAAAGACAAATCAATGCCCATCCTAGCACAAAAGGCTCGCCAAAACCTCGAAACAAACTGGGAAACTCTGTCAGAAACGATGTTCTCTGGAATGCCATGTAAACGAACCACATGCTGGAAAAACAATGGCACCAAATCAGAGGAGGAAGGCAATTTAGACAAGGGCACCAAATGGACCATCTTAGAGAAGCGATCACAAACCACCCAAATGACCGACATTCTTTGAGAGACGGGGAGATCCGAAATAAAATCCATAGAGATATGTGTCCAAGGCCTCTTCGGGACCGGCAAGGGCAAAAGCAACCCACTGGCACGAGAACAGCAGGGCTTAGCCCGAGCACAAATCCCACAGGACTGCACAAAAGAACGCACATCCCGCGACAGAGACGGCCACCAGAAGGATCTAGCCACCAAATCTCTGGTACCAAAGATTCCAGGATGACTAGCCAACACCGAACAATGAACCTCAGAGATAACTTTATTCGTCCACCTATCAGGGACAAACAGTTTCTCCGCTGGGCAACGGTCAGGTCTATTAGCCTGAAATTTTTGCAGCACCCGCCGCAAATCAGGGGAGATGGCAGACAAAATTACCCCCTCTTTGAGAATACCCGTCGGCTCAGGCAAACCCGGAGAATCGGGCACAAAACTCCTAGACAGGGCATCCGCCTTCACATTTTTAGAGCCCGGAAGGTACGAAACCACAAAGTCAAAACGGGAGAAAAACAGCGACCAACGAGCCTGTCTAGAATTCAACCGTTTGGCAGACTCGAGATAAGTCAAGTTTTTGTGATCAGTCAAGACCACCACGCGATGCTTAGCTCCTTCAAGCAAATGACGCCACTCCTCGAATGCCCACTTCATGGCTAGCAACTCTCGATTGCCAACATCATAATTTCGCTCAGCAGGCGAAAATTTCCTGGAAAAGAAGGCGCATGGTTTCATCACCGAGCAATCAGAACTTCTCTGCGACAAAACAGCCCCTGCTCCAATTTCGGAAGCATCAACCTCGACCTGGAACGGAAGCGAAACATCTGGTTGGCACAACACAGGGGCAGAAGAAAAACGACGCTTCAACTCCTGAAAAGCTTCCACAGCAGCAGAAGACCAATTGACCACATCAGCACCCTTCTTGGTTAAATCAGTCAACGGTTTAGCAAGCTAGAAAAATTAGCGATGAAGCGACGATAAAAATTAGCAAAGCCCAGGAACTTCTGCAGACTCTTCAGAGATGTTGGCTGAGTCCAATCATAAATGGCCTGAACTTTAAGAGGGTCCATCTCGATAATAGAAGGAGAAAAAATGAACCCCAAAAATGAAATCTTCTGAACACCAAAGAGACACTTTGACCCCTTCACAAACAAAGAATTAGCACGCAGGACCTGGAACACCATTCTGACCTGCTTCACATGAGATTCCCAATCATCCGAGAAGACCAAAATATCATCCAAGTATACAATCAGGAATTTATCCAGGTACTCTCGGAAGATGTCATGCATAAAGGACTGAAACACTGATGGAGCATTAGAAAGTCCGAATGGCATAAGCAGGTACTTAAAATGGCCTCCGGGTGTATTAAATGCTGTTTTCCATTCATCGCCCCGTTTAATACGCACAAGATTATACGCACCACGAAGATCTATCTTGGTGAACCAACTAGCCCCCTTAATCCGAGCAAACAAATCAGACAGCAACGGCAAGGGGTACTGAAATTTGACCGTAATTTTATTTAGAAGGCGGTAATCAATACAAGGTCTCAGCGAACCATCCTTCTTGGCCACAAAAAAGAACCCCGCTCCCAATGGTGACGATGACGGGCGAATATGACCCTTCTCCAAAGACTCCTTCACGTAACTCCGCATAGCGGCATGCTCAGGTACAGATAAATTAAACAGTCGACCCTTAGGAAACTTACTACCAGGAATCAAATCGATAGCACAATCACAATCCCTATGCGGAGGTAGGGCATTGGACTTGGGCTCATCGAATACATCCCGGTAATCAGACAAGAACTCTGGGACCTCAGAAGGGGTGGATGATGAGATAGACAGAAATGGAACATCACCATGTACCCCCTGACAACCCCAGCTGGACACAAACATTGATTTCCAATCTAATACTGGGTTATGGACTTGTAGCCATGGCAACCCCAACACGACCACATCATGCAGATTATGCAACACCAGAAAGCGAATATCCTCCTGGTGCGCAGGAGCCATGCACATGGTCAGCTGGGTCCAATACTGAGGCTTATTCTTGGCCAAAGGTGTAGCATCAATTCCTCTAAATGGAATAGGACACTGCAAGGGCTCCAAGACATACCCACAGCGCCTAGCAAACTCCAAGTCCATCAAATTCAGGGCAGCGCCTGAATCCACAAATGCCATGACAGAATAGGAAGACAAAGAGCAGATCAAAGTAACGGACAAAAGAAATTTCGACTGTACCGTACCAATGGTGGCAGACCTAGCGAACCGCTTAGTGCGTTTAGGACAATCGGAGATAGCATGAGTGGAATCACCACAGTAGAAACACAGCCCATTCTGACGTCTGTGTTCTTGCCTTTCAGCTCTGGTCAAAGTCCTATCGCACTGCATAGGCTCAGGTTCATGCTCAGATAATACCGCCAAATGGTGCACAGATTTACGCTCGCGCAAGCGTCGACCGATCTGAATGGCCAAAGACATAGACTCATTCAGACCAGCAGGCATAGGAAATCCCACCATGACATCCTTAAGGGCTTCAGAGAGACCCTTTCTGAAAATAGCTGCCAGTGCACATTCATTCCATTGAGTGAGCACGGACCACTTTCTAAACTTCTGACAATAAATCTCTATCTCATCCTGACCCTGATACAGAGCCAGCAAATTTTTCTCTGCCTGATCCACTGAATTTGGTTCGTCGTACAGCAATCCGAGCGCCAGAAAAAACGCATCAATATTACATAATGCAGGATCTCCTGGCGCAAGGGAAAATGCCCAGTCTTGAGGGTCACCACGTAATAAAGAAATAATGATCTTAACTTGTTGAACTGGGTCACCAGAGGAGCGAGGTTTCAAAGCCAGAAATAGTTTACAATTATTTTTAAAATTCAAAAACTTAGCTCTATCTCCAGAAAATAACTCAGGAATAGGAATTTTAGGTTCTAACATAGGATTCTGAACCACTAAATCTTGAATATTCTGTACATTTATAGCGAGATTATCCATCAAAGAGAACAGACCTTGAATGTCCATGTCCACACCTGTGTTCTGAACCACCCTGATGTAAAGTGGAAAAGAAAGACAGAACACAGTGCAAAGAAAAAAAAATGGTCTCAGAACTTCTCTTTTCCCTCTATTGAGAAGCATTAGTACTTTGGGCCTCCAGTACTGTTATGAACAGGAAATTCAGAACCACAATGGACATTGAAGTTCAGAGCACACAAAGTGACCTGACAATTACCAAAAACAAAGGACGAGCTCTGAGACGTGGGAACTCTGCTGACCGCAATCCCTAATCCTAACACACCACACTAGAGGTAGCCGTGGATTGCGCCTATGCAACTCGGCACAGCCTGAGAAACTAACTAGCCCTGAAGATAGAAAAATAAGCCTACCTTGCCTCAGAGAAATTCCCCAAAGGAAAAGGCAGCCCCCCACATATAATGACTGTGAGTAAGATAAAAATACAAACACAGAGATGAAATAGATTTAGCAAAGTGAGGCCCGACTTACTGAATAGACCGAGCATAGGAAAGATAGCTTTGCGGTCAACACAAAAACCTACAAACAACCACGCAGAGGGGCAAAAAGACCCTCTGCACCGACTAACGGTACGGAGGTGCTCCCTCTGCGTCTCAGAGCTTCCAGCAAGCAAGAAAAACCAATATAGCAAGCTGGACAGAAAAAATAGCAAACAAAAATAACACAAGCAAAACTTAGCTTATGCAGGATAGACAGGCCACAGGAACGATCCAGGAGGAAGCAAGACCAATACTAGAACATTGACTGGAGGCCAGGATCAAAGCACCAGGTGGAGTTAAATAGAGCAGCACCTAACGACTTAACCTCATCACCTGAGGAAGGAAACTCAGAAGCCGCAGTACCACTCTCATCCACCAAAGGAAGCTCATAGACAGAACCAGCCGAAGTACCACTCTCGACCACAGGAGGGAGCTTGGCCACAGAATTCACAACATGGACCCAATTGACCATGTGCATGGCTCCTGCACACCAGGAGGATATCCGCTTTCTGGTGTTGCATAATCTGCATGATGTGGTCGTTTTGGGGTTGCCATGGCTACAGGTTCACAATCCAGTATTGGACTGGAAATCTATGTCTGTGTCCAGCTGGGGTTGCCAGGGGGTACATGGTGATGTTCCATTTTTGTCTATTTCGTCATCCACCCCTTCTGAAGTTCCAGAGTTTTTGTCGGATTATCGGGATGTATTTGATGAGCCCAAAGCCAGTGCCCTACCTCCTCATAGGAATTGCGATTGTGCAATTAATTTGATTCCTGGTAGTAAGTTTCCTAAGGGCCGATTGTTCAATTTATCTGTGCCAGAACACGCCGCTATGCGGAGTTATATAAAGGAATCCTTGGAGAAAGGCCATATTCGCCCGTCGTCATCACCGTTAGGAGCAGGGTTCTTTTTTGTGGCCAAGAAGGATGGTTCTTTGAGACCTTGTATTGATTACCGCCTTCTTAATAAAATGACAGTCAAATTTCAGTATCCTTTGCCGTTGCTATCTGATTTGTTTGCTCGTACTAAAGGGGCTAGTTGGTTCACCAAGATAGATCTTCGAGGGGCGTTTAATCTTGTGCGTATTAAACAAGGCGATGAATGGAAAACAGCATTTAATACGCCCGAGGGCCATTTTGAGTACCTGGTTATGCCATTTGGGCTTTCCAATGCTCCATCAGTATTTCAGTCCTTTATGCATGACATCTTCCGAGAGTACCTGGATAAATTCCTGATTGTGTATTTGGATGATATTTTGGTCTTTTCGGATGATTGGGAGTCTCATGTGAAGCAGGTCAGAATGGTGTTCCAGGTCCTTCATGCGAATTCCTTGTTTGTGAAGGGGTCAAAGTGTCTCTTTGGAGTTCAGAAGGTTTCATTTTTGGGGTTAAGTTTTTCCCCTTCTACTATCGAGATGGACCCTGTTAAAGTCCAGGCCATTTACGATTGGACTCAGCCGACATCTGTGAAGAGCCTGCAGAAGTTCCTGGGCTTTGCTAATTTTTATCGGCGCTTCATCGCTAATCTTTCTACTGTTGCTAAACCATTGACTGATTTGACCAAGAAGGGTGCTGATGTGGTCAATTGGTCTTCTGCAGCTGTAGAGGCTTTTCAGGAATTGAAGCGTCGTTTTTCTTCTGCCCCTGTGTTGTGCCAGCCAGATGTTTCGCTCCCGTTTCAGGTTGAGGTTGATGCTTCTGAGATTGGAGCAGGGGCTGTTTTGTCGCAAAGAAGTTCTGATGGCTCGGTGATGAAGCCATGTGCTTTCTTTTCTAGAAAGTTTTCGCCTGCTGAGCGTAACTATGATGTATGTAATCGTGAGTTGTTGGCCATGAAGTGGGCATTTGAGGAGTGGCGTCATTGGCTGGAAGGAGCCAAGCATCGCGTGGTGGTCTTGACAGATCACAAGAATTTGACTTATCTTGAGTCTGCCAAACGGTTGAATCCGAGACAGGCTCGATGGTCGTTATTTTTCTCCCGTTTTGATTTTGTGGTTTCGTACCTTCCGGGCTTTAAGAATGTGAAGGCTGATGCCCTGTCAAGCAGTTTTGTGCCTGACTCTCCGGGTGTTCCTGAGCCGGCGGGTATTCTCAAAGAGGGGGTAATTTTGTCTGCCATCTCCCCTGATTTGCGGCGGGTGCTGCAAAAATTTCAGGCTGATAGACCTGATTGTTGCCCAGCGGAGAAACTGTTTGTCCCTGATAGATGGACTAGTAGAGTTATCTCTGAGATTCATTGTTCAGTGTTGGCTGGGCATCCTGGAATCTTTGGTACCAGAGATTTGGTGGCTAGATCCTTCTGGTGGCCGTCTTTGTCACGGGATGTGCGTTCTTTTGTGCAGTCCTGTGGGACTTGTGCTCGGGCTAAGCCCTGCTGTTCTCGTGCCAGTGGGTTGCTTTTGCCCTTGCCGGTCCCAAAGAGGCCCTGGACGCATATTTCTATGGATTTTATTTCGGATCTCCCCGTCTCTCAAAAGATGTCGGTCATTTGGGTGGTTTGTGATCGCTTTTCTAAGATGGTCCATTTGGTACCTTTGTCTAAATTGCCTTCCTCCTCTGATTTGGTGCCATTATTTTTCCAGCATGTGGTTCGTTTACATGGTATCCCGGAGAACATCGTTTCTGACAGAGGTTCCCAGTTTGTTTCGAGGTTTTGGCGATCCTTTTGTGCTAGGATGGGCATTGATTTGTCTTTTTCCTCGGCTTTCCATCCTCAGACAAATGGCCAAACCGAACGAACTAATCAAACTTTGGAAACATATCTGAGATGCTTTGTTTCTGCTGATCAGGATGATTGGGTGTCCTTTTTGCCGTTGGCTGAGTTCACCCTTAATAATCAGGCCAGCTCGGCTACTTTGGTTTCGCCGTTTTTCTGCAATTCTGGTTTCCATCCTCGTTTCTCTTCAGGGCAGGTTGAGTCTTCGGACTGTCCTGGTGTAGATACTGTGGTGGATAGGTTGCAGCAGATTTGTACTCATGTGGTGGACAATTTGACATTGTCCCAGGAGAAGGCTCAACGTTTCGCTAACCGCAGGCGCTGTGTGGGTCCCCGACTTCGTGTTGGGGATTTGGTTTGGTTGTCATCTCGTTATGTTCCTATGAAGGCTTCCTCTCCTAAGTTTAAGCCTCGTTTCATTGGTCCGTATAAGATTTCTGAGGTTATCAATCCTGTGTCATTTCTTTGGCCCTTCCTGCTTCTTTTGCCATCCATAATGTGTTCCATAGGTCGTTATTGCGGAGATACGTGGCGCCTGTGGTTCCATCCGTTGATCCTCCTGCCCCGGTGTTGGTTGAGGGGGAGTTGGAGTATGTTCTTGAGAAGATTTTGGATTCTCGTGTTTCGAGACGGAAACTCCAGTACCTGGTCAAGTGGAAGGGTTATGGTCAGGAAGATAATTCCTGGGTTTTTGCCTCTGATGTTCATGCTGCCGATCTGGTTTGTGCCTTTCATTTGGCTCATCCTGGTCGGCCTGGGGGCTCTGGTGAGGGTTCGGTACTGTTGTGAATTCTGTTGTCGGGCTCCCTCCTGTGGTCATGAATGGTACTTCGGCTGGTTCTGTCCATGGACTTCCTCTGGTGGGTGTTTCTGAGTTTCCTTCCACAGGTGACGAGGTTAATTCGTTAGCTGCTGCTCTATTTAACTCCACTTAGATCTTTGCTCCATGCCACCTGTCAATGTTCCAGTATTGGTTTAGTTCACTCCTGGATCGTTCTTGTGACCTGTCTTCCCAACAGAAGCTAAGTTCCAGCTTGTATTTCTTTGGTTTGCTATTTTTCTGTCCAGCTTGCAATCTTTATTGTTGTCTTGCTTGCTGGAAGCTCTGGGACGCAGAGGGAGCGCCTCCGCACCGTGAGTCGGTGAGGAGGGTCTTTTTGCGCCCTCTGCGTGGTCTTTTTTGTGCTGATCGCAAAGTAACCTTTCCTATCCTCGGTCTGTTCAGTAAGTCGGGCCTCACTTTGCTAAATCTATTTAATCTCTGTGTTTGTATTTTCATCTTACTCACAGTCATTATATGTGGGGGGCTGCCTTTTCATTTGGGGAATTTCTCTGAGGCAAGGAAGGCTTTATTTTTCTATCTTCAGGGCTAGCTAGTTTCTTAGGCTGTGCCGAGTTGCATAGGGAGCGTTAGGCGCAATCCACGGCTATTTCTAGTGTGTTTGATAGGATTAGGGATTGCGGTCAGCAGAGTTCCCACGTCCCAGAGCTCGTCCTTTATTATCAGTAACTATCAGGTCATTCTGTGTGCTCTTAACCACCAGGTCCATTATTGTCCTGACCACCAGGTCATAACATACGCGCTGCCATTTAAAGGAAACTATCATAAAAAAATGACATACTGATTAGATATCAGTTTATTTATAAATTAGATATATTTTAAAAATAAATGTGGCTATTTTTTTTACCCAATCTGTATTAAAAATGAAAAATAGAAATCTTTCAATTCTCACACTGGCCACTGGGGCTATTTTACAATCTACCTTCCTTTTGTTTCAGGAAACAACACATGTACAGTACATATCTACAATAGACAGACCGACCCTATCATTTGTAATGAAGTGTCTAATGAGCCTGTGTAAAGTTCATAATGGAGGGAGGGGGAGCAGGTTCAGGTGTGACATCGCCTAATGATGAGTCCTGTGTTATTAGCTTTGTATAGGTGTGCTACCTGTCATTGTAAATCTACTGATAAGAAAATGTATAAAAAGCCTTAGTGGCTTTGTTTTTAATAAAGATATATTTTTTAAAAAATACATGTAACCCAAAAATCTGATTTAATTTAATGACAGATTCTGTTTAAGCTCTTATACTTATTTTATTTTTTATTCCAAGGTCATATGGGTATACAGAGGGAAAATTAAAAGCCCCCCAAAATTAAAAAAATTAACACAGCAAAAAAGTTCACAAAAACTAATGCATTACACTAAAATGAAAAGCAAAGCCTCAAAAAGAGGAAATAATAATTTTTAGCATAGGGTCTCGCAAGTATGAGGATCTTTGATGCGGGTTGTGAGCTTACCTATTTTGGCCAATACTTCTACCATCAGCATTTTGCATCTTTTTTGCCTACATCATTATTAAGTGAGTTTTTGCATCCTGACAGTTCATTAGTTTCTGTGATCTGGGCAGGTAAATACTGTTGCCGTTTTTTTCCCTGTGTTAAATACAGAGTGAAAAGACACTGGGGTGGGCCAGATGAAGCATAATTAGATATGAAACTGCTGGATCTCTGTCTGTGTGTTTCACTCTGTATTCCCATATGACATTGAAATAAAAAGCCACAAAATAATGTTCCAGTGGTGAATGCCATCCTTTTTCTTCTCATAATTTTTAAATCAGTAACAAACTCACCAAAGCAGACTGAGAACCAAATAGATCCTGAAGGCTGGACTTGGGTGTACTTGGCGAAACACAAAAGGGACGGGCTGAAATATTCCACACCCCTTTTCACTAATCTTTGAGGTGCATTCCCTACTACCTATATGGCTTACGCTGCCTTGAAATATATGATATGTGTCACAGTCGGTGGGCCCCATCATAAATGTATGCCAAGGGCAGTTATTTTCGCAGTCTTTCTAGTTATGCCATTAACTTTTAGCAATCTTGAAATACAGCCCCATTTTCATTCAAACAAAAGCTCTGGAAAAGTTCAACGGCTCTTGAATCTAGTTTTGATCTTTCTTAGCTTCTCATTACTCTGCATTTAAACTTTCACCCTTCCTAACATGCACAGTAAACTTTTCTCTAACTTGTAATAATCCATATTTCTGCCCTTTTCCAGCAGCAGTAGCGCATTACCTATGTAATGATTCTAACCTCTGAAAAATACTGTCTAGCTTAAAAATACTGTTTTTGTGAATTGTAGTTTCAAATAGGAGAGTGGTTCCAAAAAGCATCTTTTGCTCTAGTGGTTTTGTCTAGTCCTGCATTAAAAACAATCTATTGATGTAAAAGGGTATTATGGAATGCTCAATTTTTGCATTAGTGGCAGGAAAATTTGGCATTTACTGCCCGGTTTACACATTACAGTTAATAGCTTGGGGGTCCTAGCAGAAAGACAACTTGTAATCGGATTTTAAACAGACTCTTCTGGGCAATATAATTGTCAATATGCCTACTTCAATTGAATTTATGTCATTGTAAATGTAACATTATTTCAAAACATCTTTACATAGTCAATTACTTACAAGAAACAAAATGAACATAAACCCTGCTGTAACTAAATAAGTAAAAAAGCAAAAGTGCATTTAAGTAACATAGGGTTCTTACTAGTAACACTGTTTTTGACTTAAAAAACATACGGTAAACGACATCCCACCATCAGCAAGGTGATCATGTTCAGGATGGTGCTACACTGTCTAATATTAGAAACCTTACCATGTGTTAGCGTCAACCTCAATATATACTGTATAAGGGCAGACAAAGGACCGGGTCCCGAACTGTGGACACCAGCATTGGGAAGCTATTTAAATCTAATTTACAGCTCATGGAAGGGAGACCATGCCCTGGCTTGCACAAAATGCAAAAATACAAATAAAAAACACAAAAATTGAGCTTGTTGACTTAAACCCAAGCTAATTTTGTTTTTGTTTTTTTCTTTGTATTTTGCAATGGTGGGATGGCTTTTATACTTTTTTGATCACAAATAGTATTTACTAATACTCTATGTTATTTAAAGGCACTTTTGCTTTCTTACTTATTTAGTTACAGCAGAGTACATGATCATTTTGTTTCCTGTAGGGTTTTGTTTGTTTAATGTAAACATTTTATGTATTGCATGTATACCAACATAACCCCAATCACAATATTTTTGTATTTTATATGTAACCCCTTAACCCCTTTACCCCCAAGGGTGGTTTGCACGTCAATGACCAGGCCAATTTTTACAATTCTGACCACTGTCCCTTTATAAGGTTATAACCCTGGAACGCTTCAATCGATCCCGGTGATTTTGACACAGTTTTCTAGTGACATCTTGTACTTCATGATAGTGGTAAAATTTCTTTGATATTACCTGCGTTTATTTATAAAAAAAAACCGGAAATTTGGCGAAAATTTTGAAAATTTCGCAATTTTCCAACTTTGAATTTTATGCAATTAAATCAGAGTTATGTAACACAAAATACTTAATAAGTAACATTTCCACATGTCTACTTTACATCAGCACAATTTTGGAACCAAAATTTTTCTTTGTTAGGGAGTTATAAGGGTTAAAAGTTGACCAGCAATTTCTCATTTTTACAACACCATTTTTTTAGGGACCACATCTCATTTGAAGTCATTTTGAGGGGTCTACATGATAAAAATAACCAAGTGTGACACCATTCTAAAAACTGCACCCCTCAAGGTGCTCAAAACCACATTCAAGAAGTTTATTAATCCTTCAGGTGTTTCACAGGAATTTTTGGAATGTTTAAAAAAACATTTAACTTTTTTACACAAAAAAATTTATTCAGCTCCAATTTGTATTATTTTACCAAGAGTAACAGAAAACATTGGACACCAAAAATTGTTGTGCAATTTGTCCTGAGTGGGTTGATATGCCATATGTGGGGGTAAACCACTGTTTGGGCACATGGCAGAGCTCAGAAAGAAAAGAGCGCCGTTTGACTTTTCAATACAAAATTGACTGGATTTGATATGGGACGCCATGTTGCGTTTGTTTGGAGAGCCCCTGATGTGCCTAAACATTGAAACCCCCCACAAGTGACACCATTTTGGAAAGTAGACCCCTAAGGAACTTATCTAGATGTGTGGTGAGCACTTTGATCCACCACGTGCTTCAAAGAAGTTTATAATGCAGAGCCGTAAAAATAAAAAATCATATTTTTTCTCAAAAATGATTTTTTCGCCCACAATCTTTTATTTTCCCAAGGGTAAGAGAAGAAATTGGACCCCAAAAGTTGTTGTACTATTTGTCCTGAGTATGCTGATACCCTATATGTGGGGGTAAAGCACTGTTTGGGCGCATGGCAGAGCTCGGAAGGGAAGGAGAGCCATTTGACTTTTCAATGCAAAATTGACTGGAATTGAGATGGGACGCCATGTTGCGTTTAGAGAGCCACTGATGTGCCTAAACATTGAAACCCCTTACAAGTGACACCATTTTGGAAAGTAGACCCCCTAAGGAACTCATCTAGGTGTGTTGTGAGAGCTTTGAACCCCGAAGTGTTTCACTACAGTTTATAACGCAGAGCCGTGAAAATAAAAAATCATTTTTTCCCACAAAAATTATTTTTTAGCCCCCAGTTTTGTATTTTCCCAAGGGTAACAGGAGAAATAGGACCCCAAAAGTTGTTGTCCAATTTGTCCTGAGTACACTGATACCCGATATGTGGGGGGGAACCACCGATTGGGCGCATGGGAGAGCTCAGAAGGGAAGGAGCGCCATTTGAAATGCAGACTTAGATGGAATGGTCTGCAGGCGTCACATTGCGTTTGCAGAGCCCCTAATGTACCTAAACAGTAGAAACTCCCCACAAGTGACCCCATATTGGAAACTAAACCCCCCAAGGAACTTATCTAGATGTGTTGTGAGAACTTTGAACCCCCAAGTGTTTCACTACAGTTTATAACGCAGAGCCGTGAAAATAAAAAATCTTTTTTTTTCCACAAAAATTATTTTTTAGCCCCCAGTTTTGTATTTTCCCAAGGGTAACAGGAGAAATTGGACCCCACTGGTTGTTGTACAATGTGTCCTGAGCACGCTGATACCCCATATGTTGGGGTAAATCCCTGTGTGGGCACACGGGAGAGCTCGGAAGCGAAGGAGCACTGTTTTACTTTTTCAATGCAGAATTAGCTGGAATTGAGATCGGACGTCATGTCGCGTTTGGAGAGCACCTCATGTGCCTAAACAGTGGAAACCCCCCAATTATAACTGAAACCCTAATCCAAACACACCCCTAACCCTAATCTCAATGGTAACCCTAAACACACCCCTAAACCTAATCCCAACCCTATTCCCAACCGTAAACGTATTTCAAACCCTGACCCTAACTTTAGCCCCAACCCTAACCCTAACGTTAGCCCCAACCCTAACCCTAACTTTAGCCCCAACCCTAACTGTAGCCTTAACCCTAGCCCCAACCCTAACCCTAGCCCTAACCCTAACCCTAGCCCTAACCCTAGCCCTAACCCTAGCCCTAACCCTAGCCCTAATCCTAACCCTAATGGGAAAATGGAAATTAATACATTTTTACATTTTTTTTAATTTTCCCTAACTAAGGGGGTGATGAAGGGGGGTTTGATTTACTTTTATAGTGGGTTATTTAGCGGATATTTATGATTGGCAGCCGTCACACACTGAAAGACGCTTTTTTTTGCAAAAAATATTTTTTGCGTTACCACATTTTGAGAGCTATAATTTTTCCATATTTTGGTCCACAGAGTCATGTGAGGTCTTGTTTTTTGCAGGACGAGTTGACCTTTTTATTGGTAACATTTTCGGGCACGTGACTTTTTTGATCGCTTTTTATTCCGATTTTTGTGAGGCAGAATGACCAAAAACCAGCTATTCATGAATTTCTTTTGGGGGAGGCATTTATACCGTTCCGCGTTTGGTAAAATGGATAAAGCAGTTTTATTCTTTGGGTCAGTACGATTACAGCGATACCTCATTTATATCATTTTTTAATGTTTTGGCGCTTTTATACGATAAAAACTATTTTATAGAAAAAATAATTATTTTTGCATCGCTTTATTCTGAGGACTATAACTTTTTTATTTTTTCGCTGATGATGCTGTATGGCAGCTCATTTTTTGTGGGACAAGATGACATTTTCAGCGTTACCATGGTTATTTATTTCGGTCTTTTTGATTGCGTGTTATTCCACTTTTTGTTTGGCGGTATGATAATAAAGCGTTTTTTGCCTCATTTTTTTTTTTTACCGTGTTCACTGAAGGGGTTAACTAGCGGGACAATTTTATAGGTGGGGTCGTTACGGACGTGGCGATACTAAATATGTGTACTTTTATAGTTTTTTTTTATTTAGATAAAGAAATGTATTTATAGGGAAAATTTTGTTTGTGGGGGGGAATTTGTTTACATTTTTTTTACACATGTGAAATTTTTTTTTTTACACTATAACATTGCCCCAGGGGGGCACATTGTTATAGTGTAAGAGCGCTGATCTGACACTTTGCTGTGCACTGTGTCAGATCAGCGATCTGACATGCACAGCTGCAGGCTTCACAGTGCCTGCTCTAAGCAGGCGCTGTGAAGCCACCTCCCTCCCTGCAGGACCCGGATGCCACGGCCATCTTGGATCCGGGCCTGCAAGGAGAAGGAGGAGGTAAGAGACCCTTGCAGCAACGCGATCACATCGCGTTGCTGTGGGGGTCTCAGGGAAGCCCTCAGGGAGCCCCCCCTCATGTTTGATCGCGGTGTGCCGGGGGTTAATGTGCCGGGAGCGGTCCGTGACCGCTCCTGGCACATTGTGCCGGATGTCAGCTGCGATAGTCAGCTGACACCCGGCCGCGATCACAGGGGGAGCGCGGCCGATCGCTATGACGTACTATCCCGTCGAGGGTCAGATAGGCCCAGGTCACCTCGACGGGATAGTACATCTCAGGTCAGAGAGGGGTTAATGACCAGAGGTATTTTTGATTTTGCATTTTCAATTTCTGCTCCCCTTCGTCCCAGAGCCATAACTTTTTTAATTTTTGGTCAAAATGGACACAATAGGGCTTGTTTTTTGCAGGATGAGTTGTACTTTTGAATGACACCATTGGCTTTATCATGTCGTGTACTCAAAAACAGGAAAAAAAATTGCCGTAAAATTGCTAAAACAGTGCAATCACTCAGGTTATTTTTTTACTTAAGTGGTGACAAAAATGTCAAAGTTTGTAAAAAAAATAAATAAAAAATTGCGCCATTTTCTGATACCTGTAGCATATCCATTTTTTGTGATCTCCGGTTGGTTGAGGGCTTATTTTTTGCATACTGAGCTGACATTTTTAATGATACCATTTTGGTGCAGATATGATCTTTTGTAATTTTCCCACGGCACTTACATTGACATCAGAAAGAAAAAGTGAGTTCACTGGCTATGAACTTGCAGGACCTGTCTGACAGAACCGTGAGCAGGAGAACTTTCTCACATTCACAGTGCTCTCAGACAGTGAATAGGAATTCACAGAAAGACACCGAGCACTTGAGGCTCAGTGACTGCTGGATGACAGGCTGTATGGTCGTATCACACAACCATGCAGCCTGCCATCTAGATGTAGCAGAGCTGGACCCATCATGGGCAAATGGATTAGCAGCATCTCTGCGGAAAGGTGAGGAATATTGTTGTTTGTTTTCTTTAACTCTTTTGCAGTTGACAAGGGCATTGGGGGAATGGGTAAGGTAGTAAGTATGGTTTAATTAAGATTATTAAAGGAGTCTGTGGCATTCGTTCAATTAAAGGACTTTTTTTCTGGGTGTCTGTGTTTTCATACAATGTAACTATAGGGTTAGTAATGGGGGCGTCTTATTGACACCTTTCCATTGCTAACATCGGGGCTTGATGCCATCTGACAATACAAAGGTGACATCAACCAATCCAACTATCACTCCATTTGCTGATTTTAGAGTTAGTGTAGGTCTGCAACTCTTACATCCACAACTCCTCAGAAACCAACAGTCCTTTTTAGGGCTAATTCGTGGGTCCCGATATTGCAGCACTAGGTAGACAGTGCACAGCATATCCACATCAGTGCAAGGCCTGCAGGCACTGTATGTGCATCCATTGCTCCCACTGCATCCTTCCCAAAGCCCACCAAATTCCCCTCCCCTCAAAAAAAATAAAATACAGTCTGTTCTGTCAGACTGAGGCCTGTTGAAAAAATATAGTTTGTCAGGCATACGTAGCATAGTTGTGTGTGCTACCATTGTGCCCTTTTTTTTTTTTTGGTGTTTTAAATTCACAGAAAAAGTCCTCATATATCTCTGTGCTCTAAGTTTGGGCATTGGAGGCCGGTGTACTTACTTTGTGGCTGTGTGATACTCAAATTCTTTACAGCGCTATTTAGCCCCCCAAAAAATTTGAAAGGTGATAGATTTGCCAGAGTGGTATTTCTGTTACAGCCGTCATATATCTCTGCTCCAAGTTTTGCCATTGGAGGCCGGTGTACTTACTTTGTGGCTGTGTGATACTCAAATTCTATACAGCGCTATTCAGCCTAAAAAAAAATTAAAAAGCCACAGATTTGCCAGTGTGGTATTTCAGTTACAGCCATCATATATCTCTGCTCCAAGTTTGGCCATTGGAGGCCGGTGTACTTACTTTGTGGCTGTGTGATACTCAAATTCTATACAGCGCTATTCAGCCAAAAATTTTTTTAAAAGGCCACAGATTTGCCAGTGTGGTATTTCTCTTTCAGCCGTCATATATCTCTGCTCCAAGTTTTGCCATTGGAGGCCCGTGTACTTATTTTTTGGCTGTGAGATACTCAAATCCTATACAGCATTATTTCGCATAAATTAACTTAAAAAAAAAATTGAATACAGTCTGTGAGGTCAGGCTGAGGCCTGCCTGGTGTTTGGGTTTGAAAAATCATAGATTTGCAGGTATACTGATCACATATTATTTCGCTACTAATAAAGACATTTGTGTTGAGCATTTGAAATAGTACAGTAGTCCATTTAAAATGGGCAAGGCAAGGGGCAAGGGGTGGGGAAGTGGACATGATGCTGATGGTGCATCCAGAGGACGAGGCCGTGGGCAAGGTGAAAGTGGGCAACAACAAACACCCACATCTTCCTGTCCCAGTTTCCAGGGGACCCAAGCACACCACTATTGAAGCCAGAGCAGTGTGAAACGGTTGTGGGTTGGATAGTTGATAATGCTTCCAGTCACTTAGCCACCACCACCACCTTGTCTTCTACACGGTCAAGTCTGAGTAGCCGTGAGTGTGGCAAGGATATTCCTTACCCTGATTCTCCTTCCTATCACCATGCCGAGTGCCCTGAGACAACTGATCCCACACTTGGACACTCTGAAGAGCTGTTCAGTTTTCCATTTCAAGATTCAGAACTCTCTGCCGGTCAACTTGAATTGGTGAAAGATGAGATCGTATGTAGAGCCCCGGTCACACGAAGGTGATGGTGGGAAAGTGTCACAAGAGGTGGACGATGATGAGACACAATTGCCAGAAAGTCAATGTGGAAGACGAGATGGTGGATGACATAGTGACTGACCCAACCTGGCAGGAGGACATGCCATTCCACCTGTGAGATCTTCCCGAGTCTGGCTATTTTTTAAAGACTCTGCTGATAACCCCAAACAGGCCATTTGCAGCACCTGCCATGTCCGCATCAGCAGAGGTAGCAAAACTACCAGCCTGACCACCACCAGCATGATCAGGCACATGCAAGCAAAGCACCCGACTTTGTGGGCTGAACCCCAGGCTCTAGGACCACTGCCTGCAGGTGACACCACTGCTTCTTCCACTGTTTTGCGTGGAAGCCAATCCCCAGTACACCGTGCATGTGAAGATGCCTCTAGCCCTGCACCTTTTGTGGCCCACAGTCAAGCAGCACCATCAGCAAGTGTGTCCACGTCCTTGTCCAAGCACAGCGTTCAGTTGTCAATAACCCAGTCTTTGGAATGCAAGTGGAAATACCCAGCCAAAGCCCCACAGGCCTCTGTCCTCAATTCTAATATTTCTCTTCTGCTTGCGCTAGAACTGCTGCCTTTTAGGCTTGTTGAGACGGAAGCTTTCCGCAACCTGATGGTGGCGGCCGTCCCAAGGTTCTTGGTCCCGAGTCGCCACTATTTCTCCCAGTGTGCCGTATAGGCATTACACCAGCATGTGTCCCACAACATTATCTTTGCCCTCAACAATGCGGTTACCGGGAAAGTCTACTTAACCACGGACATGTGGACAAGTGCTTGTGGGCAGGGACGGTACATCTCAATGACAGCACACTGAGTTAACATAGTGGAAGCCGGGACCCAGTCAGACCTTGGGATGGAACACATCCTCCCCATGCCGAGGATTACTCGCCCTACGTCAATCGGGTTGCCCCCACAGTCTACAGCTCCTGCACCTCCTCCTCCTCTTCATCCTCCATGTCTGAAATCAACACATCAGTCAGAAGCTAGAAGCACTGCAGCACTGCCTCAGCCAATCGGCAACAGGCTGTGCTGAAGCTAATATGCATAGGTGACAAACTGCACAATGCAGAAGAGTTGTGGACAGCACTGAAAGAGCAGTCAGATGTCTGGATGACACCACTGAACCTACAGCCAGGCATGGTCATGTGTGACAATGGCTGTAACCTGGTGGCAGCTCTGAGGCAAGGTGAGCTCACACACGTACCTTGCTTGGCCCATGTGCTTAACCTCGTGGTTCAACATTTTCTGAAAAGCTACCGGAAGTGCCGGATCTGCTAGTGAAAGTATGCCATCTGTCTGCCCATTTTAGAAAGTCAGCTGCAGCGTCAGCCGCCCTTTGCCGTGCTACAGCAGCGGTTTCAGCTTCCAGCTCACCGACTGTTGTGTGATGTCCCCACGCGCTGGAACTCTACGCTGCATATGTTGGAAAGGATTTGTGAGCAGAAAAGGGCCGTTGTTGACTACCAACATCAAAAAGGCCGTCGAATTTCAGGTCAGACTCTACACATAAGACCTCAGGAGTGGACATGGATGTCAGACATATGTAACATCCTCCAAAATTTTGAGTACTGCACCAAGATGGTAAGCGGCGATGATGCCATAAGTAGCATCACCATCCTACTTCTCAGCATTCTGAAAAACTCTCTGCTCACAATCAAAGAGGATGCATTGCAGGCGGAGCACAAGGACATGGAGCAAGGAAACATACAGGAGGATTACACTCAGCCCAGCCTCATGTCTTCTCAACGTGGATTGGTAGGCAATGAGGAGGAGGAGGAAGAACAGGAGCTACTTTCATGCACTATAGACGGTACTATAAACGCATCTGTATGAGCGTCTGTTCAGTGGGGATGGCCTGAGGACAGCGAGGAGGAGGATGAGGATGAGGAGGAGGAGGACAGCATGGTCAGTCGTCCTGTTGGTGAGGACACAGAAGTCTTGCCTGTTAGCAGTCTGGCACGCATGGCTGACTTTATGTTGCGCTGCATTTCACATGATCCTCGGATTGTGAAAATTTTGGGTGACACTCATTACTGGTTGGTGACACTTCTAGATCCACACTACAAGGAGAACTTTCATTCTCTTCTTCCTGAGGCAGAGAGGTGTAGAAAAATGTTGCAGTACCACAGGGCCCTAGTAGCAGAATTACTTGGAAAATTCCCATGTGATAACGCTGGCAGCAGACGTCAAAGTTTGTTGTACAACCAAGGACTCCAAGCGAGAGAGACAGAAGTACAATCCAGCTCAGGCAGGGGAAAAATGGCCAAGTTCTATGACAGTTTTCTCAGACCCTCCCATTGTGGCAGAACAGAGGCAAGGGGTGCTGTCACAAGAAGCGCAATGTTTGGGAAGATGTGAGGGAGTACCTTGCAGATCGTACAAACGTCCTCTGTGATTCTTCTGTACCTTTTAATTATTGGGTATCCAAGTTGGACACGTTGTATTAACTGGCTCTCTACGCCTTGGAGGTCCTGGCCTGCCCTGCCGCTAGCATTCTGTCAGAGAGGGTTTTTAGTGCCGCTGATGGAATTATAACAGATAAGCTCATCCACCTGTCAACTGAAAATGCTGACAGGCTGACTCTTATCAAAATGAACAAGGCCTGGATTGGGAAAGACTTCTGTACACCACCAAGTGAAACCAGCGAAACATAACCTCAAATACATTCTCTGTTTTGGGGCGGTGTATTCTCATGCACCTGTTCACAACCACACATGGGTATACACTTCCAGATTTGGCCTGTTTGTTTTTATCCTCCTCCTTATCCTCATCCTCCTCATCCACAACCACTATATCACAAGGGTGAACGTGGTCTGTACGGTGCACTCTTTTATTTTTGAAAAAAAGGACAACACTTTGGGGAATTGGGCATGACATTTCTTTGGGCCTACATCTTAACTCGGTCTCCTGTAATCTGTCCTGTACCTGCCAGTAGATCACCAGGATGAACATGCTCTGTACGGAGCATGTTGGCCAAGGGGCCTGTGATGGCACTGTTTTCTTTTTTAAAAAAAGGATTTTACATTGGGGAATTGGGCATGACATTACATTGGGCCGACTTCTTAACTCTGTCTCCTGCAATCTGTCCTGTACCTGCCAGTAGATCACCAGGGTGAACGTGCTCTGTATGGAGCATGTTGGCTAAGGGGCCTGGGATGGCACTCTTTTCTTTTAAAAAAAAAGGATTTTACATTGGGGAATTGGGCATGACATTACATTGGGCCGACTTTTTAACTCTGTCTCCTGCAATCTGTCCTGTATCGGCCAGTAGATCGGGTATGTCCTGTACCTACCAGTAGATTGGTTATGACATTACATTGGGCCAAGTTCTTAATTCGGTCTCCTGCAATCTAAAATGTACCTGCCACTAGATCACCAGGGTGAACGTGCTCAGTACTGTTATAGGCCGTTGACGTTTGGGCTAGGGGCATGTGATGGCACTAGTGTATTTTTAAAAAAGGTACCCCCATTGGAGGAATTGTTTGGCAGATCATGCACTACATTAAAAGTCTCAGAGACCCACACCACTACATTAGCCCTAATTCTTAACTCTGTCTCCTGCAATGTCTCTTCATTATCTCCGATGACATGACCAGGGTGCACGTGCTCAGTACTGTTATAGGCCGGTGATTTTTGGGCACGGGGGCTGTGAAGGCACTATTTCATTTTGTAAAAACAGGACCCCACATTGGGGAATTGGGCATTACATTACATTAGGCCTACTTCTTAAGTCTGTCTCCTGCAATGTGTCCTTTAACTGCCACTAGATAACGAGGGTGAATGTGGTCTGTACGGGGCATTTGGGTGTAGGGGGCTGTGATGGCACTATTTTAATTAGTCCAAAAAGGACCCCACATTGGGGAATTGGGCATGGCATTCCATTGGGCCTACTTCTTGACTCTGACTCCTGCAATGTCTCTTGTTTAACTACCACTAGATCACCAGGGTGAACATGCTTTGTACTGTTATAGACCGGTGAAGTATGGTAAAAGGGGGCTATAAACTGTAGTAAAACACTTGGGGGTTCAAAGTTCTCACAACACATCTAGATAAGTTCCTTAGGGGGTCTTCTTTCCAAAATGGTGTCACTTGTCGGGTGTTTCAATGTTTAGGCACATCAGGGGCTCTCCAAATGTGACATGGCGTCCTATCTCAATTTTTAATTGAAAAGTCAAACTGCGCTCTTTCCTTTCCGAGCTCTGCCATGCGCCAATGTTGTGAACTCTGTGGCAGAGCTCCCTCCTGTGGTCACAAGTGGTACTTCGGCTGATTCTCTCTGGGAGCTTCCGTTTGTGGAGGAAACTGGTACTGCTGCTTCTGAGTTTCCTCCCTCAGGTGATCTGGTGAGGTCGTTAGGTGCTTCTCTACTTAACCCCACCTAATGCCTTGATTCATGCTTCCTGTCAATGTTCCAGTGTTGGACTTGTGTTTCTCTGGATCATTCCTGTGGCCTGCTGCTCTGCATAGCTAAGTGCTTCTTTGCTATTTGTTGCTATTTTTTCTGTCCAGCTTGTCTATTTGTTTTGCTGGAAGCTCTGGGACGCAAAGGGTGTACCTCCGTGCCGTTAGTTCGGTACGGAGGGTCTTTTTGCCCCTTTGCGTGGTTTTCTTTAGGGTTTTGTGTAGACCGCAAAGTTATCTTTCCTATCCTCGTTCTGTCTAGAATATCGGGCCTCACTTTGCTGAATCTATTTCATCCCTACGTTTGTCTTTTCATCTTACTCACAGTCATTATATGTGGGGAGCTGCCTTTTCCTTTGGGGTATTTCTCTGATGCAAGGTAGGCTTATTTTTTCTATCTTCAGGCTAGTTAGTTTCTCAGGCTGTGCCGAGTTGCATAGGTAGCGTTAGGCGCAATCCACGGCTGCCTCTAGTTGTGTTTGGAGAGGATCAGGGATTGCGGTCTGCAGAGTTCCCACGTCTCAGAGCTCGTTCTATTATTTTGGGTTATTGTCAGATCACTGTATGTGCTCTGACCTCCATGTCCATTGTGATACTGAATTGCCTTTCATAACAGTACAGGAAGCCAAAAGTACTAATGATTCTCAATAGAGGGAAAAAAGAAGTTCTGAGACCATTTTTTTTTCTTGGCTTTGTGTTTTGTCGTTTTTTTCCCCAAGACATTTGGGTGGTTCAGTACACAGGTGTAGCGATGGACATTAGAAGTCTGTCTTCATTTGTGGATCAGCTCTCGGCAAGAGTACAAAAGATTCAAGACACTATTGATCAGAAATCTATGTTAGAACCAAGAATTCCTATTCCTGATTTGTTTTTTTGAGATAGAACTAAGTTTCTGAGTTTCAAAAATAATTGTAAGTTATTTCTGGCCTTGAAACCTCGTTCCTCTGGTGATCCAGTTCAACAGGTTTTGATTATTATTTCTTTTTTGCGCGGCGACCCTCAGGACTGGGCATTTTCTCTTGCGCCAGGAGATCCTGCATTGAGTAATATCAATGCGTTTTTCCTGGCGCTCGGATTGCTGTACGATGAGCCTAATTCAGTGGATCAGGCAGAAAAGAATTTGCTGGCTCTTTGTCAGGGTCAGGATGAGATAGAGGTATATTGCCAGAAATTTAGAAAATGGTCAGTGCTCACTCAATGGAATGAATCTGTGCTGGCAGCTATGTTCAGAAAGGGTCTCTCTGAAGCCCTTAAGGATGTCATGGTGGGATTTCCTATGCCTGCTGGTTTGAATGAGTCTATGTCTTTGGCTATTCAGATCGGTCGACGCTTGCGTGAGCGTAAATCTTTGCACCATTTGGCGGTATTACCTGAGCTTAAACCTGAGCCTATACAGTGCGATAGGACTTTGACCAGAGTTGAACGGCAAGAACACAGACGTCTGAATGGGCTGTGTTTCTACTGTGGTGATTCCACTCATGCTATCTCTGATTGTCCTAAGCGCACTAAGCGGTTCGCTAGATCTGCCACCATTGGTACGGTACAGTCAAAATTTCTTCTGTCCGTTACCTTGATCTGCTCTTTGTCATCATATTCTGTCATGGCGTTTGTGGATTCAGGCGCTGCTCTGAATTTGATGGACTTGGAATATGCTAAGCATTGTGGGTTTTTCTTGGAGCCCTTGCAGTGTCCTATTCCATTGAGAGGTATTGATGCTACGCCTTTGGCCAAGAATAAGCCTCAATACTGGACACAGCTGACTATGTGCATGGCTCCTGCACATCAGGAGGATATTCGCTTTCTGGTGTTGCATAATCTGCATGATGTGGTCGTGTTGGGGTTGCCATGGCTACAAGCCCATAATCCAGTATTGGATTGGAAATCCATGTCGGTGTCCAGCTGGGGTTGTCAGGGGGTACATGGTGATGTTCCATTTTTGTCAATTTCGTCATCCACCCCTTCTGAGGTTCCAGAGTTCTTGTCTGATTACCGGGATGTATTTGATGAGCCCAAGTCCGATGCCCTACCTCCGCATAGAGATTGTGATTGTGCTATCAATTTGATTCCTGGTGGTAAATTCCCAAAAGGTCGACTGTTTAATTTATCCGTGCCTGAGCACACCGCTATGCGCAGTTATGTGAAGGAATCCCTGGAGAAGGGGCATATTCGCCCGTCATCGTCGCCATTAGGAGCAGGGTTCTTTTTTGTAGCCAAAAAGGATGGTTCGCTGAGACCTTGTATAGATTATTGCCTTCTTAATAAGATCACTGTTAAATTTCAGTACCCCTTGCCTTTGTTATCTGATTTGTTTGCTCGGATTAAGGGGGCTAGTTGGTTCACCAAGATTGATCTTCGTGGTGCGTATAATCTGGTGCGAATCAGGCGAGGCGATGAATGGAAAACTGCATTTAATACGCCCGAGGGTCATTTTGAGTATCTAGTGATGCCATTCGGACTTGCCAATGCTCCATCAGTGTTTCAGTCCTTTATGCATGACATCTTCCGAGAGTACCTGGATAAATTCCTGATTGTGTACTTGGATGACATTTTGATCTTCTCGGATGATTGGGAGTCTCATGTGAAACAGGTCAGAACGGTTTTTCAGGTCCTGCGTGCTAACTCTTTGTTTGTGAAGGGATCAAAGTGTCTCTTTGGTGTGCAGAAGGTTTCATTTTTGGGGTTCATCTTTTCCCCTTCTACTATCGAGATGGATCCTGTTAAGGTCCAAGCCATCCATGATTGTACTCAGCCGACATCTCTGAAAAGTCTGCAAAAGTTCCTGGGCTTTGCTAATTTTTATCGTCGCTTCATCTGCAATTTTTCTAGTATTGCCAAACCATTGACCGATTTGACCAAGAAGGGTGCTGATTTGGTCAATTGGTCTTCTGCTGCTGTGGAAGCTTTTCAAGAGTTGAAGCGTCGTTTTTCTTCTGCCCCTGTGTTGTGTCAACCTGATGTTTCTCTTCCGTTCCAGGTCGAGGTTGATGCTTCTGAGATTGGAGCAGGGGCTGTTTTGTCGCAGGGAGGTTCTGATTGTTCAGTGATGAAACCATGCGCCTTCTTTTCCAGGAAATTTTCGCCTGCTGAGCGGAATTATGATGTGGGCAACCGAGAGTTGCTGGCCATGAAGTGGGCATTCGAGGAGTGGCGTCATTGGCTTGAAGGAGCTAAGCATCGCGTGGTGGTATTGACTGATCATAAGAACCTGACTTATCTCGAGTCTGCTAAGCGTTTGAATCCTAGACAGGCTCGTTGGTCGCTGTTTTTCGCCCGTTTTGACTTTGTGATTTCGTACCTTCCGGGCTCTAAAAATGTGAAGGCGGATGCTCTGTCTAGGAGTTTTGTGCCCGACTCTCCGGGTTTATCTGAGCCGGCGGGTATCCTCAAGGAAGGAGTAATTGTGTCTGCCATCTCCCCTGATTTGCGGCGGGTGCTGCAAAAATTTCAGGCTAATAAACCTGATCGTTGTCCAGCGGAGAAACTGTTTGTCCCGGATAGGTGGACAAATAAAGTGATCTCTGAGGTTCATTGTTCGGTGTTGGCTGGTCATCCTGGAATCTTTGGTACCAGAGAGTTAGTGGCTAGATCCTTTTGGTGGCCGTCTCTGTCGCGGGATGTGCGTTCTTTTGTGCAGTCCTGTGGGATTTGTGCTCGGGCTAAGCCCTGCTGTTCTCGTGCCAGTGGGTTGCTTTTGCCCTTGCCGGTCCCGAAGAGACCTTGGACACATATCTCTATGGATTTTATTTCAGATCTTCCCGTCTCTCAAAAGATGTCAGTCATTTGGGTGGTCTGTGATCGCTTTTCTAAGATGGTCCATCTGGTACCCTTGTCCAAGTTGCCTTCCTCCTCTGATTTGGTGCCATTGTTCTTCCAGCATGTGTTTCGTTTGCATGGCATTCCAGAGAATATCGTTTCTGACAGAGGTTCCCAGTTTGTTTCGAGGTTTTGGCGAGCCTTTTGTGGTAGGATGGACATTGACTTGTCTTTTTCCTCGGCTTTTCATCCTCAGACTAATGGCCAGACCGAACGAACCAATCAGACCTTGGAAACCTATCTGAGATGCTTTGTTTCTGCCGATCAGGATGACTGGGTGTCCTTTTTGCCTTTGGCTGAGTTCGCCCTTAATAATCGGGCCAGCTCGGCTACCTTGGTTTCGCCATTTTTCTGCAATTCTGGGTTCCATCCTCGTTTCTCTTCAGGACAGGTTGAGTCTTCGGACTGTCCTGGTGTGGATACTGTGGTGGACAGGTTGCAGCAGATTTGGACTCATGTAGTGGACAATTTGACCTTGTCCCAGGAGAAGGCTCAACGTTTCGCTAATCACAGACGCCGTGTGGGTCCTCGACTTCGTGTTGGGGATCTGGTTTGGTTATCTTCTCGTCATATTCCTATGAAGGTTTCCTCTCCGAAGTTTAAACCTCGTTTCATTGGTCCTTATAGGATTTCTGAGGTTATTAATCCTGTGTCTTTTCGTCTGACCCTCCCAGATTCTTTTTTCATACATAACGTCTTCCATAGGTCATTGTTGCGGAGATACGTGGCACCTATGGTTCCATTTGTTGACCCTCCTGCCCCGGTTTTGGTGGAGGGGGAATTGGAGTATATTGTGGAGAAGATTTTGGATTCTCGTGTTTCAAGACGGAAACTCCAGTATCTGGTTAAATGGAAGGATTATGCTCAGGAGGATAATTCCTGGTTCTTTGCCTCTGATGTCCATGCTCCCGATCTTGTTCGTGCCTTTCATGTGGCTCATCCTGATCGGCCTGGGGGCTCTGGTGAGGGTTCGGTGACCCCTCCTCAAGGGGGGGGTACTGTTGTGAACTCTGTGGCAGAGCTCCCTCCTGTGGTCACAAGTGGTACTTCGGCTGATTCTCTCTGGGAGCTTCCGTTTGTGGAGGAAACTGGTACTGCTGCTTCTGAGTTTCCTCCCTCAGGTGATCTGGTGAGGTCGTTAGGTGCTTCTCTACTTAACCCCACCTAATGCTTTGATTCATGCTTCCTGTCAATGTTCCAGTGTTGGACTTGTGTTTCTCTGGATCATTCCTGTGGCCTGCTGCTCTGCATAGCTAAGTGCTTCTTTGCTTTTTGTTGCTATTTTTTCTGTCCAGCTTGTCTATTTGTTTTGCTGGAAGCTCTGGGACGCAAAGGGTGTACCTCCGTGCCGTTAGTTCGGTACGGAGGGTCTTTTTGCCCCTTTGCGTGGTTTTCTTTAGGGTTTTGTGTAGACCGCAAAGTTATCTTTCCTATCCTCGTTCTGTCTAGAATATCGGGCCTCACTTTGCTGAATCTATTTCATCCCTACGTTTGTCTTTTCATCTTACTCACAGTCATTATATGTGGGGGGCTGCCTTTTCCTTTGGGGTATTTCTCTGAGGCAAGGTAGGCTTATTTTTTCTATCTTCAGGCTAGTTAGTTTCTCAGGCTGTGCCGAGTTGCATAGGTAGCGTTAGGCGCAATCCACGGCTGCCTCTAGTTGTGTTTGGAGAGGATCAGGGATTGCGGTCTGCAGAGTTCCCACGTCTCAGAGCTCGTTCTATTATTTTGGGTTATTGTCAGATCACTGTATGTGCTCTGACCTCCATGTCCATTGTGATACTGAATTGCCTTTCATAACACGCCAAACAGTGGTTTACCCCCACATATGGGGTATCAGCATACTCAGGACAAATTGCACAACAACGTTAGGGGTCCAATTTCTTCTGTTACCCTTGGGAAAATAAAAAATTTGGGGTGAAAAGATAATTTTTGTGAAAAAATATGATTTTTTATTTTGACGGCTCTACATTATAAACATCTGTGAAGCACTTGGTGGGTGAAAGTGCTCAACACACATCTAGATAAGTTCCTAGGGGGTCTACTTTCCAAAATGCAGTCACTTGTGGGTGGTTTCAATGATTAGGCACATCACGGGCTCTCCAAACGCGACATGGCATCCTATCTCAAATCCAGTCAATTTTACATTGAAAAGTCAAACGGCGCTCTTTCCCTTCTGAGCTCTGTTATGCGCAAAAACAGTGGTTTACCCCCACATATGGGGTATCAGCCCACTCAGGACAAATTGCACAGCAACTTTTGGGGTCCAGATTCTTCTGTTACCCTTGGGAAAATAAAAAATTTTGGGCGAAAAGATAATTTTTGTGAAAAAATATGATTTTTTATTTTGACGGCTCTACATTATAAACTTCTGTGAAGCACTTGGTGGGTGAAAGTGCTCACCACACATCTAGATAAGTTGTTTAGGGGGTCTACTTTCCAAAATAGTGTCATTTGTGGGGGGTTTCAATGTTTAGGCACATCAGGGGCTCTCCAAACGCGACATGGCGTCCAATCTCAAATCCAGTCAATTTTGTATTGAAAAGTCAAACGGCGCTCTTTCCCTTCTGAGCTCTGCCATGTGCCCAAACAGTGGTTTACCCCCACATATGGCATATCAACCCACTCAGGACAATTTGCACAACAATTTTTGGTGTCCAATATTTTCTGTTACTCTTGGTAAAATAATACAAATTGGAGCTGAAAGAAAAAAATTTTTTGTGTAAAAAAGTTAAATGTTTTTTTTAAACATTCCAAAAATTCCTGTGAAACACCTGAAGGGTTAATAAACTTCTTGAATGTAGTTTTGAGCACCTTGAGGGGTGTGGTGCAGTTTTTAGAAAGGTGTCACACTTGGGTATTTTCTATCCTATAGACCCCTCAAAGTGACTTCAAATGTGATGTGGTCCCTAAAAAAATGGTGTTGTAGAAATGAGAAATTGCTGGTCAACTTTTATCCCTTATAACTCCCTAAGAAAAAAAATTTTGGTTCCAAAATTGTGTTGATGTAAAGTAGACATGTGGTTAATGTTACTTATTAAGTATTTTGTGTAACATATATCTGTGATTTAAGGGCATAAAAATTCAAATTTGAAAAATTGCGAAATTTTCAAAATTTTCACCAATTTTCTGTTTTTTTCACAAATAAACACAGGTAATATCAAAGAAATTTTACCACTATCATGAAGTACAATACGTCGTGAGAAAACAGGGTCAGAATCATCAGGATCTGTTGAAGCTTCCAGAGTTATAACCTCATAAAGGGATAGTGGTCATAATTGTAAAAATTGGCCCCGTCATTAACGCGCAAACTACCCTTGGGGGTTAAGGGGTTAATAGCCAGAAAAGGCTATGCAGACAGCTGCGGCCTGATACATCTACAGTATATATCTAACTATTCTGCATGGATTTATTGTACGTAAACCATGTCTTCTATCCTGTCGGCTCCTGCATTCATGTTACTGAAGCCGACAAATGAATTTCCGGTTATTCTTCTATCTATCTATCTATCTATCTATCTATCTATCTATCTATCTATCTATGAAATATAAAGATATATATATATTTATACATATACATATATATATATGTATATATGTGTCACTGACATATATGTGTATATATCTATTCTATTCTAACCTATTCTATTCTATAGTGTACGCACCAGATCATTTGCCGGGTTTTAGTTCATCTAATATATATATATATATATATATATATATACATATATATATATATATATATATATATATAAGTTTTGATTAATATTTTGCTTTAAAATGACGTGTAAATGACTTTCTCTATGTAAAAGCTCATGTTAAAATCGCATTGCAGTCTGATAGCAATCGCACTGCATTCAGATGTAAATCGAATGCTAGGTGTGAAAAATCAGATTATACTCGCACAAAAAATGCATGACACTCGCATGACAATTGCGTTACACTCATCCAACTGTCCTGCATCAAAATCGGACTGATTTTTAAATCGCTAGTGTGTCTCCAGCCTTAGGATGATAATCTCAAGACTTCCCATTCAACGGATCATTTTACATGATTGGATTTTTATAACTCTGCAATATTAATGATTTGCCATTATATTTTCAATCAAATGCTGGCCATAACTAGTCTAATAATCTTACAATAACAGTAACTTTGGGATGAAATGCACTTAGGTCATGCTTCATATTTCTCTCTTAGTACTCAGATTAATGGCTAACGATACATTGCAAGGTTTTAATATAACACATGCTCGTTTTCATAATGGAATTTGTATGCAGGTTCAGATTCCAAGAGCTAAACATATTTAGTAGATTTTATCTGTCTGTCACTATGATTTAGAACATAGAGCAGTGGGGTATTTTTGCATTTAGCTATTTCCAGCTACTTTCTGTTTAGTCTTGACTAATGATTTTTTTTTCTTTTTTCCAGAAGTTCACTATAACATCTGTTTTGCAAATGCTTTCCACTGTCATACTATTTCAATTACCCTGACACTAATTTACATAAGAAATGTTAAATACCTAAATAATAGACAAGTAAAATTTATATGGAAAAACATCTGAATATTACATACACGTAATAAAAAATACTGGGGCATTTATAACCCAATTATGTTATTATAGTGTATTAAGCAGATATCAATTTTGTTAATAATTACTCTTTTTTAATATAGTTTATAATACAGTTATATTAGTTGCAACATTTAAATGTGAACGTAAGTAGATGATGCAGTTCTTATACTAATCATTGACATGAATGACGGTATATAAATGCACTACACTGTGTTTATTAGGTTAATATAATGTGAAAATGGCCCTTAAGTGGAATCAAATGTCAAAATTGGCTAAATTAAATTCTCATAGCAAAATTCCATTACTACTAAAGCTTCATTAAATTGTCTGGATTGGTCATTCCAAAGTAAGCAATCTTGAACTGAAGAAAGAAATGCTGTCTGTTTAGAAGGGCAACTTATAGCTCATGCAAGCTCTGTAAAAGGGCTACGCAACTACCTGTTCTATGAAAAATGGCCACAGGAAAAATGTCCACAGAAAAAAGGGCACAGCCATGAACGCCCTCAGCAAAATTGCCCACAAGGAAAGTTGCCCACACGGAAAATTGCCCACATGGACAAAATAACAACAGTTTATTTAAACAGTTTATTAAAGAAGGCTAACGCTGTATTCACATGTGAAACATTGGGCATGTGCCAGTGAAGCCATGGTCACACTGTACACAGGCTTTGGAGAGATATAACATATTACAGGTCGGGGATGTGTGATAATAACATTATATCGGTACAGCCGTGGACACATTATACACAGGCTCTGCTGCGATATAACATCTTACAGTTCGGGGGATGGTGTGTGTTATAATAACATTATACCAGTACAGCCAGTGTCACACATTACAGAGGCTTCAGAGTGATATAGCATATTTCAGGTCGGGGGGAGGGAGGTGATAACATTATATCTGTACAGCCTGGGTCACATTGTACACAGGCTCTGGAGCAATATAATATGTGGTGATAACTGTTGTTATTTTGTCCATGTGAGCAATTTTCCATGTGATCAATTTTCTGTGTTGGCAACTCTCCATATGGGCAATTTACAATGTGGGCAACTTTCTGTGTGGGCAACTTTCTGTGTGGGCAATTTTCCTGTGGGCATTCATGGCTGTGGTCATTTTTCCTGTGGGCATTTTTTTGGTCAACGCAACTACCATGTGAATTTCTAGCACTCGTGTCTCCTTATGTGGCAGAGAGGTCTTTGGGCAAAGTCAGGCTTATGGGTCCAGGTGTGGCTGCTTCCTTTGCATCACCTATGGCTCACCCAATGGTTAAAATAATTCCAGACAGATGTCTATTCACTTTGAAAAATGTGAAAAACTGGAAAAGAGACTAGCTAAATTAAAAGGTGATATGTTTTGTCCAGTAAGTGGCAGCACAAACAAATGCGTATCCTTCGGAAACAAGGATCCCTCTCACCAATAAAGAGACAATGTCATTCTACTAGCGGTGTTCCATTGCTGCTGATACATATCAGCTTCCCTTCTCTAATCACTCTAACTGTTATAAATGGCTGTACACAAGAAAGTGGAGCATCAATCAAATGACATCCAAGTACTGCAGTTTTCTAGAAACTACGTTCGACACATTAACCTTCGCTGACAGGAAAGGTAAGCGTGTTAAGACCAACTGCTTGACTCAGGTTTACATCATTCAAGCCCCTCGAGCCCCTTCAATAGTCATGTGTTAAGCATATACACACATTATTATTATTATTATTATTATTTATTTATATGGCAGATATGTTACAGAAATTTACCATGTTCCATACATTTGGATTTTAAATATTCATACACATTTTACAAAAACAACCCTAATAAAAAATGTGAAATTATTGTAATAAAGTAAACTTGTATTTTTAAAAAAATGTAAAATTATTGTATTCACCAGTAACACAATCAAGTGGAACCTTAGTTGGTCACCAAAACAAGTGATATCCATGTTGACCAGATTCTTGTTCTAAATGGGGCAGGGCAGACAATCTCTATAGTCAGGGCCAAAATATTTGAGCCTTTTTGACACAAATTTTGGTTTTAACAAAGTTTTGCTGCTTCATTGCTTTTATATCTATTAGGCAGATGTTTATATGGTTTATGGTGTACTGTGCAATTATAAGCATTTCAAACTTTTTTCCATTTCTACTGATAAACATGTCAAGTTTATATAAAGACTCAATCGTTACTGTGTTGACCCTTACTTTTCAGGAAATCTGCAATTCACCCTGGCATGCTGGATAACATCTTCCAGAGCAAATACTGACTGATGACAACCCAAGCTTACCTTATAAGTGCTTCACGTTTATTAGAATTTCTGAGTTTCTGTTGTTCAACCTCTTTTTGAGGATTAACCGGAAGTTCTGAATGGCATTAATATCTGGGAAGTTTACTGGCTATAGACCCAAAATGCCAATGTTTTGTTCACTGAGACACCTACTTATTATTTTTGTCTTGTGACAATGTGTTCCATCATGCTGGAAAAAGCATTGTTCATCACAAAATTACTCCAGGATTGTTGAAAGACGTTTTTCTTGGAGGATATTTAGATGAAATTCTTTATTCATAGAAGTGTTCTTAGGCCAAATTGTGAGTGAACCCACTCCATTAGATGAAAAGCAACCCCAAACATGAGTGGTCTCAGGATGATTTTCTATTGGCTTGACACAGGACTCATGGTGGGGCTCACCTTTTATTCTATGGTCAATCATTCTTCCAGGTGTCCCAAACAATCTGAAGGGGGCTTAATCAAGAATTAAATGTACTCATGACCCCTGTAGTCAAATTCTTGTACTTCCTTCAAAGTTATTTTCCCTGAAAAAGCCCCCTTCTGTTCTGTTTTGGACATCAGGAAGAATGATTGTCTAGACAAAAAGAAGGTGAGCCTTACCATGAGTAAAAGTATCCTGAAACCATTCATGTGTGCTTTTTCATCCAAGGGAGTGAGTCAACTCACAATTTTTTCCTAAGAACACTGCCGTGAATGAAGAATGGTATCTAAATATCCTCCAATAGCAATTTATTACATTTATCCAGGAGCAATTTGGAGATGAACAATGCTTTTAGTTTATCAACCTTATGAGGCATCATGGACAAGAAACTCCAAAGATTTGAACCTCATTAAAGCAGGTGGACAAACACTGAAATTGTGATAAACTCCAAGCACCGATTAGGCAGTAATGGGTTCTCATCAGTCAGGAGTTGGCCCAGGAGCTGATACCTAACATGCCAGGGGGTAACTGCAGAAGTATTGAAAAATTATGGTCAACAGTGTAAATATAGATTGCTTGCAAAAACTTTACAATAAAAATGCAAAAACGTACGAAATGCTTAAAATTGTTGCACTTCACTAACCTTAGAAACATCTGACTAGAAGAGCTAAAAACACTAAAGAAGCAAACTTTATGGAAAACTAAATTTGTGTCTGTCTCAAAACTATTGGCCAAGATTGTATTTTCCCTATGTATTGGACATACGGTAGTTCAGGTGCTGTGGTCATTCTCTTTCCAAAAAATATCATTACAAATGCAATTTTCTAATGGGTTCTGCTCCTGAAGGTGATGGTGGCTCACTAGCATTATTGCCATTTATCATTCTTACCATGCAGTCTTAGCAGAATAGCTTATATGTTATTTTCCGGGGAGAAGAAAAAATCTAACATTTTTAAAAGACAGGAAACAAACTTAAAATAATTTCTGTTAGCAAGTGCCACCAAAAATTGACCTGGGCAATCATGGATGTTTCCATCCTATAGTTCATGTAAAAATGTCCTAGTATTCTTGTTTGAAGCACTTCCACAGCATGAAACCATTACTGCCTTAGCGGCACTCAACCGAATGAGCCATTTGAAAGGACTCCATTCAGCGGTGCACAGAAGTTCTGTTTTTACAGCTGTTAATATTTTGTTCACTTTCAAATCAAAAGGATCCTGATAATTTCCCACAAAATATACATATTGCTCTTTGCATTCACATATTGTTAGTCTTCCCTTCTCCCTATCAAGCTGTACAAGAAATAAAACAGTGATCTAATGTTCCTTCTAATGTAATGTGTGAAAAGAGAGGTCATTGAGATGTAAACTACCTGAGACTACCCAGGTGGGAGGAGGACGGAGTTCTGTTGCATTCCAGATGTGAGAGGCCCATTGACACCATGAACAATTTGGGAAGGGAAAAAGAAGTATTATTTCCAAGTAATAAGTAAGACCACCTGTAAAAAGTTCAAACTACACATGATACAAACTAGAAACATGATTTCCATGATATATGTAACATGAAATAGATCCAAGGGTTAGTTCTAAAATATGTTTGTTTGGAACAGTTTTTTTTTTATAGATTTTTACACAGAAGATTACAATGTGCATAAGAATGTCCAGCAGTACACATAATTTTTCATATTAACTTTAACATATTGTTCTTTGATCCTCTTTGATATGGAAAGGGAAAAAGTAAGTTAAAAAATCAAGTAATTTGTTTTTAATTGTTTAAACAATAAATTTGTATTGCATTTCTACCTAACGCATGTACAGTGGGGAAATAAGTATTTGATACTCTGCAATTTTGCAAGTTTTCCCACCTACATAGAATGGAGAGGTTTGTAATTTTTATCGTAGGAACGCTTCAACTGTGAGAGCCAGAATTTTGAAATGAAAACCAGAAAACCACAATGTATGATTTATATATAATTAAATTGCATTTTATTGCATGAAGTAAGTATTTGATCACCTACCAACCATAAGAATTCTGGCTCTCACAGACCTGTTAGTTTTTCTTTAATAAGCCCTCACACTCTGCACTCATTATCTGTATTAATTGCACCTGTTTGAACTAGTTTCCTGTATAAAAGACACCTGTACACACACTAAATTAATCACACTCCAACCTCTTCACCATAGCCAAGACCAAAGAGCTGTCTAAAGACACCAGGGACAAAATTTTAGACCTGCCCAAGGCTGCTCTGGGCTACAGGACAATAGGCAAGCAGCTTGGTAAGAAGGCAACAACTGTTGGCATAATTATTAGAAAAAGGAAGAAGCACAAGATCACTGTCTATCTTCCTTGATCTGGGGTTCAATGCAAGACTTTGCCTCATGGGATTAGGATGATTCTGAGAAAGGTCATGAATAAGCCCGAACTACATGGGAGGACCTGGTCAATTACCTGAAAAAGCTGGGACTGCAGTCTCAAACACACTACACCATCATGGATTAAAATCCTGCAGGGCACGCAAGATCCCCTACATATGTCCAGGCCGTTTGAAGTTCACCAGTGACCATCTGGATGATCCAGAGGAGGCATGGGAGAAGGTCATGTGGTCAGATGAGACCAAAATACAACTTTTTGGTATCAACGCTACTTGCCGTGCTTTGAGGAAAAGAAGGATGAGTACAACCCCTGTTCCCACCATGAAACATGGAGGGGGAAACATCATACCTTGGTGGAGCTTTTTTGCAAAGGGGACAGGACTAGAGTTGAGCGACCTTGACCTTTTTAGAGTTGAGCCGGGTTTCGCGAAACCCGACTATCTCAAAAGTCGGGTCGAGTGAAATCGGCCGATTATGACGTAAAGTCGGGATCGACCGAAACACGAAACCCAATGCAAGTCAATGGGGCAGCATAGTCGGCAGTGAGTGGGGGCCAGGAAAACACCTAGAGTGCCCATTTTAATGTCAAAACCATCCATTCTTCTTAATGAAGCTTGTCAAGCATAATTTACCTTATAATAATTGGAAGGCATTTGAAATTGGGGGTCATTTGGCTAAAGTTGTGGTGGGTAGGGCTGGTTCAAGTAATTAGTGGGCCCAGGAAATCTGGACCACGTCACGGCAGTGGAGCAGGGAGAGGTAAGTATTTCAACTTTGCAAGTGCTGTGAACCTGAGCAAGCAGGGGGGGCCCACTCGTTGGCATTGGCACTGGCACAGGGCCCCTCAAAGTACAGCGGTGTGTTTGCACGGCGGGGGCGCCTCCCACCGGCAGCAACACTTTTGCGTACTATGAGAGGCCCTGTGCCAGTGACGTCACCAACTAGTATTCCTCCCCCCACCTGATGAAGGAACCTGCACTTTCATCTGCACCTTCCTCTTTGTCCCCGTGTAAGGTGGTATGGTATGCGGGAAGAGCAACCTGACTTTCAGCAGGGTCACAATGTTGTTGTGTAGCGTGCACGGGGAATGTTGCGTTATGGGTCAATGTACCAGCAGACTCATCTATCACTGGCTGGGCAATGGGCAGGATGAGGAGGAAACACAGATATAGGCCCAAAGAATAAAGTTGGCTAAATGCAGTTCAAAATTGGTAACACAGGAATAACCAGGGGGCATTGCAGTGGAGGACAACTGGAATGAGAGGCTGACACAGAGAGTAGGCCCAAATCAGTAAGTAGTCGAAATGCAGTTCAAAATTGGCAACCGTAGTAAACAGGCGGCACAGCTTTGTTCAGTGGAGGAGAACAGCAAGGAGTGGCAGACACCGATAGTAGGCCCCAACCCAACTAGTAGGCCAAATGCAGTCTAACATTAACAACTACTTAACGAGCGCCTGAAAACGGAATTTCAGGACAGGAAACCAGGAGAACAGAAAGGAGCGGCAGACACTGTTAGTAGGCCCCAAACCAACTAGTACGCCAAATGCAGTTGTTCCATTTAACCACAATTTAACGAGAGCCTGAAGATAGAAGCTCAGGAAAGGCAACCTGGAGAACACCTTGGAGTGGAACACACCATCTCTCTCCACCCCATACCCATTTTGTAGGCCTAATGCAGTGTAGTTTTCTACAACTACTAAACAAGAGTTGGAAGACCGAAGCAATGGCAAGGAAACCTGGGGAACACCTTGGAGTGTAACACACCATCTCTCTCCACCCGATACCCATTTTGTAGGCCTAATGCAGTGTAGTTTTCTACAACTACTAAACGAGAGTCTGAAGATCGAAGCAATGGCGAGGAAACCTGGAGAACACCTTGGAGTGTAACACACCATCTCTCTCCACCCGATACCCATTTTGTAGGCCTAATGCAGTGTAGTTTTCTACAACTACTAAACGAGAGTCTGAAGATCGAAGCAATGGCGAGGAAACCTGGAGAACACCTTGGAGTGTAACACACCATCTCTCTCCACCCCATAGCCAATTTGGAGGTCTAATGCAGTGTAGTTTCCAACAACTACTAAACGAGAGCATTAAGATCGAAGCTCTGGAAAGGCAACCTGGAGAACACCTTGGAGTGGAACACACCATCTCTCTCCACCCTATACCCATGTTGTAGGCCTAATGCAGTGTAGTTTTCTACAACTACTAAACGAGAGTCTGAAGATCGAAGCAATGGCGAGGAAACCTGGAGAACACTTTGGAGTGTAACACACCATCTCTCTCCACCCCATAGCCAATTTGGAGGCCTAATGCAGTGTAGTTTCCAACAACTACTAAACGAGAGCATTAAGATCGAAGCTCTGGAAAGGCAACCTGGAGAACACCTTGGAGTGAAACACACCATCTCTCTCCACCCTATACCCATGTTGTAGGCCTAATGCAGTGTAGTTTTCTACAACTACTAAACGAGAGTCGGAAGACCGAAGCAATGGCAAGGAAACCTGGGGAACACCTTGGAGTGTAACACACCATCTCTCTCCACCCCATACCCAATTTGTAGGCCTAATGCAGCCTACTTTCCGACAACTACTAAACGAGAGCATGAAGATCGAAGCTCAGGAAAGGCAACCTGGGGAACACCTTGGAGTGTAACACACCCTCTCTCTACACCACGGAAGGGCTGATTCTTAGGAAGGAAGGCTGTCGGAAAGAAGCAGGGCGCGTCCGAGGGTGATTATATTCTTATTAGGTATATACTCACCCTCGGACGCGCCCTGCTTCTTTATTTGTAATGAATGTTTATTTGCAATGTGGTTTTGACTTACTCTATTTTTTTGGTAAATAATGATTTTATTATTTTCATTGTTTTGCATCTTCTTGGCAATAATATAAAGAAGACGCGACAGGACAACACTCGGTGGATGCCATATCTGTGTTTTAAATTGAAAAAAACTTTCAGTTAACTACTTGCAGGAGAAAGTTATTGTAGCTGGTGGCCATTTTTAGTACTGTACCAGATTTATGTTGTATGTGTTTGTTTTTAATGTTAAAATGTCTGCATTTGATATCTCTCCAGTATTTTCTTTTTTATAAGCAAAATACTTATTTTTATATTTTCTGATGTTGGTACCAGGGGAACACGGGCAGCAGTAGACAGGTCAGTGGAGGCCTAGTGGAAGGAGGGACCGCAGACAGGCTTCGAAGC
Source organism: Ranitomeya imitator (assembly GCF_032444005.1). Lineage (NCBI taxonomy): Eukaryota > Metazoa > Chordata > Amphibia > Anura > Dendrobatidae > Ranitomeya > Ranitomeya imitator. The sequence continues at coordinate 876,954,873 of NC_091282.1, read as the reverse complement.
CCTAACATAATAAATTGGGCTGGCTGTAGGCAATTTAAAATTGGTTCCAGGGAAACACGGGCAGCAGTAGACAGGTCAGTGGAGGCCTAGTGGAAGGAGGGACCGCAGACAGGCTTCGAAGCCCTAACATAATAAATTGGGCTGGCTGTAGGCAATTTAAAATTGGTTCCAGGGGAACACGGGCAGCAGTAGACAGGTCAGTGGAGGCCTAGTGGAAGGAGGGACCGCAGACAGGCTTCGAAGCCCTAACATAATAAATTGGGCTGGCTGTAGGCAATTTAAAATTGGTTCCAGGGGAACACGGGCGGCAGTAGACAGGTCAGTGGAGGCCTAGTGGAAGGAGGGACCGCAGACAGGCTTCGAAGCCCTAACATAATAAATTGGGCTGGCTGTAGGCAATTTAAAATTGGTTCCAGGGGAACACGGGCAGCAGTAGACAGGTCAGTGGAGGCCTAGTGGAAGGAGGGACCGCAGACAGGCTTCGAAGCCCTAACATAATAAATTGGGCTGGCTGTAGGCAATTTAAAATTGGTTCCAGGGGAACACGGGCGGCAGTAGACAGGTCAGTGGAGGCCTAGTGGAAGGAGGGACCGCAGACAGGCTTCGAAGCCCTAACATAATAAATTGGGCTGGCTGTAGGCAATTTAAAATTGGTTCCAGGGGAACACGGGCAGCAGTAGACAGGTCAGTGGAGGCCTAGTGGAAGGAGGGACCGCAGACAGGCTTCGAAGCCCTAACATAATAAATTGGGTTGGCTGTAGGCAATTTAAAATTGGTTCCAGGGGAACACGGGCGGCAGTAGACAGGTCAGTGGAGGCCTAGTGGAAGGAGGGACCGCAGACAGGCTTCGAAGCCCTAACATAATAAATTGGGCTGGCTGTAGGCAATTTAAAATTGGTTCCAGGGGAACACGCGCGGCAGTAGACAGGTCAGTGGAGGCCTAGTGGAAGGAGGGACCGCAGACAGGCTTCGAAGCCCTAATATAATAAATTGGGCTGGCTGTAGGCAATTTAAAATTGGTTCCAGGGGAACACGGGCGGCAGTAGACAGGTCAGTGGAGGCCTAGTGGAAGGAGGGACCGCAGACAGGCTTCGAAGCCCTAACATAATAAATTGGGCTGGCTGTAGGCAATTTAAAATTGGTTCCAGGGGAACACGGGCAGCAGTAGACAGGTCAGTGGAGGCCTAGTGGAAGGAAGGACCGCAGACAGGCTTCGAAGCCCTAACATAATAAATTGGGCTGGCTGTAGGCAATTTAAAATTGGTTCCAGGGGAACACGGGCAGCAGTAGACAGGTCAGTGGAGGCCTAGTGGAAGGAGGGACCGCAGACAGGCTTCAAAGCCCTAACATAATAAATTGGGCTGGCTGTAGGCAATTTAAAATTGGTTCCAGGGGAACACGCGCAGCAGTAGACAGGTCAGTGGAGGCCTAGTGGAAGGAGGGACCGCAGACAGGCTTCGAAGCCCTAACATAATAAATTGGGCTGGCTGTAGGCAATTTAAAATTGGTTCCAGGGGAACACGGACGGCAGTAGACAGGTCAGTGGAGGCCTAGTGGAAGGAGGGACCGCAGACAGGCTTCGAAGCCCTAACATAATAAATTGGGCTGGCTGTAGGCAATTTAAAATTGGTTCCAGGGGAACACGCGCAGCAGTAGACAGGTCAGTGGAGGCCTAGTGGAAGGAGGGACCGCAGACAGGCTTCGAAGCCCTAACATAATAAATTGGGCTGGCTGTAGGCAATTTAAAATTGGTTCCAGGGGAACACGGGCAGCAGTAGACAGGTCAGTGGAGGCCTAGTGGAAGGAGTGACCGCAGACAGGCTTCGAAGGCCTAACATAAGAAAAATGTCAATACAATGGTATTGACAGTGCCAGGCATTGAAGGATGTCAGCGCATAGACTAAACATTGGTGGAGCTGTGAGAGAAAATTTTGCAAGTGGTAGAGCACTGTTTGACCTGGGGGGGGGGACTGTCTTGTGGCCGGCGGTACAGGCCCAGGGCCCCTCATATTACAACGGTGTGTCTGACGTTGGGTGCGCACCACCACCGCCAGACACTTTATTGTACTATGAGGGACCTAGTGGCAGTGCCGTCGACCAAAAGCGGGCACACCCACCTCTTCAGACAAACAGTACTCTCACGGGTGCTGGCGCCAAGTGGCGATACCACTGCCCCGTGTGGGGACTTTGGCCATTTAGGGAGGTGTTAACATGTCGGATGCTGGACAATCAGGTGCTGCAAATTACGAGATTGGAAAAGTCGTTCAGAATAGTTCACAGGCAAGACCTTTACATAGGAAAGCTAGGTGTCAGCCGGGCAAGGTGGGGTAAAAGATTTCGAAATCCAGTTGTGGTTCATTTTAATGAAGGTTAGATCATCTACATTTTGGGTAGCCAGACGAGTCCTTTTTTCTGTTAGTATTGAACCTGCAGCACTGAATACTCTTTCTGATAGGACACTAGCTGCCGGGCAAGCAAGCTCCTGCAATGCATATTCTGCCAATTCTGGCCAGGTGTCTAATTTTGATGCCCAGTAATCAAATGGGAATGACGGTTGAGGGAGAACGTCGATAAGGGATGAAAAATAGTTAGTAACCATACTGGACAAATGTTGTCTCCTGTCACTTTGAATTGATGCTGCAGTACCTGTCCTGTCTGCGGTCATAGCAAAATCACTCCACAACCTGGTCAGAAAACCCCTCTGGCCAACGCCACTTCTGATTTCTGCCCCTCTAACACCTCTGGTCTGCTGGCCCCTGCAGCTCGTGTTAGAACGATCATGGGCGCTGTGTGCAGGGAATGCCAGAAGCAAACGGTCAATAAGAGTTGATTGTTTGGTTGCTAATATTAGTTCCAAGTTCTCATGTGGCATTATATTTTGCAATTTGCCTTTATAGCGAGGATCAAGGAGGCAGGCCAACCAGTAATCGTCATCGTTCATCATTTTTGTTATGCGTGTGTCCCTTTTGAGGATACGTAAGGCATAATCCGCCATGTGGCCCAAAGTTCCAGTTCTCAAATCTGTGGTTGTGCTTGGTTGAGGGGCAGTTTCAAGCAAATCCACGTCACTTGTGTCCCTCCAAAAACCAGAACCCGGCCTTGCCGCGCCAACAATTTCCACTGGCCCCGGAAAAGCTTCCTCATTAAAAATATAATCATCCCCATCATCCTCCTCGTCCTCCTCTTCCTGTTCGCCCGCTACCTCGTCCTGTACACTGCCCTGGCCAGACAATGGCTGACTGTCATCAAGGCTTTCCTCTTCCTCAGCTGCAGACGCCTGATCCTTTATGTGCGTCAAACTTTGCATCAGCAGACGCATTAGGGGGATGCTCATGCTTATTATGGCGTTGTCTGCACTAACCAGCCGTGTGCATTCCTCAAAACACTGAAGGACTTGACACATGTCTTGAATCTTCGACCACTGCACACCTGACAACTCCATGTCTGCCATTCTACTGCCTGCCCGTGTATGTGTATCCTCCCACAAAAACATAACAGCCCGCCTCTGTTCACACAGTCTCTGAAGCATGTGCAGTGTTGAGTTCCACCTTGTTGCAACGTCTATGATTAGGCGATGCTGGGGAAGGTTCAAAGAACGCTGATAGGTCTGCATACGACTGGAGTGTACGGGCGAACGGCGGATATGTGAGCAAAGTCCACGCACTTTGAGGAGCAGGTCGGATAACCCCGGATAACTTTTCAGGAAGCACTGCACCACCAGGTTTAAGGTGTGAGCCAGGCAAGGAATGTGTTTCAGTTGGGAAAGGGAGATGGCAGCCATGAAATTCCTTCCGTTATCACTCACTACCTTGCCTGCCTCAAGATCTACAGTGCCCAGCCACGACTGCGTTTCTTTCTGCAAGAACTCGGACAGAACTTCAGCGGTGTGTCTGTTGTCGCCCAAACACTTCATAGCCAATACAGCCTGCTGACGTTTGCCAGTAGCTGCCCCATAATGGGAGACCTGGTGTGCAACAGTGGCAGCTGCGGATGGAGTGGTTGTGCGACTGCGGTCTGTGGACGAGGTCTCGCTTCTGCAGGAGAACGAGGAGGAGGAGGAGGGGGTGCGAACGGCTACAGCCAACTGTTTCCTAGACCGTGGGCTAGGCAGAACTGTCCCAAACTTGCTGTCCCCTGTGGACCCTGCATCCACCACATTTACCCAGTGTGCCGTGATGGACACGTAACGTCCCTGGCCATGCCTACTGGTCCATGCATCTGTTGTCAGGTGCACCATTGTGCTCACAGATTGCCTGAGTGCATGGACGATGCGCTCTTTAACATGCTGGTGGAGGGCTGGGATGGCTTTTCTGGAAAAAAAGTGTCGACTGGGTAGCTCGTAGCGTGGTACAGCGTAGTCCATCAGGGCTTTGAAAGCTTCGCTTTCAACTAACCGGTAGGGCATCATCTCTAACGAGATTAGTCTAGCTATGTGGGCGTTCAAACCCTGTGTACGCGGATGCGAGGCTAAGTACTTCCTTTTTCTAACCATAGTCTCATGTAGGGTGAGCTGGCCTGGAGAGCTGGAGATCGTGGAACTAGCGGGGGTGCCGGTGGACATGGCAGACTGAGAGACGGTGGGAGATGGTATTGTTGCCGCCGGTGCCCTAGATGCAGTGTTTCCTACTACGAAACTGGTGATTCCCTGACCCTGACTGCTTTGGCCTGGCAAAGAAACCTGCACAGATACTGCAGGTGGTGCAGAAAATGGTGGCCCTACACTGCCGGAAGGGATGTTGCGTTGATGACTAGCTTCATTGGCCGAGGGTGCTACAACCTTAAGGGACGTTTGGTAGTTAGTCCAAGCTTGCAAATGCATGGTGGTTAAATGTCTATGCATGCAACTTGTATTGAGACTTTTCAGATTCTGCCCTCTGCTTAAGGTAGTTGAACATTTTTGACAGATGACTTTGCGCTGATCAATTGGATGTTGTTTAAAAAAATGCCAGACTGCACTCTTTCTAGCATCGGATACGTTTTCAGGCATTGCAGACTGAGCTTTAACCGGATGGCCACGCTGTCCTCCAACAGGTTTTGACTTTGCCACGCATTTTGGGCAAGATACGGGCCCAGCAGATGGAACCTGTTTCGATGTTGATGCCTGCTGCGGCCCCTCCTCCTCCGCTTCAGAACTGCTGCCGCCTGCACCCTGTTCCCCCAATGGCTGCCAATCGGGGTCAAGAACTGGGTCATCTATTACCTCTTCTTGTAGCTCATGTGCAACTTCGTCTGTGTCACCGTGTCGGTCGGTGGTATAGCGTTCGTGATGGGGCAACATAGTCTCATCAGGGTCTGATTCTTGATCAGCACCCTGCGAGGGCAATGTTGTGGTCTGAGTCAAAGGACCAGCATAGTAGTCTGGCTGTGGCTGTGCATCAGTGCACTCCATGTCAGATTCAACTTGTAATGGGCATGGACTGTTAACTGCTTCACTTTCTAAGCCAGGGACGGTATGTGTAAAGAGCTCCATGGAGTAACCCGTTGTGTCGCCTGCTGCATTCTTCTCTGTTGTTGTTTTTGCTGAAGAGGACAAGGAAGCGACTTGTCCCTGACCATGAACATCCACTAACGACGCGCTGCATTTACTTTTACCAGTTTCACGAGAGGAGGCAAAAGAGCTAGAGGCTGAGTCAGCAAGATAAGCCAAAACTTGCTCTTGCTGCTCCGGCTTTAAAAGCGGTTTTCCTACTCCCAGAAAAGGGAGCGTTCGAGGCCTTGTGTAGCCAGACGACGAACCTGGCTCCACAGCTCCAGACTTAGGTGCAATATTTTTTTTCCCACGACCACCTGATGCTCCACCACTACCACTACCCTCATTACCAGCTGACAATGAACGCCCCCGGCCACGACCTCTTCCACCAGACTTCCTCATTGTTTTAAAAACGTTACCAAACTAACGGTATTTGTTGCTGTCACACAACTTACACGGTGAGCTATAACTTCAGTATGATTTAGCTACCCCTTTACAGGTGGGTGAGACCACAACGAAAATCAGGCACAATGTTACACACTCTGTTGTTGGTGGCAACAAATGAGAGAGATGCCACACACGCAGGACTGTCACTGAAGCGCAAATGTAAATATTAATCTCCCACTGATTTGTTTTTTTTTTTTTTAAAAGGGAGACTTTAGAAAAAAAAAAATAATAAAAAAAATGATTTTTTAAGGAAGAATTTATAAACCAAATAACATGAAATGATTGTTTCAGGGAGAATTTAGAAAAAAAAAAAAAAATAGGCTTTCTATGGCCCACTGAGTGAGAGAGGACGCACACAGGAGTCAGGAGTGGCACACAAGCCCAGAGGCCAATATTTTTCTCCCACTGATTGATTTAGTGATTTTTTCAGGTAGATTTTGGAACCCAAATCAAGCAAAAAAATTAATAGGCTTTCTATGGCCCACAATTGGAGAGAGAGAGATGGCACACCCAGGAGTCAAGACTGGCACACAAGCAGAAAGGGCAATATTAATCTCCCACTGATTTGATTTTTTTTTTTTTTCAGGGAGACTTTAGAAAAAAAAATACAAAAAATGATTTTTTCAGGAAGAATTTAGAAACCAAATAAAATAAAATGATTGTTTCAGGGAGAATTTAGAAAACAAATAAAAAAAAATAGGCTTTGTAGGGCCCACTGAGTGAGAGAGGACGCACACAGGAGTCAGGAGTGGCACACAAGCCCAGAGGCCAATATTTTTCTCCCACTGATTGATTTAGTGATTTTTTCAGGTAGATTTTGGAACCCAAATCAAGCAAAAAAATAAATAGGCTTTCTATGGCCCACAATTGGAGAGAGAGAGATGGCACACCCAGGAGTCAAGACTGGTACACAAACAGAAAGGGCAATATTAATCTCCCACTGCTTTGATTTTTTTTTTTTTTTCAGGGAGACTTTAGAAAAAAAAATACAAAAAAATGAATTTTTCAGGAAGAATTTAGAAACCAAATAAAATAAAATGATTGTTTCAGGGAGAATTTAGAAAACAAATAAAAAAAAAATAGGCTTTGTAGGGCCCACTGAGTGAGAGAGGACGCACACAGGAGTCAGGAGTGGCACACAAGCCCAGAGGCCAATATTTTTCTCCCACTGATTGATTTAGTGATTTTTTCAGGTAGATTTTGGAACCCAAATCAAGCAAAAAAATTAATAGGCTTTCTATGGCCCACAATTGGAGAGAGAGAGATGGCACACCCAGGAGTCAAGACTGGCACACAAGCAGAAAGGGCAATATTAATCTCCCACTGATTTGATTTTTTTTTTTTTTCAGGGAGACTTTAGAAAAAAAAAATACAAAAAAATGAATTTTTCAGGAAGAATTTAGAAACCAAATAAAATAAAATGATTGTTTCAGGGAGAATTTAGAAAACAAATAAAAAAAATAGGCTTTGTAGGGCCCACTGAGTGAGAGAGGACGCACACAGGAGTCAGGAGTGGCACACAAGCCCAGAGGCCAATATTTTTCCCCCACTGATTGATTTAGTGATTTTTTCAGGTAGATTTTGGAACCCAAATCAAGCAAAAAAATTAATAGGCTTTCTATGGCCCACAATTGGAGAGAGAGAGATGGCACACCCAGGAGTCAAGACTGGCACACAAGCAGAAAGGGCAATATTAATCTCCCAGTGATTTGATTTTTTTTTTTTTTTCAGGGAGACTTTAGAAAAAAAAAAAAAATGATTTTTTCAGGAATAATTTAGAAACCAAATAAAATAAAATGATTTTTTCAGGGAGAATTTAGAAAACAAATAAAACAAAAAATAGGCTTTCTAGGGCCCACTGAGTGAGAGAGGACGCACACAGGAGTCAGGAGTGGCACACAAGCCCAGAGGCCAATATTTATCTCCCACTGATTGATTTATTGATTTTTTCAGGTAGAATTTAGAACCCAAATCAACCAAAAAAATAAATAGGCTTTCTATGGCCCACTATTTGTGAGAGAGATGGCACGCTCAGGACTGGCACACAAGCCCAGAGGCCAATATTAATCTCCCACTTTTTTTTTTTTTTCCAGGGAAAATTTATAAACCCAATAAAAAAAAATAATAAATAGGCTTTCTATGGCCCACTATCTGAGAGAGAGAGATGGCACGCTTAGGACTGGCACACAAGCCCAAAGGCCAATATTAATCTCCCACTGATTGATTTATTGATTTTTTCAGGTAGAATTTAGAACCCAAATCAAGCAAAAAAATTAATAGGCTTTCTATGGCCCACTGAGTGAGAGATGGCACACACAGGAGTCAGGAGTGGCACACAGGCCCTGAGGCCAATATTTTTCTCCCACTGATTGATGTTGTGATTTTTTCAGGTAGATTTTGGAACCCAAATCAAGCAAAAAAATAAATAGGCTTTCTATGGCCCACTGAGTGAGAGATGGCACACACAGGAGTAAGGAGTGGCACACAAGCCCTGAGGCCAATATTTTTCTCCCACTGATTGATGTAGTGATTTTTTCAGGTAGATTTTAGAACCCAAATCAAGCAAAAAAATAAATAGGCTTTCTATGGCCCACTGAGTGAGAGATGACACAGACAGGGATGGCACTCTAGCAGAAATGCCAATCTTAATCTCCCACAAAAAAAAAAAAAAAAAAAGGAACTGTCCTTCAATTACTATCTCCCTGCAGTAATCTCAGCCAGGTATGGCAGGCAGCAATAAGGAGTGGACTGATGCACAAATTAAATAAAAAGTGTGGACAAACAAACAAGATAGCTGTGCAGAAAGGAAGGAACAAGAGGATTTGTGCTTTGAAAAAAGCAGTTGGTTTGCACAGCGGCGTACACACAGCAATGCAGCTATCAGGGAGCCTTCTAGGGCAGCCCAATGAGCTACAGCGCTGAGAAAAAAAAAAATGTAGCTTCCACTATCCCTGCACACCGAAGGTGGTGTTGGACAGTGCAAATCGCTACAGCACAAGCGGTTTGGTGGTTAATGGACCCTGCCTAACGCTATCCCTGCTTCTGACGAAGCGGCAGCAACCTCTCCCTAAGCTCAGATCAGCAGCAGTAACATGGCGGTCGGCGGGAAAGCCCCTTTATAGCCCCTGTGACGCCGCGGACAGCAAGCCAATCACTGCAATGCCCTTCTCTAAGATGGTGGGGACCAGGACCTATGTCATCACGCTGCCCACACTCTGCGTTTACCTTCATTGGCTGAGAAATGGCGCTTTTCGCGTCATTGAAACGCGACTTTGGCGCGAAAGTCGCGTACCGCATGGCCGACCCCGCACAGGGGTCGGATCGGGTTTCATGAAACCCGACTTTGTCAAAAGTCGGCGACTTTTGAAAATGTTCGACCCGTTTCGCTCAACCCTAGACAGGACGTCAAGAGTATTGAAGATGGGTCGTGGCTGGGTCTTCCACAGGGTAGGACTGGGACTTAAATTCAGCCCTGGCATTTTTAAGAACACAGGCCCACTTCTTGTAACTTCTGTAATCTTGCTCTCTAGATAGTCTAAGTACAGGTCAGCAGCATACAACAGAGATGACGCCCAACTAGCCTCACTTTAAATACAGCGGGAGAGCAAATAAAATGTTTTGTTTGGGGGTAAACAGGGGGTCAGGATTCAATATACACGTCAGTGTAATGCAGCACAGAGGTGATAAAGGTGGCAGAATTTGTTGAAAGACTCAAACCCTGGAGATAAGTTCCCTTTAAAAATAGTCTTGCTTTCACAAAACTGCAACACAGGTCAGTAAAATGCAAGTTACAGAAATAAAGGGTGGGCAGCCTGGGGGGGGGGGGTCGTGTTTCTGCAGCATTACAGTACATACACACACATACAGTACATGTGTATATATATATATATATATATATATATATATATACACACACATACAGTACATATACAGACACACATGGTGCATATATATACATATATAGATATACACACACACAGGCCTGAGCCCTCCTCTCACCCTCAGCCCTGCATCCTCCAGCACTGATCCTCTCACTCTCAGCCCTGCATCCTCCAGCAATAATCCTCTCACACTCAGCCCTGCATCCTCCAGCACTGATCCTCTGGCCCTCAGCCCTGCATCCTCCAGCACTGATCCTCTCACTGTCAGCCCTGCATCCTCCAGCACTGATCCTCTCACTCTCAGCACTGCATCCTCCAGCACTGATCCTCTCACCTCAGCCCCGCATCTTGCACCACTGATCCTCTCACCCTCAGCCCTGCATCCTCTAGCACTAATCCTCTCACTCTCAGCCCTGCATCTTCCAGCACTGATCCTCTCACCCTCAGCCCTGCATCCTCTAGCACTAATCCTCTCACTCTCAGCCCTGTATCCTCCAGCACTGATCCTCTCAGCCTTGCCTCCTCCAGCACTGATCCTCTCACTCTCATTCTTGCATCCTCCAGCACTGATCCTCTCACTCTCAGCCCTTTATCTTCCAGCACTGATCCTCTCACCTCAGCCCCGCATCTTGCACCACTGATCCTCTCACCCTCAGCCCTGCATCCTCCAGCACTAATCCTCTCACCCTCAGCCCTGCATCCTCCAGCACTAATCCTCTCACTCTCAGCCCTGCCTCCTCCAGCACTGATCCTCTCACTCTCAGCCCTGTATGCTTCAGCACTGATCCTCTCACTCTCAGCCCTGCATCCTCCAGCACTGATCCTCTCACTCTCAGCCATGCATCTTCCAGCACTGATCCTCTCACCCTCAGCCCTGCATCCTCCAGCACTAATCCTCTCACTCTCAGCCCTGCATCCTCCAGCACTGATCCTCTCACTCTCAGCCCTGCATCTTCCAGCACTGATCCTCTCACTCTCAGCCCTGCATCCTCCAGCACTGATCCTCTCACCCTCAGCCCTGCATCCTCCAGCACTGATCCTCTCACTCTCAGCCCTGCATCCTCTAGCACTAATCCTCTCACTCTCAGCCCTGCATCTTCCAGCACTGATCCTCTCACCCTCAGCCCTGCATCCTCTAGCACTAATCCTCTCACTCTCAGCCCTGCATCCTCCAGCACTAATCCTCTCACCCTCAGCCTTGCCTCCTCCAGCACTTTTCCTCTCACCCTCAGCCCTGCATCCTCTAGCACTAATCCTCTCACCCTCAGCCCTGCATCCTCCAGCACTGATAGAGCAGAGGAGGGAACGCTGCAGCTGCTATTGGAGAAGCTCAGCGCTGTAATCTTCCATCATCTTGTTCTCCTCACAGCACTGGCCCTGCCCACCTCCTCCCATAGGTTTCTGTAGCTCCCCTGCTTGATTTCATTGGCTGGGTGCTACAGACAGCAGCTGTGTCTGGTGCGGCCTCTAGGAGAGGTATGCAAATTATCCTCGGCCATGAGCAGGAGCTGGAAGACAGACCGGGGATTAATGCCTCCCTGCCCCCAGCCCAGCTTACTTCCACGCTTCCTCCTGACTGCCGACTCCTGTCCCACTGCTGATGTTTGCATGAAAAGAGCAGTTGAGGCTGCATCTCCTTCTCCTGCTCTTGAGTGGCTCCTGTCACCACATCGAAGGGGCTCCTGCAGAGGGAGCAGCCCACGGCAGGTGGCGGCCCCTCTGGCAAATGCCAGAACTGCCCGATGGGCATTTCCAGGTCCTGGAGTGGCCTAGCCAGTCTCCAGACCTGAACCCAAAAGAAAATCTTTTGAGGGAGCAGAAACTCAATGTTGCCCAGCGACAGCACCAAAACCTGAAAGATCTGTAGAAGAGAGTGGGCCAAAATTCCTGCTACAGTGTGTGCAAACTTGGTGAAGAACTACAAGATACATCTGACCTCTATAATTGCAAAGAAAGATTACTGTACCAAATGTCAAGTTCTGTTTTTATATTGTATGAAATACTTTTTCATGCAATAAAATGCTAATTAATTATGTAAAATCATACAATGTGATTTTCAGGATTTTTTTAAGATTCTGTCTCTCACAGGTGAAGCATACCTATGATAAAAATTACAGATCTCTCCATTCTTTGTAGGTGGGAAGACTTGAAAAATCATCTGTATCAAATATTTATTTTCTCCAATGTAAGTGCATATCCTGAGAGCCACATTCAGCTCTTAGAGAGGGTCGCGAGCTATATTCAGCTCTGAAAGCGGGTCATGAGCCACATTCAGCTCCTGCCCCCTCACAGTAGTGGCAACCAAAGCCACCATTATAAGTATGATAACCAAAGTTTTTCCACAGAAATTACCCTGATGTTGTATTCCCGAGATCCAGTGGTCCCCACAATACCCCCATTCTGTTTTCTCCCATCAAGCACTCCCAACACACTGTAGCATCTAGCTTTAAGCACCTCCTCTGACAGGTAGTACCATCCTGTCTCCAGCATACCATACTTAAATTATCTCTAAATCCCTAAGGCTAGGTTCACATTGCGTTAATGGCAATGCGCTGACGGGATCCGTTACATAGCTGCACTAACGCTATGTAACGGATGCGTTAGCGCACCCATTAACTGCCATTATGTAGTGCATCTCTGACGCATGTCATAATCAACATGCGTTAGCGATGTGCCGTCATTCTGTGACGGACCCTCGCACGCAGTCTGCAGCGTTTTCGGGTCCGTCACCGCTAGCACAGATAGAGCATCTGCGCTAGCGCGATCACATAAACGCGATCTTTTTCGGCACTTGCATTAACGCAGTCCGTTTAACGTATGCGTTGAACGGACTGCACTAACGCAATGTGAACCTAGCCTAAGATCAGTGTATGTGCAACTAGCTCTAATCTTCTGTGCAGGGCTACTCACAAAATTCACTATATTCACCATTTTGAGATGCGCTCTTCATACCTGTTTGCTAGACTGGGAGTTAAAGCATCAAGCTGCCAGACAGCCGCACGCCACAATTCATGGGATCGCAAGCCACACAAGCCTCCCAAGCTATAGGTTAGGGATCTCTGATCAAATACATCACCAGAATCATCATCACTACATTAGCACATCACCATAGACATCAGAAGTACACGAGTACAGCACGAGAACAACTGTAAGCAGGTTGCGGGATGCAGTGACAAACGGGAGGCAGAGCAAGGGTTAACAAATTTAATTAACAATAAAGGTACTCCTCGCAGGGAGATAAACAGTTAAGTTGGGAAAGAATAAAGGTGAATAGCAAAATTAGCAACAGTTCATTCACTAAACTTATTGTGTCTATAGTTTCCTTAGCCACAAATATTCTGATGAGGGTAGTAGTCCCTGTAGCTGTCAACGAAATGTCCTCATGGGGTTCCAAGGTTAACAATCTGTCTTCTGGCGGCAGCAGTCAGTCTCCAGTACCTTCTGCTGAGCCCATAGTCCATAAGCTGGTGCAGCCAAAGCAACAGTAGCTGCAGCAATCCGGGGGTTAAACAAGGGTAGTGGTACGCGCTCCGGCAGTACAGTCCACAGAGAACTGTCCTGTAACCGGCCCTGGGCTCTTTGCATGTGCACCGACTTCTCTGGGTGCATGGTGCCTCTCATTCTAGTTGTCTCGCTGGTGCATCGGGAGCTATCTGCTGCGGTCCGTTGCAGCGCCGGTGCTTCGGGTGCGGAGCACTCTGCCCACCTTGCTGTTCACACGCTGATGGAGGGAACCTCTCTGTCACTTTTCTCGCTTTTGCCTCAGCTTCCGGCCGGGTTTCCTGTCTAAGCCTGCCCCCACTGCCTGGGTCATGGGGTCTGTGCAGTCCCCTATTTCTTCCCCAGGGAAACATGGGATGCAGCCTCAGCAGTTCCGGACCCGGCTCAGTGCAGGTACCCGCATCGGTCAGCGATGAGCACATTTCCAACCCAATGGCCGGAAGCGCTAGTTGAATGCCGCTGTCAGCGTTTGACAGCGGCATTTAGCTAGTTAATAGCGGTGGGTGGATCGTGATTCCACTCGCCGCTATTGCACGCACATGTCAGCTGTACAAAACAGCTGACATGTCCTGGCTTTGATGTGGGCTCAGTGCCGGAGCCCACATCAAAGGGGGAGACAAGACATTTGCTGTACTAGTACGGCGCATGTCGTGAAGGGGTTAACAAGTGACCAGCGGCTGGTAGTGACAGATGATAGCTGAATATCACTGCTATCATTTGCCAGGAAAGATGCGGGATCAGCTTGCGAGCCGCCATCAAGGCAGGAAGACAACATATGACGTACGCAGTATGTCATATTTTATTAAGGGCTTATACACTCTGGGGAGATTTTTCAAAACTAGTAGTAGGCAAAAATGAGGTAGCTGCCTACAGTATATCAATGCATCACAGTACATACCTACAGTGTCTTGTGAAAGTATTCAGTCCCCTGGAACTTTTCAACCTTTCCCCACATATCATGCTTCAAACATAAAGATACCAAATGTAAATTTTTGGTGAAGAATCAACAAGTGCAACACAGTTGTGAAGTTGAATGAAAATTATTGGTTATTTTAAATTTTTGTGGAAATTCAAAAACTGAAAATTGGGGCATGCAATATTATTTGGCCCCTTTAACTTAATACTTTGTTGCGCCACCTTTTGCTGCAAGTTGCTTTGGGTATGTCTTTATCAGTTTTGTACATTGAGAGATTAAAATTCTTGCCCATTCTTCCTTGGCAAACAGCCCGAGCTCAGTGAGGTTTGATGGAGATCGTTTGTGAACAGCAGTTTTCAGCTCTTTCCACAGATTCTCGATTGGATTGAGGTCTGGACTTTGACTTGGCCATTCTAACACCTGGATACGTTTATTTGTGAACCATTCCATTGTAGATTTTGCTTTATGTTTGGGATCATTGTCTTGTTGGAAGACAAATCTCCATCCTAGTCTCAGGTCTTTTGCAGACTCCAACAGGTTTTCTTCAAGAGTGGTCCTGTATTTGGCTCCATCCATCTTCCCATCAATTTTAACCATCTTCCCTGCCCCTGCTGAAGAAAACCAGGCCCAAACCATGATGCTGCCACCAACACGTTTGACAGTGGGATGGTGTGTTTAGGGTGATGAGCTGTGTTGTCCTTACACCAAACATATCGTTTGGCATTGTTGCCAAAAAGTTCGATTTTGGTTTCATCTGACCAGAGCACCTTCTTCTTGCCACTGTTCCATAAAGGCCAGATTTGTGCAGTGTACGACGGATTGTTGTCCTATGGACAGACTGTCCCACCTCAGCTGTAGATCTCTGCAGTTCATACAGAGTGATCATGGGCCTCTTGGCTGCATCTCTGATCAGTCTTCTCCTTGTTTGAGATGAAAGTTTAGAGGGACGGCCGGATCTTGGTAGATTTGCAGTGGTATGATACTCCTTCCATTTCAATATGATCGCTTGCAAGTGCTCCTTGGGATGTTTAAAGTTTTGGAAATCATTTTATATCCAAATCCGGGTTTAATCTTCTTCACAACAGTATCACGGACCTGCTTTTTGTGTTCCTTGATCTTCATGATGCTCTCTGTGCTTAAAACAGAACCCTGAGACTATCACAGAGCAGGTGCATTTAAACTGAGACTTGATTACACACAGGTGGATTATATTTATCATCATTAGGCATTTAGGACAACATTGGCGCATTGAGAGATCCACAATGAACTTCTGGAGTGAGTTTGCTGCACTGAAAGTAAAAGGACCGAATAATATTGCACACCCCACTTTTCTGTTTTTGAATTTCCACAAAAATTTAAAATAACGAATAAATTTTGTTCAAATTCACAATTGTGTTCCACTTGCTGTTGATTCTTCACCAAAAATTTACATTTGGTAACTTTATGTTTGAAGCATTATATGTGGGAAAAGGTTGAAAAGTTCCAGGCGGCCAATTCCTTTTGCAAGGCTCTGTATCTAAAAAACACACATATGGAATGTGCCCATGTATAGTAAACACCGGTATCTACTGCATATGTGATATACTATACTATATTTATGTATAAGGCTATGGTTCCACGGTCAGGAATCGGCATCGCTTTGGACGCAGCACATGTCTCCTCGGTCCAAAGCGCTGCTGGCTTTTGTACACGCGGTGATTCTGCGTGTGTTAATTGAACTGTGCGGAATCACCGCATCCTATACATTATTTGGACGGGAAATTTATCTTGTGGAGACTATGCTTCTCTGCAAGATAGACATGCTGGGGTCTAGAAAGACGCGCCGCATGTACGTCTGCACAGGGAAGCCACGGGCGCCGGTGCACAAATAGTGGAGATGGTATTCCTTGAAATCTTATCCACTATGCTGTAACATCTGGACGCTGCGGATTGGACGCTACGGATGTACACAGCGTCCAATCCGCAGAGTTTACTGACTGTGGAAACATACCCTTATATGTGTCTATGTATTGTACCTGTGTGTTCAATGCAACAGATACAGTATATGTGAATAAACGCTTCACTGGGGGATGGACTCAGGGGTCAGTGAGTCCCAGACTGGATTTGTTACAGCAGTGATGATTGGAGTCCCGTCAAAGAATAGACATAGTGATTTAGTGACTGTGTTCCCGAGCTCTGAGCTCTCTGGTCGGTGCTGTATGTGGATGAGAATTCTGCACTGACCAGACAACACAAAGCTTTGGGGGTCACAGTCAGTAAATCACTGCTGCTAGTCTCTGACTGCAACCCCTGCCTTCTCTCTTTACTCTGGTAAACAATCCATCACATTCAGACCATTCTTTACCTCCTGTTCAGGGGGTGATTGAGGTCCTGCACACAGCTGTAGCTTCCTTCCAGCCATGAGTGTACATATGCAGTTCTGCACAGGCTGGAAGTGTGTGCAGGGAGAAGGGGGTGATCTAACACCAGGCGCCAGACAGGATGAGCCGGGAGGAAGAGCAGCTGTGAAGAAGACAGGAGATGTCTCATCTCTGTGCATGGTATCCTATCCTGAAGCCACATGCTGGCAGCTTCCTGTCTTGCACAGCTGCGGCACTGAATGATGATGTCATTCAGCTGCTGGTGTGTGAGACAGGAAGCGTGGGCAGGAAGCAGGATGGATTAATTCCCTGCAGCTCCGCTGCCATTTTCTCTTGCAGGCAGCAGAGCTGCAGCGATTGCTCCCTGCCTGCGGCACATAGGGCATTCTGGCCACGGGCCCCCTGGAGCCGGATAAACTGGCCAGATTGCCCTCATTATTAGCCACCCTGCAGGGGCCCCCCGGAGCCTTCGGGCCCCGATGCAGCTGCACCGGTTGAACCAGCGGTATGTCCGCCCATGACACACATTAAGACTAAAGTCTTTTAATGAAATAATTAAACACATAGGTTTTCCATCTTTATTACACTCTCAATCCAAGCGAAGCCCTTGTTCTCCAGTAAAAAATCCAAAATAAAAAAACAACAATATCCCTTACCGGTCCGCCGTACAGTCAAGTCCCATGCTGCAATCCATCTCAAGGGGTTAAATAGTTAACAACCGGGAGCTGTGCTAATGCTACCATCCCGGCTGTAAATCACTGTGTAATGAATGAAAAGCTGCCTGCGCAGTCTCCCCGCCTGACCGGACATGAACTATGTAGGGTAGGAAAGCTTCTGAACTTTTTCACATGCTGCCGATACTTATGACCATGTGATATTTCAGTTTTTCTTTTTTAATAATTATACAAAAATGTCTACATTTCTGTTTTTTTTTAAGTCAAGAAGGGGTGCAGAGCATGCATTAATGAAAAAAACATGAACTTTTTTGAATTTACCAAATGGCTGCAATGAAACAAAGAGTGAATATTTTTCATACCCACTGTATAGCCAATCAAGTGTGCCCCTTCATTTTTTACTTTCATATGTCCATAAATATGTTACCTTTCTACGGTATCAAATAAAACGAATATGACATAATGTCATGGTTAATAGTAATGTGTTTTACTTTACAGTGTCACATACAGTATATCAAATTACATAGTTACATAGTTATTAAGGTTGAAGGAAGACTATATGTCCATCTAGTTCAACCCATAGCCTAACCTAACATGCCCTAACATGTTGATCCAGAGGAAGGCAAAAAAAACCCATGTGGCAAAGAGTAAGCTCCACCTTGGGGAAAAAAATTCCTTCCCGACTCCACATAAGGCAATCAGACTAGTTCCCTGGATCAACGCCCTATTAAGGAATCTAGTGTATATACCCTGTAACATTATACTTTTCCAGAAAGGTATCCAGTCTCCTCTTAAATTTAAGTAATGAATCACTCATTACAACATCATACGGCAGAGAGTTCCATAGTCTCACTGCTCTTACAGTAAAGAATCCGCGTCTGTTATTATGCTTAAACCTTTTTTCCTCCAAACGCAGAGGATGCCCCCTTGTCCCTGTTTCAGGTCTATGATTAAAAAGATCATCAGAAAGGTCTTTGTACTGTCCCCTCATATATTTACCGTATATACTCGAGTATAAGCCGACCCGAGTATAAGCCGACCCCCCTAATTTTGCCACAAAAAACTGGGAAAACTTATTGACTCGAGTATAAGCCTAGGGTGGAAATGCAGCATTTACCGGTGAATTTCAAAAATAAAAATAGATCATTATTTCCCCATAGCTGTGCCATATAGTGCTCTACACCGTTCATTATTTCCCCATAGCTGTGCCCCATATAGTGCTCTGCACCGTTCATTGTGCCCTATAGCTGTGCCATATACGGTGCTCTGCACCGTTCATTGTGCCCCATTGCTGTGCCATATACGGTGCTCTGCACCGTTCATTGTGCCCCATTGCTGTGCCATATACGGTGCTCTGCACCGTTCATTGTGCCCCATTGCTGTGCCATATACGGTGCTCTGCACTGTTCATTGTGCCCCATTGCTGTGCCATATACAGTGCTCTGCACCGTTCATTGTGCCCCATTGCTGTGCCATATACGGTGCTCTGCACCGTTCATTGTGCCCCATTGCTGTGCCATATACGGTGCTCTGCACCGTTCATTGTGCCCCATTGCTGTGCCATATACAGTGCTCTGCACCGTTCATTGTGCCCCATATCTGTGCCCATATACGGTGCTCTGCTCCGTTCATTGTGCCCCATTGCTGTGCCATATACGGTGCTCTGCACCGTTCATTGTGCCCCATATCTGTGCCCATATACGGTGCTCTGCACCGTTCATTGTGCCCCATTGCTGTGCCATATACGGTGCTCTGCACCGTTCATTGTGCCCCATTGCTGTGCCATATACGGTGCTCTGCACCGTTCATTGTGCCCCATTGCTGTGCCATATACGGTGCTCTGCACCGTTCATTGTGCCCCATTGCTGTGCCATATACAGTGCTCTGCACCGTTCATTGTGCCCCATTGCTGTGCTATATACGGTGCTCTGCACCGTTCATTGTGCCCCATTGCTGTGCCATATACAGTGCTCTGCACCATTCATTGTGCCCCATATCTGTGCCCATATACGGTGCTCTGCTCCGTTCATTGTGCCCCATTGCTGTGCCATATACGGTGCTCTGCACCGTTCATTGTGCCCCATATCTGTGCCCATATACGGTGCTCTGCACCGTTCATTGTGCCCCATTGCTGTGCCATATACGGTGCTCTGCACCGTTCATTGTGCCCCATTGCTGTGCCATATACGGTGCTTTGCACCGTTCATTGTGCCCCATAGAAATCTCTGCCGCCGCTGCTGCAATAAAAAAAAAAACCACATACTCACCTCCCTTGATTGCAGCTCCCGGCGTCTCGTTCCGGCACCTCCATCTTCCCGGCGTCTCTGCTCTGACTGATCAGGCAGAGGGCGCCGCGCACACTGTATGCGTCATCGCGCCCTCTGCCTGAACAGTCAGAGCGCAGACGCCGGGAAGATGGAGGCGCCGGCTGGGAAGATGGAGCGGCGCCCGGCGGCTGGAACGAGGACAGGTGAATATGCTATACTTACCTAGTCCTGGCGATCCTCGCGCTGTCCCTCTGCCTGGTCTTCGGTGCCGCAGCTCTTCCTGTCAGCGGTCACTGGCACCGCTGATTAGAGGAATGAATAGGCGGCTCCGCCCCTATGGGAGGTGGAGCCGCTTATTCATATCTCTAATGAGCGGTCCCACGTGACCGCTGAAGAGGGGAAGAAGCTGCAGCACAGAAGCCCGTGGGACGGCAGGGACAGCGCGAGGATCGCTGGGACTAGGTAAGTATACCTCAGCGCCCTCACCCGCCGACCCTGCCACCCACATTGACTCGAGTATAAGCCGAGAGGGGCACTTTCAGCCCAAAAATTTGGGCTGAAAATCTCGGCTTATACTCGAGTATATACGGTATACATTAAAATAAGATCACCCCTTAGTCTTCGTTTTTCCAAACTAAATAGCCCCAAGTGTAATAACCTATCTTGGTATTGCAGACCCCCCAGTCCTCTAATAACCTTGGTCGCTCTTCTCTGCACCCGCTCCAGTTCAGCTATGTCTTTCTTATACACCGGAGACCAGAACTGTGCACAGTATTCTAAGTGTGGTCGAACTAGTGACTTGTATAGAGGTAAAATTATATTCTCCTCATGAGCATCTATGCCTCTTTTAATGCATCCTATTATTTTATTTGCCTTTGTAGCAGCTGCCTGACACTGGCCCCTGAATATGAGTTTGTCATCCACCCATACACCCAGGTCTTTTTCATTGACGGTTTTGCCCAGAGTTTTAGAATTAAGCACATAATTATACATCTTATTACTTCTACCCAAGTGCATGACCTTACATTTATCCCCATTAAAGCTCATTTGCCATTTATCAGCCCAAGCTTCTAGTTTACATAAATCATCCTGTAATATAAAATTGTCCTCCTCTGTATTGATTACCCTGCAGAGTTTAGTGTCATCTGCAAATATTGTAATTCTACTCTGAATGCCCCCTACAAGGTCATTAATAAATATGTTAAAAAGAAGAGGGCCCAATACTGACCCCTGTGGTACCCCACTGATAACCGCTACCCAGTCCGAGTGTGCTCCATTAATAACCACCCTTTGCTTCCTATCCCTGAGCCAGCTCTCAACCCACTTGCACATATTTTCCCCTATCCCCATTATTCTCATTTTATGTATCAACCTTTTGTGTGGCACCGTATCAAAAGCTTTTGAAAAGTCCTTATACACTACATCCACTGGGTTCCCTTGGTCCAATCCGGAACTTACCTCTTCATAGAAACTGATCAAATTAGTCTGACATGAACGGTCCCTAGTAAACCCGTGCTGATACTGGGTCATGAGGTTATTCCTCTTCAGATACTCCAGTATAGCGTCCCTTAGAATGCCCTCCAGGATTTTACCCACAGTAGAGGTTAAGCTTACTGGCCTATAATTTCCGAGTTCAGTTTTTGTTCCCTTTTTGAATATTGGCACCACATTTGCTATACGCCAGTCCTGTGGCACAGACCCTGTTATTATGGAGTCTTTAAAGATTAAAAATAATGGTCTATCAATGACTGTACTTAATTCCTGCAGTACTCGAGGGTGTATCCCATCCGGGCCCGGAGATTTGTCAATTTTAGTGATTTTTAGACGCCGCCGCACTTCCTGCTGGGTTAAGCAGGTGACATTTAATTGGGAATTTTTATCACTAGACATTTTATCTGCCATGGGATTTTCTTGTGTAAATACTGATGAAAAAAAGTCATTTAGCATATTGGCTTTTTCCTCATCCTCATCCACCATC
Organism: Ranitomeya imitator; assembly: GCF_032444005.1. Lineage (NCBI taxonomy): Eukaryota > Metazoa > Chordata > Amphibia > Anura > Dendrobatidae > Ranitomeya > Ranitomeya imitator. Next base: position 876,933,379 of record NC_091282.1, on the reverse strand, counting down.
TCACCCAGACTATTTTTAAGGGAGCCAACACTATCATTTTTTAGTTTCTTACTATTTATGTAGTTAAAGAATATTTTAGGATTATTTTTACTCTCTCTGGCAATGAGTCTCTCTGTCTCAATCTTTGCTGCCTTGATTTGCTTTTTACAGAATTTATTTAATTTTCTGTATTTATTTAATGCCTCCTCACTACCTACTTCCTTTAATTCTCTAAATGCTTTCTTTTTGTCACTTATTGCGCCCCTTACAGCTCTATTTAGCCATATTGGTTTCCTCCTAATTCTAGTATGTTTATTCCCATACGGTATATACTGTGCACAGGTCCTATCCAGGATGCTAATAAATGTCTCCCATTTTCTTTGTGTATTTTTGTGTCTCAGGATATCGTCCCAGTTAATTGCACCAAGATCCTCTCTCATCCGTTGGAAATTTGCCCTCCTGAAGTGACCCCCAACCCTTTCCCAAGTGACCCCCAACCCTTATATTTGATATGCGGTCTGGCCTGTTGGTTAATATTAGGCCTAGCAGTGTCCCCTTTCTTGTTGGGTCCTGAACCAGTTGTGAAAGGTAATTGTCTCTCATAGTTGTCAAAAACCGATTACCTTTGCTGGAACTGCAGGTTTCTGTTCCCCAATCTATTTCAGGGTAGTTGAAGTCCCCCATAATAATGACTTCTCCTTGAGTCGCAGCTTCATCTATTTGCTTTACGAGGATATTCTCCATTGCTTCCATTATTTTTGGAGATTTATAACAAACCCCTATCAGTAATTTATCATTTTTTCCCCCTCCCCTTATCTCCACCCACAGGGATTCTACATTTTCATTAAATTCACCTATATTATCGCGCAGGATGGGTTTTAATGACGATTTTACATATAGACACACCCCTCCCCCTCGCTTATCTGTACGGTCATTTCTGAACAGGCTATAGCCCTGCAAGTTAACAGCCCAGTCATGGCTCTCATCCAGCCACGTTTCAGATATCCCCACCATGTCATAATTATGCTCCAACAACATTAGTTCTAATTCATCCATTTTGTTGGCGAGGCTTCTGGCATTAGTATACATGCACTTTATGTTCCTCTCTGTACTTCTATTTCTTAAATTATTAACTGTTCTGACCCCACCCCCCATGCCACCGCCACCCCCAACTTCCTTATTTGTGCCCAGGTCTCTGTCTGCCCTATCTTCCCCTCCTATAAAATGAATACCCTCCCCCCCAATTCCTAGTTTAAACACTCCTCCAACCTTCTAGCCATTCTCTCCCACAGCGCAGCTGCACCCTCCCCATTGAGGTGCAGCCCGTCCCTAGCGTAGAGCCTGTAGCCAACTGAGAAGTCGGCCCAGTTCTGCAGGAACCCAAACCCCTCTTTCCTACACCAATTCTTGAGCCACTTATTAACCTCCCTCCCTCTCTGGCGTGGCACGTGGTACCGGCAGTATTTCGGAAAATACCACGTTGGAGGTCCTTGCTTTCAGCTTGCAGCCTAATTCCCTGAAATCATCTTTAAGGACCTTCCACCTACCTCTAACTTTGTCATTAGTGCCAATGTGCACCATGACCGCTGGGTCCTCACCAGCCCCTCCCAATAATCTGTCCACCCGATCAGCGATGTGTCGGACTCGAGCGCCAGGTAGGCAGCACACCGTTCGACGATCCCTGTCTTTGTGACAGATTGCCCTATCTGTTCCCCTAATAATTGAGTCGCCCACTACCAGCACCTGTCTGGCCTGCCCTGCTCTCCTATTTCCCTCCTTACTGGAGCAGTCACTCCTCCGGCTTTCAGAGGACATGCCTGGCTGCAGCAGTGCTACCCCTGTACTGGCACCCCCCTCATCTGCCAACTTAGCAAACTTATTGGGGTGTGCCAGGTCAGGACTAGCCTCCCTGGCACACTTCCCTCTACCTCGCTTCCTAACTGTCACCCAGCTTGCTACTTCATTGTCCTGCAGCTCCATCCCACCATCCCCCCCCTCATCTGTCCCATTGAGCGTCTGCTCCATGAGCAGAAGACTCCTCTCCATATTGTCTATGGATCTCAGTGTTGCCAGCTGCACATTTAGAGTCAGAATCTGGGTTTCCAAATGCACAACGTGCTCACATCTCGCACAGCAGTATGCACCCTCGATCGGCTGCTCAAGGACTGCATACATGTGGCAAGATGTGCACAGGATGGCATTAACAAGAGTGGAGCACATTTCCTAATGGGGATTGCACCAGACAGAACAGTTCAATAAAAAAAATAAAAAATAAATACAAAGTATTAATAAAAATCAGACAGCAATTCAGTAATTCCTCCCTTGGAAACTCCCTGACTCCAAAGTCACTGAATCACAAGTCACACTTACCGCCGTCCACACTTACACTCAGGCCACACTCAGCTCGCTCACACTCGCTATGCTGAAGATTTAAAGATTTTTTTTTCTCTCCCTTAACAGCAATCCACCTTGCTGTCCAAATGCACTCCCAAAAAGCAAAAATCAAATGTTGAAGATAGGATTTCAAGTATATGTCTACTTGTTTGAGCACAGTGGAGAGCTTTGAGAATCAATGATTTATTTCCGCGAACATGTGCCTTATTCTGTTGACCAAAGTTACAGAAAAGTGGGAAATCACAGCTATATACTGACATTTGAGTGAAGCACATATGGGAAATATGTATAGAAAACGAACAGTATTTATGAAGATACCCCACAAGGACTACAGCAAAAAAAGCTATTATTGACTGCTTAGCGCCATAGATAAATTATACAACTTTGCTTTTATGACAAAGTGGCAAAAGTCAATGGTAAATTAATGGGTCTTAAAAGAGATTCCACATGCTACTGAAAAGATGATATTGCTAGCACAACGAGACAGGGCTATATAGTATTACATTGCTATATATCAAAGTATTTACAATAAAACAGCAAGAGCATGTTCATGTTTTTACTGGGCAAGAGGGAAACAAGACAGTTTTCTTCATCTCCAGTAAAAGTACAAACTGTGCTAATGAGATCGAGTAGGGCAGCAATAATCTGTCTTACCACCTTGATCTTAAAATTTATCACCAAAAATACCTCTTTTGAATTAATATTTTGAATAAATTTGATATTTCCCCACATTATCTATTCTTGATTTTATTGTTCTATGCAAATTGTATTGGCAACAGTACATACCAACTTAACAGTTTGTCTTATATCTATTTAGACACAAATCCTTGAGAGCAACTTGATTGTGACAATCTTTTGTTATATTTATACAGTTACTTGATCACAATGCTGCTGCATCAGACATGAAGCAAGGACTGTCCTACTGACCATTTGGTAATTAAATATTCATTACAGCACTGTGTAATGAACCAGGCACAGAAGCTGAGAGTCATGCAACAAAGTCGACTTATAATCTTAGGAGAGGGCATACTGCAGCCTATCCAGCTATATCTATTAATTAGTGCTGACTGATGTGCTCCTAGTGTCATACAGTAGATTTGACTTTCAAATAGTTTGCAGCATCTAGTGTGTTATAGAGGCCTGATACAGAGGCCACCAAAAATTCTTCTGTTACTAGTGTCATACAGTAGAGGACCTGAAATTCAAATAGTTTGTAGCATCTAATGGGTTATAGAGGCCTGATACAGAGTTCACAAAATATTCTTCTGTTCCTAGTGTCATAAAGTAGGGGACCTGACTTTCAAATAGTTTGCAGCATCTAGTGTGTTATAGAGGCCTGATACAAAGGCCTCAAAAAACTTCTTCTGTTTCTAGTGTCATACAATAGGGGACCTGACTTTCAAATAGTTTGTAGCATCTAGTGTGTTATAGAGGCCTGATACAGAGGCCACAAAAAATTCTTCTGCTCCTAGTGTCATACAGTAGGGGACCTGACTTTCAAATTATTTGTAGCTTAACTTCATTGTCATACAGGCCTCATCCACACTCAAACAATTCTTTTTTTCTGTTACTAACATGATACAGCACACCATAATTCAACTTGGAATTTACCGTTACTGAAATTCAGCTGTTTGCAGAGGTGGTGCAGAGTTTAAAATCAATTTTTTTGCTGCTAATACTGTGCCCCTTCCACACTATCTGAGCAACATGACTGGGAAAAAGCAAGGCCATGGTGGAAGAGGCTTGGTGTTCAAGGTGTACATGGGGTAGGTGGTAATGTTTATGAACCAGCAATCACATCCTATGCAAAGACACCTGACAACTTCTGTTACTGGATGGGCTACTTCACTATCTTTCTTTGGTAGACGCACAGCAGTATGCCTTGTCGATGATGCACAGAAAGAGCATGTGGTCGAGTGGATGGCAAGCACAGCTTCAAGTGGTCTCTCCTCCTCTTCCTCCACCTCAACATCACACCCACTACAGTCTACAGAGGTGTCACCCAAATTCCCCTTGCTTCCTCCCTCGTCCCAGCTCTCCAACCTTACAACTGACTGTACGGAACCACAGATGAGTGAGTTTGAAGAGACTCAGATAACTGAGGTTCACGCAGACTGTATTGTGCTCTCATAGCAGGAAGAGGAGGAGGGTGATTCCAAGGGGGAGGAATATAATAACACAGAGGATGATGATGATGAGGTGTTAGATCGCAGTTGACGTGAACATAGATGCACACAGCTGAGCAGGTCATCTGAGGAGGAAGATGAGGAGGTTATGTTGTACCTTATGTCGCAGACACGTAGTAATGCAGCCACGACAAGCAATGCATCCTCAGCCACAACTGTGCCTGTGACCAGCAGCATCCCCAAGTCTTCAGCTAGCAGGGGTGGCAAGGGTTGCCTAGCCTGGTCCTTTTTAGACAATGCAAATTATTAGGTAACTCATGTAATCTGCAAACTATGCAAAATGAAATGGAGTCGTGGTAGAAAGTGCAATAATTTGATTACTACATGTATGAAACTTCACATGCGCAATCAACATGCTTTACTGTGGGAATCCCAATGCGCAAAAATGCGGACCAGGGGAGCTCAACAACCATCAGCTGCCCCATCAATCGCATCTGCTGCTTCTTCCTCCTCCTCTGTTACTGTGAGACGAAGGTCTTCGACCACAGATTCTCTGGTTATTTACCCGCTCCAGTTGCGCTGACTTAAAGCCAGCCATCAGCTGTAATGGAAGAGGACATGCCTGCTGTTTTTGACCGATCTCAGAGAACGAGCAGACCACAAATCTCTCAATCCATTGTAATATTGCCACCTGCACATCTCTCACGGTCCAGCAATTTGTCCTGTTCACCATACTCTCTCAGCACTGCAGCCAGCCCACGGTTATGCAGTTGTAGTCACGTAAAAAAGATTCTTTCCTCCTATGCATGACAAAGCTACGAGGTTGAATTCCACAATCACCACTCTGTTGGCCACGGAAATGCTGCCTTTCCACCTGGTAGATACAGATGGTTTCTGAAAGCTGATGATCGTCGCAGTCCCCCATTACCAATTGCACAGTCGCCATTACTTTTCTAAGAAAGCTGTGTCTGCACTACACCAGCATGTCACAGACAACATCACCCGTTCCTTGACTAAATCTCTGTCTGCATGAGAGTGCATTTCACCACAGACACTTGGACGAGTAAGCATGGCCAAGGGTGTTACATCTCACTTACTGGGCGCTGGGTGACTCTGGTGGCTGTGGGACTGGTGCTGCTCCACAAGTCTTGGAATCCCCATTGCTTGAAGGAGAAACCTCTACATCTAACACTTCCTCCACTGCTCCTACCTCCTCCTCTATCTCCTTTAGGGCCTCCACTTGCACCCTCAACCTCTGCCTTAACGAGACATGCGTTCCAACAGTGCAGAGGGAATCCACACCACCTCCGTACAGCTGAAGAGTTGTGGACAGTAGGGTTGAGCGAAACGGGTCAATCATTTTCATAAGTCGCCAACTTTTGGCAAAGTCGGGTTTCATGAAACCCGACCCGATCCGTGTGTGGGGTCGGCCATGCGGTACGTGACTTTCGCGCCAAAGTCGCGTTTCAATGACGCAAGAAGCGCCATTTCTCAGCCAATGAAGGTGGATGCAGAGTGTGGGCAGTGTGATGACATAGGTCTCAGTCCCCACCATCTTAGAGAAGGGCATTGCAGTGATTGGCTTGCTTTCTGTGGCGTCACAGGGGCTATAAAGGGGCGTTCCCGCCGACCGCCATCTTACTGCTGCTGATCTGAGCATAGGGAGAGGTTGCTGCCGCTTCGTCAGAAGCAGGGATAGCGTTAGGCAGGGTACATTAACCCCCAAACTGCTTGTGCTGTAGCGATTTCCACTGTCCAACACCACCTTTTGTTTGCAGGGACAGTGGAGGCTACATTTTTTTCCTCAGTGCTGTAGCTCATTGGGCTGCCCTAGAAGGCTCAAAGATAGCTGCATTGCTGTTTGTACACCGCTGTGCAAACCAACTGCTTTTTTCAAAGCACAAATCCTGTTGCTCCTTCCTTTCTGCACAGCTTTCTTGTTTGTTTGTCCACACTTTTGACTTTTTTGTGCAGCAGTCCACTCCTTGTTATTGCTGCCTGCCATACTTTGCTGAGATTACTGCAGGGAGATAGTAATTGTAGGCCAGTCCCTTTTTTTTTTTGTTTTGTTATATCTCTTCAAGCCACTTTCTGCCACAGAAAATATACTCTAATACAGTGGCCCAGATTTATTCACTAGTCTCCCTGAAGAAAAAAAAAAAACAAGGGTGCAGATTAAACTTGGCAAATCTGTATCAGTGGCAGTCCTGTGTGTGGCATCTGTGTCTCATTTTCTGGCACAGAAAACATACAGTCTAACAGTGGGCCTGATTTCTTGCCAATTCTCCCATAAATAAAAAAAAATAGTGGGAGATTAAGATTGGCAATTCTGCCTCAGTGCCAGTGCTGTGTGTGGTATCTGTCTCTAATTTTGTGCCACATTAAACCTAGTGTGTAATACTGGGCCAGATTTCTTTTAAATTCTCCCTGAAAAAAAACAGTGGGAGATTAAGATTGGCATTTCTGCTTCAGTGCCAGTCCTGTGTTTGCCACCTGTCTCAAATTTTGTGCCACATTAAACCTAGTGTGTAATACTGGGCCAGATTTCTTTTAAATTCCCCCTGAAAAAAATTAGTGGGAGATTAAGATTGGCATTTCTGCTTCAGTGCCACTCCTGTGTGTGCCACCTGTCTCAAATTTTGTGCCGCATTAAACCTACTGTGTAATACTGGGCCAGATTTCTTTTAAATTCTCCCTGAAAAAATAAATAGTGGGAGATTAAGATTGGCATTTCTGCTTCAGTGCCAGTCCTGTGTGTGCCACCTGTCTCAAATTTTGTGCCACATTAAACCTAGTGTGTAATACTGGACCAGATTTCTTTTCAATTCTCCCTGAAAAAAAAAATTGTGGGAGATTAAGATTGGCATTTCTGCTTCAGTGCCACTCCTGTGTGTGCCACCTGTCTCAAATTTTGTGCCACATTAAACCTAGTGTGTAATACTGGGCCAGATTTCTTTTAAATTCTCCCTGAAAAAAAAAAATAGTCGGAGATTAAGATTGGCAATTCTGCCTCATTGCCAGTGCTGTGTGTGCCACCTGTCTCAAATTTTGTGCCACATTAAACCTAGTGTGTAATCCTGGGCCAGATTTCTTTTAAATTCTCCCTGAAAAAAAAAATAGTGGGAGATTAAGATTGGCATTTCGGCTTCAGTGACAGTCCTGTGTGTGCCACCTGTCTCAAATTTTGTGCCACATTAAACCTAGTGTGTAATACTGGGCCAGATTTCTTTTCAATTCTCCCTGAAAAAATAAAAATAGTGGGAGATTAAGATTGGCAATTCTGCCTCATTGCCAGTGCTGTGTGTGCCATCTGTCTCAAATTTTGTGCCACATTAAACCTAGTGTGTAATCCTGGGCCAGATTTCTTTTAAATTCTCCCTGAAAAAAAAAAAATAGTGGGAGATTAAGATTGGCATTTCTGCTTCAGTGACAGTCCTGTGTGTGCCACCTGTCTCAAATTTTGTGCCACATTAAACCTAGTGTGTAATACTGGGCCAGATTTCTTTTCAATTCTCCCTGAAAAAATAAAAATAGTGGGAGATTAAGATTGGCAATTCTGCCTCATTGCCAGTGCTGTGTGTGCCATCTGTCTCAAATTTTGTGCCACATTAAACCTAGTGTCTAATACTGGGTCAGATTTCTTTTAAATTCTCTCTGAAAAAAAAATTGTGGGAGATTAAGATTGACATATCTGCTTCAGTGCCAGTCCTGTGTGTGCCACCTGTCTCAAATTTTGTGCCACATTAAACCTAGTGTGTAATACTGGGCCAGATTTCTTTTCAATTCTCCCTGAAAAAATAAAAATAGTGGGAGATTAAGATTGGCAATTCTGCCTCATTGCCAGTGCTGTGTGTGCCACCTGTCTCAAATTTTGTGCCACATTAAACCTAGTGTGTAATACTGGGCCAGATTTCTTTTCAATTCTCCCTGAAAAAAAAATTGTGGGAGATTAAGATTGGCATTTCTGCTTCAGTGCCAGTCCTGTGTGTGCCACCTGTCTCAAATTTTGTGCCACATTAAACCTAGTGTGTAATACTGGGCCAGATTTCTTTTAAATTCTCCCTGAAAAAAAAATAGTGGGAGATTAAGATTGACAATTCTGCCTCATTGCCAGTGCTGTGTGTGCCACCTGTCTCAAATTTTGTGCCACATTAAACCTAGTGTGTAATACTGGGCCAGATTTTTTGACAATTCTCCCTGAAAAAAAAAATTGTGGGAGATTAAGATTGGCAATTCTGCCTCATTGCCAGTGCTGTGTGTGGCATCTGTTTCTAATTTTGTGCCACAGAACATATACTGTATAAGAGTGGGCCACATTTCTTCAATATTCTCCCAGAAAAAATAAAAAGGGGGAGATTTTTATTGGTAGTGTCTGCATCAGCGTCAGTCCTGTTAGTGGCATATCTGTCTGCCACTGAAGCTGTGTACTGTTATACATTGGGCCTGATTTTCCCTGCAGTCTCACCCACCTATAAAGCCAACAGAAGTTTGAGTTCACCTTGTAACTGGTTTTACAGTAACAAATACCGTTAGTTTGGTTACGTTTATCAAACAATGAGGAAGTCTGGTGGAAGAGGTCGCGGCCGTGGGCGGTCATTGCCAGCTGGTAATGATGGTAGTGGTGGGGCATCAGGTGGTCATGGGAAAAGCAATATAGCGCCTAAGTCTCGAGTTGTTGAGCCAGGTTCGTCGTCTGGCTACACAAGGCCTTGAACGCTCCCTTTTCTGGGAGTAGGAAAACCGCTTTTAAAGCCGGAGCAGCAAGAACAAGTTTTGGCTTTCCTTGCTGACTCAGCCTCTAGCTCTTTCGCCTCCTCTTCTGAAACTGCTAAATGTAAAAGCAGTGCGTCGATAGTGGATTTTCACGGTCAGGGACAAGTCGCTTCCTTGTCTTCTTCACCAAGAACAACAGAGAAGGATGCGTCAGGCGACACAACGGGTTACTCCATGGAGCTCTTTACACATACCGTTCCGGGGTTAGAAAGAGAAACAGTTAACAGGCCATGCCCATTACAAGTTGAATCGGACATGGAGTGCACAGATGCACAGCCACAGCCAGATTACTATGCTGTTCCTTTGACTCAGACCAGAACATTGCCCTCGCAGTGTACTGATCCAGAATCAGACCCTGATGAGACTATGGTGCCCCGTCACGAACGCTATACCACCGGCTTACACGGTGACACAGACGAAGTTGCACACGAGATAGAAGAGGAGGTCATAGATGACCCAGTTGTTGACCCCGTTTGGCAGCCATTGGGGGAACAGGGTGCAGGTGGCAGTAGCTCTGAAGCGGAGGAGGAGGAGCCGCAGCAGGCATCAACATCGCAACAGGCTCCATCTGTCAGGCCCGTATCTGGCCAAAAACACATGGCAAAACCAAAACCAGTTGTAGGACAGCGTGGTCATCCGGTTAAAGAAGCTCAGTCTGCAATGACTGAAAAGGTATCCGATAGTAGAAAGAGTGCAGTCTGGCATTTTTTTAAACAACATCCAAATGATCAGCGCAAAGTCATCTGTCAAAAATGTTCAACTACCTTAAGCAGAGGTCAGAATCTTAAAAGTCTAAATACAAGTTGCATGCATAGACATTTAACCACCATGCATTTGCAAGCCTGGACTAACTACCAAACGTCCTTTAAGGTTGTAGCACCCTCCGCCAATGAAGCTAGTCAGTAATGCTACATCCCTTCCCTCACTGTAAGCCCACCATTTCCCGCACCACCTGCAGTAAATGTGCAGGTTTCGTCGCCAGGCCAAAGCAGTCATGGAATCACCAGTTTCGTAGTAGGAAACACTGCATGTAGGGCACCAGCAAGAATACCATCTCCAACCCTCTCTCAGTCTGCCATGTCCACCGGCACCCCCGCTAGTTCCACGATCTGCAGCTCTCCAGTCCAGCTCACCCTACATGAGACTCTCGTTAGGAAAAGGAAGTACTCATCCTTGCATCCACGTACACAGGGTTTGAACGCCCACATTGCTAGACTAATCTCATTAGAGATGATGCCCTACCGGTTAGTTGAAAGTGAAGCTTTCAAAGCCCTGATGGACTACGCTGTACCACGCTACGAGCTACCCAGTCGACACTTCTTTTTGAGAAAATCCATCCCAGCCCTCCACCAGCATGTAAAAGACCGCATCGTCCATGCACTCTGGCAATCTGTGAGTACAAAGGTGCACCTGACAACAGATGCATGGACCAGTAGGCATGACCAGGGACGTTACGTGTCCATCACGGCACACTGGGTTAATGTGGTGGATGCAGGGTCCACATGGGACAGCAATATTGGGACAGTTCTGCCTAGCCCACAGTCTAGGAAACAGTTGGCTGTAGGCGTTCACCGCCTCCCTCCTCCTCCTCATCCTCCTGCAGAAGCGAGAGCTTGTCCACAGACCGCAGTCGCACAACCACTCCATCCACAGCTGCCACTGTTGCACACGAGGTGTCCCATTATGGAACAGCTAGTGGCAAGGGTCAGCAGGCTGTATTGGCAATGAAGTGTTTGGGCGACAACAGAAACATCGCGGAAGTTCTGTCCGAGTTCTTGCAGAAAGAAACTCAGTCATGGCTGGGCACTGTACATCTTTAGGCAGGCAAGGTAGTGAGTGATAACGGAAGGAATTTTATGGCTGCCATAGCCCTTTCCCAACTGAAACACATTCCTTGCCTGGCTCACACCTTAAACCTGGTGGTGCAGTGCTTCCTGAAAAGTTATCCGGGGTTACCCAACCTGCTCCTCAAAGTGCGCAGACTTTGCACGCATATCCGCCGTTCGCCCGTACACTCCAGCCGTATGCAGAACCATCAGCGGTCTTTAAACCTTCCCCAGCATTGCCTAATCATCGACGTTGCAACAAGGTGGAACTCCACACTGCACATGCTTCAGAGACTGTATGAACAGAGGCCTGCTGTTATGTATTTGTGGGAGGATACACATACATGGGCAGGCAGTTGGATGGCAGACATGGAGTTGTCAGGTGTGCAGTGGTCGAAGGTACAAGACCTGTGTCAAGTCCTTCAATGTTTTGAGGAATGCACACGGCTGGTTAGTGCAGACAACGCCATAATAAGCATGAGCATCCCCCTAATGCGTCTGCTGATGCAAAGTTTGACGCACATAAAGGAGCAGGCATATACATATTAATCCAATTGACCTAAAGCCAAAACAAGGTTGGTCACATTCCGTGGAATAGACATAACAACAAAAGCCATGTAAGAAAAAATAACACGTGGCTCATGGAATGCAAATATATATCAAATTTATTAATAACTAAATAAACATAAATCGTAACACCAGAATACCTCAAAATGCAACAAAACACCGTACGGCTAAGACATAACAATATTTATAGCTTAATGCTGCATCTTACTTCCATTGACCAATGTATGTAAAACAGCCTGATACTCATAACAGTGACCTTTACTAAAATAGCATTTGCAAGAACCAACTGGACCATCTGGACCTAGATGGAAAGTGTGCTAAAGGGACACTACGGTATCTAGGCTAATATGTTTAGAGTCAATAAACCAAGTAAGAGTCTATAGCAAAAAATAGACAAAAGTGTATTACCCGTGGTTTGCCTTTGCCTCGGTGAATGTCCCACCCCGACGCGCGTTTCGCCTGTTCTTCTTCCGGGGGCGTGTATGGTAAGAGAGGTAGGCGGTCTATTTAAATGCCCGATGGCCAATGAACATTCAGCTTGGTATGCAACAGTATCCAGGCAATGAGTAAAGACCAATCGCCAGTTAGTGTTGTTAGTAGCGGTAGCCATGGGTCCCTAGTGTGTGTCATGACTGCCGGGTATGACGGCGCATCCGGTTCTGAGTCTGTCTCCATACAGGGGCGTCCGAGCGCTGGTCAAGGAAACGCCGAGTTCCGGAGAGCAGAACGCCCAGCGGAAGTCCGGCGTCCCCCAGGAAGACCGAAGCAGGACGCTCCGGAGCGGTCCAAGCCGCGCATGCGCACAGCCCGGCAGGGCAGACATAAGAAAAGCCGCAATAACAAGAAAAGGGGAGGAGGGTTAATTAGTGGTACGGTGCGCAATTTAGATATGCTCAAATAAGGCCGTATATATAAAGTGCATGGTGCATTATTGTTGGCAATAAATTGCAGTAAATCCTATTATACGATATGTGAACATTTACTATACTAAAATATTAACCCCTAAAAATTGGGGTAATGGTTAACCCCTTGTTAGACTAAATACAAGGTATAAACAACTGTGCAAACTAGACAAATGATGCAAACAATACATACATATATATAACACATGTACATATAAAAATTGGACACTTAGACCGCTGCCTGACTACCATATAGATCCCATGGTCTGTACCACCCAATATTTCTATGGATACTGTAATAATAACCCACACATATTCTTGTTCTTTCAATTTTCATCCACTTGCTCATCTCCTCATAGTTCTTCATCATATATTTTGCTGTAGCACATTTTCACGGAACTAATGGGGGTATAATTGGGCAACTTGATGAAACCATCACCACCAGGCAATGTAGACCGCAATCAGAACAATTCTAGAAAGATAAAAAGCTGTGAATACACAATGAACAACTACACAAAATATACAAAAATATATAAAACAACCCCTCCCCTAAAAGACTTCATATTTTCATCAAGGAGACTACAGAAATTTACACTAATTTCCTACAAGAATGATCCAAAGCCAAAGCTTTCGTTAAGACCCTGTGGTGCAATCATACCCAATCGGTAAATCCACCGGCTCTCCATTTGTGCCAGCACTTTGCCAATGTTGCCCCCTCTAATTCCCAGGGATACCAAATCTATACCTTTTATTTTCAGACCGTGTGGGTTGCATTGATGGTACTGTCTGAAATGTCTCGGTATAGTTTTGAGTGTTGATACTTCCTGTGCAGTTTTAGCATTCATAATATCCCTGCAATGTTCACGCGTCCGAATCTTCAATTCCCGTGTAGTCAGCCCTATATAAACTTTGTTACACGGGCAAGTGGCGTGGTATACAACGCCATGGGAAGCACATGTGATTCTCTTTCTAATAGTGAACGTTTTCGTACCGTTGAAATTAGAGAAGGTTTTAGTTTTGATATGGTTTCCACAGGCCTTACACAGGCCACATGGATAAAACCCACTTCCAGTGGCCCCAGTGGGAATTGTGCCCCTCCCTGGATCATATAAACTATGGACCAAAATGTCCCGTAGGTTTTTTGTTCTTTTGGCCACACCCATGGGTCTCTCAGGTAAAATTCTCCTCAAGACAGGGTCAGACTGCAACACATTCCAATGTTTCTAAAGAATCTCTTTAAATTGATGCCATTTGTTGTGGTAGGGGGTAATAAAACGTACCGTATTTAACCCATTGGATTGCTCAGATGGTTTCCGTTTATATAAAAGGTCATTTCTGTCAGTCATTGATGCCCTCTGATATCCTCTCCTTATATTCCTCTTGCTATAACCTCGTTCTTGAAAACGCCTACTAAGGTCTGCCGCTTGTAATTCAAAATCTTTGGGATTTGTACAGATTCTTTTTGCGCGTAAAAATTGTCCTGTAGGGATTCCTCTAATTGTCGCTGGAGGGTGTGCAGAGGTAGCATGGAGGAAGGCATTTGTAGATGTAGGCTTTCTATACAAATCTGTAAACAGAAAGCCTTTGTCATCAACTTTAATAGATAGATCCAGAAATTCAACACTTCTGCCACTGTGGAAAGTGAGCTTGATGTTTAAATCATTTTGATTTAATGCCTCCATACAGGTAGACAATTCTTCAATGGACCCCTCCCAAATGAACCAAATGTCATCAATATACCTCATCCAGCCTGAAATCAGGCTGGCATGAGGTATAGGATCACAAACAAAAATTTGTCGTTCCCATGAACCGAGAAACAAATTGGCATACGATGGGGCACAGCAGGCCCCCATCGCTGTGCCCTGGCATTGCTTGTACACAACACCCTTGAAAACAAAAATGTTGTGAGTGAGTACATACTCCAGCAACCGTAGCAAGAGAGTGACGAGATCACCATCTAAATTGGTAGTTTTTAGATACCAGGACACCGCTCTTAGACCATCTTGGTGTCGTATGGAGGTATATAGGGCCTCAACATCGGCCGTCACCATGATCGCCCCATCATTTAGATGTACATTATCCAATCTGCGCAATGCAGAATTGGTGTCCTGGATGTATGATGGCAATTCATCAACTAGTGGTTTAATATAGTGATCAATGACCATGGTGACGACCTCGCAGAGACCCTCATTACCAGACACGATGGGTCTTCCGGGTGGGTCCAAGGCATTTTTATGAACCTTTGGGATCAGATATAGTGTGGGGAGGCGGGGATGCATTTCTGTAATTGTTTCCACCATTTTTTTGGGAATTATCCCCTTCTCAAAAGCCTCCTCCAAGATGCCAATTAGTTCCCCATGAAATGTATGAAGAGGGTTAGATGACAATTTACGATAACAATTCTTGTCATTCAATAACTTGAATGCCTGTTTTTCATACATTTCATTGGGCCATACTACTAGGTTCCCCCCTTTATCTGAAGGCTTGTAAACCACATCATTCAAATTTTGTAAACTAAGGATGGCCTCTCGCTCTTCCTTGCTACAGTTGCTGGCCCCATATCCACTACGGCACAGTTTTTCAATATCCTCCGTGACTAGTCTGGTATATACCTCCACTGCTGGACAAATGCTTAGTGGGGGAAATTTTTTGGACCTATTTATAAGAGACACAGGGAAGCTCTGATTTGCCACTGGATACTCACTCTCTTCCGCCAATGCCTGCAGATTATCCAAGGCCTCCCTTTCCATATCAGATAACGATGTTTCCTCAATGCCAGATTTAGAATGTAACCTCTGCAAAATCACCTTCCTTGAAAAAAGATGTAGATCCTTGATAGCTATAAAGGGGTCTGGATATTTTGAAGGAGAGAAAGTTAGACCCTTTTCAAGAACTGCAATTTGGGTTTTAGTTAACTCATGGCTTGATAAATTTATTACCTTTAGATGGTCACTCTTTCCTTTCTTAAAGCCCTTATTGAAGAAATCCGCTGGTCTCTTATTCCCACCATTGCGGGTATTGTATTTAGTAGAGTGATGTACTTCACGTTCACTGCCAGACATGTTTTGTTCTGACACGGATGATGTTGAGCTAAATGATGACTCCCGTGGCCTTGATCTTTTTGCTGACTCTTTTTTGAATTGCCAACGGAAAATTCTATTTTCCTCATAATCTGTCAAATCCCTCTGATATTTTTTGATTTTTTTATCACAAATCTCCTTTTCCCATTTCTCCATCTCTTTATTGAGATCTCCAGACCACACATCCAACGTGTCTTGCTTGATCTCTTTTTTCATCATTAATTCCAACTTCTCTAGTTCACATTCAATCGTTTTCAGTGTCTGGGAGTTGCTTTCAATGATGATTCTCAAGAATTCCAACGAACATGTGGATGCCGCAGCTGACCATCGTTTGATTAATGTTACATCATTTAAATCAAAGGTTGGAAAAAGCTGAATCCTCAAACCTCTTGGGACAATCTCATGGCTGACATAATTTTCCAGGGATGTTTTAGTCCACCAAATCCTCGTCTTTTTAAACATAGCATTCTTGTATTGTCTAAAAGTCTCCTTATCAGATATAGAAGTCTCACTAGTTGCCTTAGAGGTACCCGGTTTAAACATATTAGTTGCTTTCTGCCGCCAGGCAGATTCCCTGGCTTTGTAATCCATAATGTACTGGTGGATTCTCTGTCTAAAAACAGAACATACATACAGTTAGGTCCATATATATTTGGACAGAGACACTAATTTTGGTTATAGACATTACCACAATGAATTTTAAACAAAACAATTCAGATGCAGTTGAAGTTCAGACGTTCAGCTTTCATTTGAGGGTATCCACATTAAAATTGGATGAAGGGTTTAGGAGTATCAGCTTCTTAACACGTGCCATCCTGTTTTTAAAGGGACCAAAAGTAATTGGACAATTGACTCCAAGGCTATTTCATGGACACGTGTGGGCAATCCCTTCGTTATTTCATTCTCAATTAAGCAGATAAAAGGTTTGGAGTTGATTTGAGGTGTGGTGCTTGCATTTGGAAGGTTTTGCTGTGAAGTAAACATGAGGTCAAAGGAGCTCTCCATGCAGGTGAAACAAGCCATCCTTAAGCTGCGAAAACAGAAAAAACCCATCCGAGAATTTGCTACAATATTAGGAATGGCAAAATCTACAGTTTGATACATACTGAGAAAGAAAGAAAGCACTGGGGAACTCATCAATGCAAAAAGACCTGGGCACCCACGGAAGGCAACAGTGGTGGATGATCGCAGAATAATCTCCATGGTGAAGAGAAACCCCTTCACAACAGCCAACCAAGTGAACAACACTCTCCAGGGGGTCGGCGTATCAATATCCAAATCTATCATAAAGAGAAGACTGCATGAAAGTAAATACAGAGGGTTCACTGAACGGCGCAAGCCACTCATAAGCATCAAGAATAAAAAGGCTAGACTGAACTTTGCTAAAAAACATCTAAAAAAGCCAGCACAGTTCTGGAAGAACATTCTTTGGACAGATAAAACCAAGATCAACCTCTACCAGAATGATGGAAAGAGAAAAGTATGGTGAAGGCGTGGTACAGCTCATGATCCAAAGCATACCACATCATCTGTAAAACACGGTGGAGGTAGTGTGATGGCATGGGCATGCATGGCTGCCGGTGGCACTGGGTCACTAGCAGGGCTGCCACTAGAAATTTTGGGGCCCCATACTGGCAAAATTTTCGGGGCCCCCTTGAAACTCCGCCCAGGCTCCACCCCAGCCCCGCCTCCAGGCTCCACCCCACGAACTGTCCACAGTTCTACCGCTCTCTCTTGGAAAATCTCCACTTCTCACCTATCACACATTGACAGTTCCCATCACCAGATCACACATATAGCCGGCAGCTTTTGTTTTGGCCAAAAGATTTTTTAAGCCGCCACCATAACACGGTAGACACTTTTGGCCGGGCCCTACTCTACTGTAACCTACTAAATATTTGTTAAAATATGCAATACAATTTAGGTATATTTTTATTTATTTTTCAATTTTTAAAATGACCTATAATACTACATACAAGGAACAAATACCACCGCACTATGACCAGATGACATATTACCACCACAGTGATCGAATAATATAAAATACAAGGAACAAATACCGCTACACCATGACCAGACCGCATATAACCACAAATGACTGAATACTACAATACTGATCAGTAAAAAAAAAAAAAAACCCACAATACTATCACCATCAGTGCCATTATACACAGGAGATCTGTAATTAGTAAGCAGTGTCTGTGTACAGGTAATACAGTGATCACCGGTGACATTATACACAGGAGCTCTGTATATAATGTATAGGTAATACAGTGATCACTGGTGACATTGTACACAGGACCTCTGTATATAGTATACAGTGTATAGTGTCAGTGTATAGGTAACACTGACTCACCAGTGACGTCTCTAGGTGAAGTCCTTCATCTTTCATCCAGCACAGACCGCCATCACTTCATCCAGCCAGGACTCGTCTCTGCAGGAAATAAAACAGTTATCTCGAGTTCCGCTTGTAGAACACATTACTTAATTTTCCCAACTTCTACATTACACCACATGAAGAAGGCAACATAGTATCACTCTACACAGTAACAGGACCTCCCCCCCATTTAAAACAGTATACTCAAAAAATAAAATAAATACATCACTGCAATAATAATATCCCTTAATTAGCCCCTATGGTAATATTCGCCATCCTAGCCCCCGTGTGTCTCATTCCAGGCTCCAGCCATATGTTCTCCCATCCTGCCCTCATGGGTATCCATTCTGCCCCATATGATCTCCCCATCCTGCCCCATCTGTCTCCATCGTATCCATCCTGCCCCATCTGTCTCCATTCTGCCCCATCTGTTTCCAATCCTGCCCCATCTGTGTCCAGCACTCTGCCCCATCTGTGTCCAATCCTGCCCCATCTGTGTCCAGCACTCTGCCCAGTCTGTGTGCAATCCTGCCCCATCTGTGTCCAATCCTGCCTCATCTCTGTCCAGCACTCTGCCCCATCTCTGTCCAGCACTCTGCCCCATCTCTGTCCAGCACTCTGCCCCATCTCTGTCCAGCACTCTGCCCCATCTCTGTCCAGCACTCTGCCCCATCTCTGTCCAGCACTCTGCCCCATCTCTGTCCAGCACTCTGCCCCATCTCTGTCCAGCACTCTGCCCCATCTCTGTCCAGCACTCTGCCCCATCTCTGTCCAGCACTCTGCCCCATCAGTGTCCAGCACTCTGCCCCATCAGTGTCCAGCACTCTGCCCCATCTCTGTCCAGCACTCTGCCCCATCTCTGTCCAGCACTCTGCCCCATCTCTGTCCAGCACTCTGCCCCATCTCTGTCCAGCACTCTGCCCCATCTCTGTCCAGCACTCTGCCCCATCTCTGTCCAGCACTCTGCCCCATCTCTGTCCAGCACTCTGCCCCATCTCTGTTCAGCACTCTGCCCCATCTCTGTTCAGCACTCTGCCCCATCTCTGTTCAGCACTCTGCCCCATCTTTGTCCAGCACTCTGCCCCATCTCTGTTCAGCACTCTGTTGTGAGTTCTGTTTTTGGGCTCCCTCTGGTGGTTACTGATGGTACTGGGTGATTTGTGTTCTGCTGTCTCTGGTGTCCACCTGTTCTATTAGGATTTGGGAGTTTCCTATTTTACCGGGCTTTCTTGTCATTTCCCCGCCGGCTATCAAGGTTATCAGAGTGTTTTGTTACCTCAGCTTCTGGCTTCAGTAATCTTCAGGACAAGCTAAGTTTTGATTTTCTTGTTCCACATTTTGCTTTATTTTTGTCTTGTCCAGCTTGCATATAATTGTCTCTTTGCTGCTGGTTGCTTTAGTGGGCTGTAATTGCTCCTCATGTTCCATGAGTTGGAACATGAGTTCAAGTAATTACAGGATGGTTTTTTGAAGGGTTTTTTGCTGACCGCGCAGTTTACTTTTGTATCCTCTGCTATCTAGTTTTAGCGGGCCTCATTTTGCTGAATCTGTTTTCATACTGTGTATGTGCCTTCCTCTCATTTCACCGTCATTATATGTGGGGGGCTGCTATTTCTGTGGGGTATTTCTCTGGAGGCAAGAGAGGTCTTTGTTTCTTCTAATAGGGGAAGTTAGATCTTCGGCTGGTGCGAGACGTCTAGGATCAACGTAGGCACGTTCCCCGGCTATTGTTATTTGTGTGTTCAGGTTTAGGGTCGCGGTCAGCTCAGGTTCCATCACCCTAGAGCTCGTTGGTGCTTGTCCTTTTGTGATTCCCTGCCATTGGAATCATGACAGTGATTATCGGGATGTTTTTGAGGAGCCTAAGCTCAGTTCGCTTCCTCCTCACAGGGATTGCGATTGTGCTATAGATTTAATTCCTGGTAGTAAATTTCCTATAGGTCGTTTGTTCAATCTGTCAGTGCCAGAGCATACTGCTATGCGGGATTATGTTAAGGAGTCCTTGGAAAAGGGACATATCCGTCCATCTTCGTCCCCTTTGGGAGCAGGTTTTTTTTTCGTGGCCAAAAAAGATGGGTCCTTGAGGCCTTGTATAGATTATCGTCTTTTGAATAAGATTACCGTAAAATATCAGTATCCTTTGCCTTTGTTGACTGATTTGTTTGCTCACATTAAGGGGGCTAAATGGTTCACTAAGATTGATCTTCGGGGTGCGTATAATCTTATACGAATAAAGCAAGGTGATGAGTGGAAAACCGCATTTAATACGCCTGAGGGCCATTTTGAGTATTTGGTAATGCCTTTCGGACTTTCTAATGCTCCTTCAGTCTTCCAGTCCTTTATGCACGATATTTTCCGTGAATATCTGGATAAATTTATGATTGTGTATTTGGATGATATTTTGGTTTTTTCTGATGACTGGGAGTCTCATGTTCAGCAGGTCAGGAAGGTGTTTCAGGTCCTGCGGGCTAATTCCTTGTTTGTAAAGGGCTCAAAGTGTCTCTTTGGAGTCCAGAAGATTTCTTTCTTGGGGTATATTTTTCCCCTTCTACTATTGAGATGGATCCCGTCAAGGTTCGGGCTATTTGTGACTGGACGCAGCCTGCATCTCTTAAGAGTCTGCAGAAGTTCTTAGGCTTTGCTAATTTCTATCGTCGTTTTATAACTAATTTTTCTAGTGTTGTTAAGCCTTTGACGGATTTGACTAAGAAGGGTGCTGATGTTGCTGATTGGTCTCCTGCGGCTGTGGAGGCCTTTCGGGAACTTAAACGCCGGTTTTCTTCTGCTCCTGTGTTGCGTCAGCCTGATGTTTCGCTTCCTTTCCAAGTTGAGGTTGATGCTTCCGAGATTGGAGCGGGGGCGGTTTTGTCACAGAGAAGCTCCGATTGCTCGGTGATGAAGCCATGTGCGTTCTTTTCTAGAAAATTTTCGCCCGCTGAGCGGAATTATGATGTGGGTAATCGGGAACTTTTGGCCATGAAGTGGGCATTTGAGGAGTGGCGTCATTGGCTGGAGGGTGCTAGACATCGTGTGGTGGTCTTGACTGATCACCAAAATCTGATTTACCTTGAGTCTGCCAGGCGTCTGAATCCTAGACAGGCTCGTTGGTCACTGTTTTTCTCTCATTTCAATTTTGTGGTTTCATACCTGCCAGGTTCAAAGAATGTGAAGGCGGATGCTCTTTCTAGGAGTTTTGTGCCTGACTCCCCTGGAAATTCTGAGCCCACTGGTATCCTTAGGGATGGGGTGATTTTGTCGGCCGTCTTCCCAGACTTGCGACGTGCTTTGCAGGAGTTTCAGGCGGGTAAACCTGATCGTTGTCCGCCTGAGAGACTGTTTGTTCCGGATAGTTGGACCAGTAGAGTCATCTCCGAGGTCCATTCTTCTGAGTTGGCAGGTCATCCTGGAATATTTGGTACTAGAGACTTGGTGGGCAGGTCTTTTTGGTGGCCTTCCTTGTCGAGGGATGTGCGTTCTTTTGTGCAGTCTTGTGAGGTTTGTGCTCGGGCTAAGCCTTGCTGTTCTCGAGCCAGTGGATTGTTGTCACCTTTGCCTATCCCGAAGAGGCCTTGGACGCACATTTCCATGGTCTTTATTTCGGATCTCCCTGTCTCTCAAAAAATGTCTGTCATCTGGGTTGTGTGTGACCGCTTTTCTAAAATGGTTCATCTTGTACCCTTGCCTAAGTTGCCTTCCTCCTCTGAGTTGGTCCCTCTGTTTTTCCAGAACGTGGTTCGTTTGCATGGGATTCCGGAGAACATCGTTTCTGACAGGGGATCCCAGTTTGTGTCTAGATTTTGGCGGACGTTCTGTGCTAAGATGGGCATTGATTTGTCCTTTTCGTCTGCATTCCATCCTCAGACGAATGGCCAGACGGAGCGAACTAATCAGACCTTGGAAACTTATTTGAGGTGTTTTGTTTCTGCTGATCAGAATGACTGGGTTACCTTTTTGCCGCTGGCCGAGTTTGCCCTTAATAATCGGGCTAGTTCTGCTACCTTGGTTTCTCCTTTCTTTTGTAATTCGGGGTTTCATCCTCGTTTTTCCTCTGGTCAGGTGGAGCCTTCTGATTATCCTGGAGTGGACATGGTGGTGGATGGGTTGCATCGGATTTGGAGTCATGTGGTGGACAATTTGAAGTTGTCCCAGGAGAAGGCTCAGCAGTTTGCTAATCGCCGTCGCCGCGTGGGTCCTCGACTTCGTGTTGGGGACTTGGTGTGGTTGTCTTCTCGTTTTGTTCCTATGAAGGTCTCTTCTCCTAAGTTCAAGCCTCGGTTCATCGGTCCTTATAGGATCTTGGAAATTCTTAACCCTGTGTCGTTTCGTTTGGATCTACCGGCATCGTTTGCTATTCATAATGTGTTCCATCGGTCGTTGTTGCGGAGGTATGAGGTACCTGTTGTTCCTTCGCTTGAGCCTCCTGCTCCGGTGCTGGTGGAGGGAGAATTGGAGTATGTTGTGGAGAAGATCTTGGATTCTCGTGTTTCCAGACGGAAACTCCAGTATTTGGTCAAGTGGAAGGGTTATGGTCAGGAGGATAATTCTTGGGTGGTTGCCTCTGATGTTCATGCTGATGATTTGGTCCGCGCTTTTCATAGGGCTCATCCTGGTCGCCCTGGTGGTTCTCGTGAGGGTTCGGTGACCCCTCCTCAAGGGGGGGTACTGTTGTGAGTTCTGTTTTTGGGCTCCCTCTGGTGGTTACTGATGGCACTGGGTGATTTGTGTTCTGCTGTCTCTGGTGTCCACCTGTTCTATTAGGATTTGGGAGTTTCCTATTTTACCGGGCTTTCTTGTCATTTCCCCGCCGGCTATCAAGGTTATCAGAGTGTTTTGTTACCTCAGCTTCTGGCTTCAGTAATCTTCAGGACAAGCTAAGTTTTGATTTTCTTGTTCCACATTTTTCTTTATTTTTGTCTTGTCCAGCTTGCATATAATTGTCTCTTTGCTGCTGGATGCTTTAGTGGGCTCTAATTGCTCCTCATGTTCCATGAGTTGGAACATGAGTTCAAGTAATTACAGGATGGTTTTTTGAAGGGTTTTTTGCTGACCGCGCAGTTTACTTTTGTATCCTCTGCTATCTAGTTTTAGCGGGCCTCATTTTGCTGAATCTGTTTTCATACTGTGTATGTGCCTTCCTCTCATTTCACCGTCATTATATGTGGGGGGCTGCTATTTCTGTGGGGTATTTCTCTGGAGGCAAGAGAGGTCTTTGTTTCTTCTAATAGGGGAAGTTAGATCTTCGGCTGGTGCGAGACGTCTAGGATCAACGTAGGCATGTTCCCCGGCTATTGTTATTTGTGTGTTCAGGTTTAGGGTCACGGTCAGCTCAGGTTCCATCACCCTAGAGCTCGTTGGTGCTTGTCCTTTTGTGATTCCCTGCCATTGGAATCATGACAGCACTCTGCCCCATCTCTGTTCAGCACTCTGCCCCATATCTGTCCAGCACTCTGCCCCATCTCTGTCCAGCACTCTGCCCAGCACTCTGCCCCCCCGTGTCCAGCTTTACCGCCCCCCGGCCCCCACCCTGTGTCCAGCTTTACTGCCCCCGGGCCCCCACCCTGTGTCCAGCTTAACTGCCCCCGGGCCCCCACCCTGTGTCCAGCTTTACTGCCCCCCGGCCCCCACCCTGTGTACAGCTTTACTGCCCTGACCCCCCCCCCCCGTCCGCATCGCCGCTCTCAAAAAAAAAAAAAGTTCTACTTACCTGCCGCGCTCCTCTCTCCACGCAGCTGCACCGTGCACTCGCCGGCGACTGACAATGACGTCAGACGCCGGCGACCTGCACGCTGCGGCTGGCGGCTGTTAACTATTGACGTGCGGGCGCGGGCCCGCACGTCAATAGCGTACAGCTGTAGCGCCGGCCGCCGCTAAGGGCCCGGTTCAGCCTGCGGCTGCCGGTAGGGGCCCAGTGAGCAGGTAAGAGGGGGCCCGATGCGGGCCCCCTCTGCTCACCGGGCCCCATACGCCAGTCACGGCTGTAATGCCCTGATGGCGGCCCTGGTCACTAGTGTTTATTGATGGCGTGACACAGGACAGAAGCAGCCGAATGAATTCTGAGGTATTCAGAGACATACTGTGTGCTCAGATCCAGCCAAATGCAGCCAAACTGATTGGTCGTCGTTTCATACTACAGATGGACAATGACCCAAAACATAAAGCCAAAGCAACCCAGGAGTTTATTAAAGCAAAGAAGTGCAATATTCTTGATTGGCCAAGTCAGTCACCTGATCTCCACCCAATTGAGCATGCATTTCACTTGTTAAAGACTAAACTTCAGACAGAAAGGCCCACAAACAAACAGCAACTGAAAACCACCGCAGTGAAGGCCTGACAGAGCGTCAAAAATGAGGAAACACAGCGTCTGGTGATGTCCTTGTGTTCAAGATTTCAGGCAGTCATTGCCAACAAAGGGTTTTCAACCAAGTACTAGAAATGAACATTTTATTTAAAATTATTGAATCTGTCCAATTACTTTTGGTCCCTTTAAAAACAGGGTGGCACATGTTAAGGAGCTGAAACTCCTAAACCCTTCATTCAATTTTAATGTGGATACCCTCAAATGAAAGCTGAAAGTCTGAACTTCAACTGCATCTGAATTGTTTTGTTTAAAATTCATTGTGGTGATGTCTATAACCAAAATTAGAAAAATGTTGTCTCTGTCCAAATATATATGGACCTAACTGTATATATACATATTAATCCAATTGACCTAAAGCCAAAACAAGCTTGGTCACATTCTGTGGAATAGTCATAACAACAAAAGCCATGTAAGAAAAAATAACACGTGGCTCATGGAATGCAAATATATATCAAATTTATTAATAACTAAATAAACATAAATCGTAACACCAGAATACCTCAATGCAACAAAACACCGTACGGCTAAGACATAACAATATTTATAGCTTAATGCTGCATCTTACTTCCATTGACCAATGTATGTAAAACAGCCTGATACTCATAACAGTGACCTTTACTAAATTAGCATTTGCAAGAACCAACTGGACCATCTGGACCTAGATGGAAAGTGTGCTAAAGGGACACTACGGTATCTAGGCTAATATGTTTAGAGTCAATAAACCAAGTAAGAGGCTATAGCAAAAAATAGACAAAAGTGTATTACCCGTGGTTTGCCTTTGCCTCGGTGAATGTTCTACCCCGACGCGCGTTTCGCCTGTTCTTCTTCCGGGGGCGTGTATGGTAAGAGAGGTAGGCGGTCTATTTAAATGCCCGATGGCCAATGAACATTCAGCTTGGTACGCAACAGTATCCAGGCAATGAGTAAAGACCAATCGCCAGTTAGTGTTGTTAGTAGCGGTAGCCATGGGTCCCTAGTGTGTGTCATGACTGCCGGGTATGACGGCGCATCCGGTTCTGAGTCCGTCTCCAAACAGGGGCGTCCGAGTGCTGGTCAAGGAAACGCCGAGTTCCAGAGAGCAGAACGCCCAGCGGCAGTCCGGCGTCCCCCAGGAAGACCGAAGCAGGACGCTCCGGAGCGGTCCAAGCCACGCATGCGCACAGCCCGACAGGGCAGACATAAGAAAAGCCGCAATAAGAAGAAAAGGGGAGGAGGGTTAATTAGTGGTACAGTGCGCAATTTAGATATGCTCAAATAAGGCCGTATATATAAAGTGCATGGTGCATTATTGTTGGCAATAAATTGCAGTAAATCCTATTATACGATATGTGAACATTTACTATACTAAAATATCAACCCCTAAAAATTGGGGTAATGGTTAACCCCTTGTTAGACTAAATACAAGGTATAAACAACTGTGCAAACTAGACAAATGATGCAAACAATACATACATATATATAACACATGTACATATAAAAATTGGACACTTAGACCGCTGCCTGACTACCATATAGATCCCATGGTCTGTACCACCCAATATTTCTATGGATACTGTAATAATAACCCACACATATTCTTGTTCTTTCAATTTTCATCCACTTGCTCATCTCCTCATAGTTCTTCATCATATATTTTGCTGTAGCACATTTTCACGGAACTAATGGGGGTATAATTGGGCAACTTGATGAAACCATCACCACCAGGCAATGTAGACCGCAATCAGAACAATTCTAGAAAGATAAAAAGCTGTGAATACACAATGAACAACTACACAAAATATACAAAAATATATAAAACAACCCCTCCCCTAAAAGACTTCATATTTTCATCAAGGAGACTACAGAAATTTACACTAATTTCCTACAAGAATGATCCAAAGCCAAAGCTTTCGTTAAGACCCTGTGGTGCAATCGTACCCAATCGGTAAATCCACCGGCTCTCCATTTGTGCCAGCACTTTGCCAATGTTGCCCCCTCTAATTCCCAGGGATACCAAATCTATACCTTTTATTTTCAGACCGTGTGGGTTGCATTGATGGTACTGTCTGAAATGTCTCGGTATAGTTTTGAGTGTTGATACTTCCTGTGCAGTTTTAGCATTCATAATATCCCTGCAATGTTCAAGCATCCGAATCTTCAATTCCCGTGTAGTCAGCCCTATATAAACTTTGTTACACGGGCAAGTGGCGTGGTATACAACGCCACGGGAAGCACATGTGATTCTCTTTCTAATAGTGAACGTTTTCGTACCGTTGAAATTAGAGAAGGTTTTAGTTTTGATATGGTTTCCACAGGCCTTACACAGGCCACATGGATAAAACCCAGTTCCAGTGGCCCCAGTGGGAATTGTGCCCCTCCCTGGATCATATAAACTATGGACCAAAATGTCCCGTAGGTTTTTTGTTCTTTTGGCCACAACCATGGGTCTCTCAGGTAAAATTCTCCTCAAGACAGGGTCAGACTGCAAGACATTCCAATGTTTCTAAAGAATCTCTTTAAATTGATGCCATTTGTTGTGGTAGGGGGTAATAAAACGTACAGTATTGAACCCATTGGATTGCTCAGATGGTTTCCGTTTATATAAAAGGTCATTTCTGTCAGTCATTGATGCCCTCTGATATCCTCTCCTTATATTCCTCTTGCTATAACCTCATTCTTGAAAACGCCTACTAAGGTCTGCCGCTTGTAATTCAAAATCTTTGGGATTTGTACAGATTCTTTTTGCGCGTAAAAATTGTCCTGTAGGGATTCCTCTAATTGTCGCTGGAGGGTGTGCAGAGGTAGCATGGAGGAAGGCATTTGTAGATGTAGGCTTTCTATACAAATCTGTAAACAGAAAGCCTTTGTCATCAACTTTAATAGATAGATCCAGAAATTCAACACTTCTGCCACTGTGGAAAGTGAGCTTGATGTTTAAATCATTTTGATTTAACCCCTTCCCGACCTTTGACGCCACGTAGGCGTCATGAAAGTCGGTGCCATTCCGACCCATGACGCCTATGCGGCGTCATGGAAAGATCGCGTCCCTGCAGATCGGGTGAAAGGGTTAGCTCCCATTTCACCCGATCTGCAGGGACAGGGGGAGTGGTAGTTTAGCCCAGGGGGGGTGGCTTCACCCCCTCGTGGCTACGATCGCTCTGATTGGCTGTTGAAAGTGAAACTGCCAATCAGAGCGATTTGTAATATTTCACCCATTATAACGGGTGAAATATTACAATCCAGCCATGGCCGATGCTGAAATATCATCGGCCATGGCTGGAAATACTAGTGTGCCCCCACCCCACCCCTCCGATCGCCCCCCCAGCCCTCCGATCTGGCCGGTACACTGCTCCGGCTCCCCTCCGTCCAGTGCTCCGCTCCCCCCCGTGCTCTTGTCCGCTCCCCCCGTGCTCCAATCACCCCCCCGTGCTCCAATCACCCCCCCTGCACTCCGATCCACCCCCCCCGGTGCTCCGTTCCACCCCCCCGTGCTCCATTCCAGCCCCCCCGTGCTCCGTTCCACGCCCCCCGTGCTCCGTTCCACCCCTCCCGCACTCCGATTCCCCCCCCCGTGCTCCGATCCCCCCCCCGTGGTCCCCCCCCACCCCATCATACTTACCGATCCAGCCGGGGTCCCGTCCGTCTTCTCCCTGGGCGCCGCCATCTTCCAAAATGGCGGGCGCATGCGCAGTGCGCCCGCCGAATCTGCCGGCCGGCAGATTCGTTCCAAAGTGCATTTTGATCACTGAGACATAATCTATCTCAGTGATCAAAATAAAAAAAATAATAAATGACCCCCCCCCTTTGTCACCCCCATAGGTAGGGACAATAAAAAAATAAAGAAATTTTTTTTTTTCCACTAATGTTAGAATAGGGTTAGGGTTAGGGTTAGGGGTAGGGTTAGGGGTAGGGTTAGGGGTAGGGTTAGGGCTAGGGTTAGGGTTAGGGGTAGGGTTAGGGTTAGGGCTAGGGGTAGGGGTAGGGTTAGGGTTAGGGCTAGGGGTAGGGGTAGGGTTAGGGCTAGGGTTAGGGTTTCGGTATGTGCACACGTATTCTGGTCCTCTGCGGATTTTTCCGCTGCGGATTTGATAAATCCGCAGTGCTAAACCGCTGCGGATTTATGGCGGATTTACCGCGGTTTTTCTGCGCATTTCACTGCGGTTTTACAACTGCGATTTTCTATTTGAGCAGTTGTAAAACCGCTGCGGAATCCACACAAAGAAGTGACATGCTGCGGAATGTAAACCGCTGCGTTTCCGTGCAGTTTTTCCGCAGCATGGGCACAGCGATTTTTGTTTCCCATAGGTTTACATTGAACTGTAAACTCATGGGAAACTGCTGCGGATCCGCAGCGTTTTCCGCAGCGTGTGCACATACCTTTAGAATTAGGCTATGTGCACACTGTGCGGATTTGGCTGCGGATTCGCAGCAGTGTTCCATCAGGTTTACAGTACCATGTAAACATATGGAAACCAAATCCGCTGTGCCCATGGTGCAGAAAATACCACGCGGAAACGCTGCGTTGTATTTTCCGCAGCATGTCAATTCTTTGTGCGGATTCCGCAGCGTTTTACACCTGTTCCTCAATAGGAATCCGCAGGTGAAATCCGCACAAAAAACACTGGAAATCCGCGGAAAATCCGCAGGTAAAACGCAGTGCCTTTTACCCGCGGATTTTTCAAAAATGGTGCGAAAATATCTCACACGAATCCGCAACGTGGGCACATAGCCTTAGGGTTAGGGTTGGAATTAGGGTTGTGGTTATGGTTAGGGGTGTGTTGGGGTTAGGGTTGTGGTTAGGGGTGTGTTGCGGTTAGGGTTGTGTTTAGGGTTATGGCTACAGTTGGGATTAGGGTTAGGGGTGTGTTGGGGTTAGTGTTGGAGGTAGAATTGAGGGGTTACCACTGTTTAGGCACATCAGGGGTCTCCAAACGCAACATGGCGCCACCATTGATTCCAGCCAATCTCGTATTCAAAAAGTCAAATGGTGCTCCCTCACTTCCGAGCCCTGATGTGTGCCCAAACAGTGGTTTACCCCCACATATGGGGTACCAGCATACTCAGGACAAACTGCGCAACAATTACTGGGGTCCAATTTCTCCTGTTACCCTTGTGAATCAAAAAAAATGCTTGCTAAAACATAATTTTTGAGGAAAGAAAAATGATTTTTTATTTTCACGGCTCTGCGTTGTAAACGTCTGTGAAGCACTTGGGGGTTCAAAGTGCTCACCACATATCTAGATAAGTTCCTTGGGGGGTCTAATTTCTAAAATGGGGTCACTTGTGGGGGTTTCTACTGTTTAGGCACACCAGGGGCTCTGCAAACGCAACGTGACACCCGCAGACCATTCCATCAAAGTCTGCATTTCAAAAGTCACTACTTCCCTTCTGAGCCCCGACGTGTGCCCAAACAGTGGTTTACCCCCACTCATGGGGTATCAGCGTACTCAGGAGAAACTGGACAACAACTTTTGGGGTCCAATTTCTCCTGTAACCCTTGGGAAAATAAAAAATTCTGGGCTAAATAATTATTTTTGAGGAAAGAAAACGTATTTATTATTTTCACGGCTCTGCATTATAAACTTCTATGAAGCACTTGGGGGTTCAAAGTGCTCACCACACATCTAGATAAGTTCCTTTCGGGGTCTAGTTTCCAAAATGGGGTCACTTGTGGGGGGTTTCTACTGTTTAGGCACATCAGGGGCTCTGCAAACGCAACGTGACGCCCGCAGAGCATTCCATCAAAGTCTGCATTTCAAAACGTCACTACTTCAATTCCAAGCCCCGGCATGTGCCCAAACAGTAGTTTACCCCCACATATGGGGTATCACCATACTCAGGAGAAACTGGACAACAAATATTGGGGTCAAATTTCTCCTGTTACCCTTGGGAAAATTAAAAAATTCTGAGCTAAATAATTATTTTTGAGGAAAGAAAACGTATTTATTATTTTCACGGCTCTGCATTATAAACTTCTATGAAGCGCTTGGGGGTTCAAAGTGCTCACCACACATCTAGATAAGTTCCTTTCGGGGTCTAGTTTCCAAAATGCGGTCACTTGTGGGGGGTTTCTACTGTTAAGCCACATCAGGGGCTCTGCAAACGCACCGTGACGCCCACAGAGCATTCCATCAAAGTCTGCATTTCAAAACGTCACTACTTCACTTCCGAGCCCCGGCATGTGCCCAAACAGTGATTTACCCCCACATATGGGGTATCAGCGTACTCAGGAGAAACTGGACAACAACTTTTGTGGTCAAATTTCTCCTGTTACCCTTGGGAAAATAAAAAATTGCAGGCTAAAAGATCATTTTTGAGAAAATAATTTTTTTTTTTTTCATGGCTCTGCGTTATAAACTTCTGTGAAGCACTTGGGGGTTCAAAGTCCTCACCACACATCTAGATTAGTTCCTTTGGGGGTCTAGTTTCCAAAATGGTGTCATTTCTGGGGGATCTCCAATGTTTAGGCACACAGGGGCTCTCCAAACGTGACATGGTGTCCGCTAATGATTGGAGCTAATTTTCCATTTAAAAAGCCAAATGGCGTGCCATCCCTTCCGAGCCCTGCCGTGCGCCCAAACAGTGGTTTACCCCCACATATTGGGTATCTGCGTACTCAGGACAAACAGGACAACAATATTTGGGGTCCAATTTCTCCTATTATCCTTGGCAAAATAGGAAATTCCAGGCTAAAAAATCATTTTTGAGGAAAGAAAAATTATTTTTTATTTTCATGGCTCTGCGTTATAAACTTCTGTGAAGCACCTGGGGGTTTAAAGTGCTCAATATGCATCTAGATAAGTTCCTTGGGGGGGTCTAGTTTCCAAAATGGGGTCACTTGTGGGGGAGCTCCAATGTTTAGGCACACAGGGGCTCTCCAAACGCGACATGGTGTCCGCTAACAATTGGAGCTAATTTTCCATTCAAAAAGTCAAATGGCGCGCCTTCCCTTCCGAGCCCTGCCGAGTGCCCAAACAGTGGTTTACCCCCACATATGAGGTATCGACGTACTCGGGAGAAATTGCCCAACAAATTTTATGATCCATGTTACCCTACTGCCCATGTGAAAATGAAAAAATTGAGGCGAAAAGAATTTTTTTGTGAAAAAAAAGTACTTTTTCATTTTTACAGATCAATTTGTGATGCACCTGAGGGTTTAAAGTGCTCACTAGGCATCTAAATAAGTTCCTTGGGGGGTCTAGTTTCCAAAATGGGGTCACTTGTGGGGGAGCGCCAATGTTTAGGCACACAGGAGCTCTCCAAACGCGACATGGTGTCCGCTAACGATGGAAATAATTTTTCATTCAAAAAGTCAAATGGCGCTCCTTCCCTTCCGAGCCTTACCATGTGCCCAAACAGTGGTTTACCCCCACATGTGAGGTATTGGTGTACTCAGGAGAAATTGCCCAACACATTTTAGGATCCATTTTATCCTGTTGCCCATGTGAAAATGAAAAAATTGAGGCTAAAAGAATTTTTTTGTGAAAAAAAAGTACTTTTTCATTTTTACGGATTAATTTGTGAAGCACCTGGGGGTTAAAAGTGCTCACTATGCATCTAGATAAGTTCCTTGGGGCGTCTAGTTTCCAAAATGGGGTCACTTGTGGGGGAGCTCCAATTTTTAGGCACACGGGGGCTCTCCAAACGTGACATGGTGTCCGCTAAAGAGTGGAGCCAATTTTTGATTCAAAAAGTCAAATGGCGCTCCTTCCCTTCCAAGCCCTGCCGTGCGCCCAAACAGTGGTTTACCCCCACATATGAGGTATCAGCGTACTCAGGACAAATTGGACAACAACTTTCGTGGTTCAGTTTCTCCTTTTACCATTGGGAAAATAAAAAAATTGTTGCTAAAAGATAATTTTTGTGACTAAAAAGTTAAATGTTCATTTTTTCCTTCCATGTTGCTTCTGCTGCTGTGAAGCACCTGAAGGGTTAATAAACTTCTTGAATGTGGTTTTGAGTACCTTGAGGGGTGCAGTTTTTAGAATGGTGTCACTTTTGGGTATTTTCAGCCATATAGACCCCTCAAACTGACTTCAAATGTGAGGTGGTCCCTAAAAAAAATGGTTTTGTAAATTTCGTTGTAAAAATGACAAATCGCTGGTCAAATTTTAACCCTTATAACTTCCTAACAAAAAAAAAATTTTGTTTCCAAAATTGTGCTGATGTAAAGTAAACATGTGGGAAATGTTATTTATTAACTATTTTGTGTCACATATCTCTCTGGTTTAACAGAATAAAAATTCAAAATGTGAAAATTGCGAAATTTTCAAAATTTTCGCCAAATTTCCGTTTTTATCACAAATAAACGCAGAATTTATTGACCTAAATTTACCACTAACATGAAGCCCAATATGTCACGAAAAAACAATCTCAGAACCGCTAGGATCCGTTGAAGCGTTCCTGAGTTATTACCTCATAAAGGGACACTGGTCAGAATTGCAAAAAACGGCAAGGTCTTTAAGGTCAAAATAGGCTGGGTCATGAAGGGGTTAATGCCTCCATACAGGTAGACAATTCTTCAATGGACCCCTCCCAAATGAACCAAATGTCATCAATATTCCTCATCCAGCCTGAAATCAGGATCTTGGGATCTTGGAGGAGGCTTTTGAGAAGGGGATAATTCCCAAAAAAATGGTGGAAACAATTAAAGAAATGCATCCCCGCCTCCCCACACTATATCTGATCCCAAAGGTTCATAAAAATGCCTTGGACCCACCCGGAAGACCAATCGTGTCTGGTAATGAGGGTCTCTGCGAGGTCGTCACCATGGTCATTGATCACTATCTTAAACCACTAGTTGGTGAATTGCCATCATACATCCAGGACACCAATTCTGCATTGCGCAGATTGGATAATGTACATCTAAATGATGGGGCGATCATGGTGGTGGCCGATGTTGAGGCCCTATATACCTCCATACGACACCAAGATGGTCTAAGGGCGGTGTCCTG
Source organism: Ranitomeya imitator (assembly GCF_032444005.1). Classification (NCBI taxonomy): domain Eukaryota; kingdom Metazoa; phylum Chordata; class Amphibia; order Anura; family Dendrobatidae; genus Ranitomeya; species Ranitomeya imitator. The sequence goes on along the minus strand of NC_091282.1, from coordinate 876,900,064 downwards.
GTATCTAAAAACTACCAATTTAGATGGTGATCTCGTCACTCTCTTGCTACGGTTGCTGGAGTATGTACTCACTCACAACATTTTTGTTTTCAAGGGTGTTGTGTACAAGCAATGCCAGGGCACAGCGATGGGGGCCTGCTGTGCCCCATCGTATGCCAATTTGTTTCTCGGTTCATGGGAACGACAAATTTTTGTTTGTGATCCTATACCTCATGCCAGCCTGATTTCAGGCTGGATGAGGTATATTGATGACATTTGGTTCATTTGGGAGGGGTCCATTGAAGAATTGTCTACCTGTATGGAGGCATTAAATCAAAATGATTTAAACATCAAGCTCACTTTCCACAGTGGCAGAAGTGTTGAATTTCTGGATCTATCTATTAAAGTTGATGACAAAGGCTTTCTGTTTACAGATTTGTATAGAAAGCCTACATCTACAAATGCCTTCCTCCATGCTACCTCTGCACACCCTCCAGCGACAATTAGAGGAATCCCTACAGGACAATTTTTACGCGCAAAAAGAATCTGTACAAATCCCAAAGATTTTGAATTACAAGCGGCAGACCTTAGTAGGCGTTTTCAAGAACGAGGTTATAGCAAGAGGAATATAAGGAGAGGATATCAGAGGGCATCAATGACTGACAGAAATGACCTTTTATATAAACGGAAACCATCTGAGCAATCCAATGGGTTAAATACGGTACGTTTTATTACCCCCTACCACAACAAATGGCATCAATTTAAAGAGATTCTTTAGAAACATTGGAATGTGTTGCAGTCTGACCCTGTCTTGAGGAGAATTTTACCTGAGAGACCCATGGTTGTGGCCAAAAGAACAAAAAACCTACGGGACATTTTGGTCCATAGTTTATATGATCCAGGGAGGGGCACAATTCCCACTGGGGCCACTGGAAGTGGGTTTTATCCATGTGGCCTGTGTAAGGCCTGTGGAAACCATATCAAAACTAAAACCTTCTCTAATTTCAACGGTACGAAAACGTTCACTATTAGAAAGAGAATCACATGTGCTTCCCGTGGCGTTGTATACCACGCCACTTGCCCGTGTAACAAAGTTTATATAGGGCTGACTACACGGGAATTGAAGATTCGGATGCTTGAACATTGCAGGGATATTATGAATGCTAAAACTGCACAGGAAGTATCAACACTCAAAACTATACCGAGACATTTCAGACAGTACCATCAATGCAACCCACACGGTCTGAAAATAAAAGGTATAGATTTGGTATCCCTGGGAATTAGAGGGGGCAACATTGGCAAAGTGCTGGCACAAATGGAGAGCCGGTGGATTTACCGATTGGGTACGATTGCACCACAGGGTCTTAACGAAAGCTTTGGCTTTGGATCATTCTTGTAGGAAATTAGTGTAAATTTCTGTAGTCTCCTTGATGAAAATATGAAGTCTTTTAGGGGAGGGGTTGTTTTATATATTTTTGTATATTTTGTGTAGTTGTTCATTGTGTATTCACAGCTTTTTATCTTTCTAGAATTGTTCTGATTGCGGTCTACATTGCCTGGTGGTGATGGTTTCATCAAGTTGCCCAATTATACCCCCATTAGTTCCGTGAAAATGTGCTACAGCAAAATATATGATGAAGAACTATGAGGAGATGAGCAAGTGGATGAAAATTGAAAGAACAAGAATATGTGTGGGTTATTATTACAGTATCCATAGAAATATTGGGTGGTACAGACCATGGGATCTATATGGTAGTCAGGCAGCGGTCTAAGTGTCCAATTTTTATATGTACATGTGTTATATATATGTATGTATTGTTTGCATCATTTGTCTAGTTTGCACAGTTGTTTATACCTTGTATTTAGTCTAACAAGGGGTTAACCATTACCCCAATTTTTAGGGGTTAATATTTTAGTATAGTAAATGTTCACATCTAATATATAATTGCCTAAAATACTACTTCCTGCTAATGTCCGGAGCTAATGTCCGGAGCTAATGTCCGGAGCTAATGTCCGGAGCTAAGTGACGTCAACAGTGTCCAGTGTCTGATTGGTTGCCGCCTGCTGCGAGCGACCAATCAGAAACGTGCCGTACTGTGACACACTCCGCCCGCCATTTTGGTGTGATTTTTGAATTTTTACCTCACAGCAAGTTTCTACTGCGTGGAGGCGGGCCCAGTGACGTTGATCTTCAAGCTCCTGCCGAATTTCAAGTATATATGGATTCTAGACTCCCGATTCTTTAGAATCGGGCTGCCATCTAGTATTGTATAATAGGATTTACTGCAATTTATTGCCAACAATAATGCACCATGCACTTTATATATACGGCCTTATTTGAGCATATCTAAATTGCACACCGTACCACTAATTAAACCTCCTCCCATTTTCTTGTTATTGCGGCTTTTCTTATGTCTGCCCTGCCGGGCTGTGCGCATGCGTGGCTTGGACCGCTCCGGAGCGTCCTGCTTCGGTCTTCCTGGGGGACGCCGGACTTCCGCTGGGCGTTCTGCTCTCCGGAACTCGGCGTTTCCTTGACCGGCGCTCGGACGCCCCTGTTTGGAGACGGACTCAGAACCGGATGCGCCGTCATACCCGGCAGTCATGACACACACTAGGGACCCATGGCTACCGCTACTAACAACACTAACTGGCGATTGGTCTTTACTCATTGCCTGGATACTGTTGCGTACCAAGCTGAATGTTCATTGGCAATCGGGCATTTAAATAGACTGCCTACCTCTCTTACCATACACGCCCCCGGAAGAAGAACAGGCGAAACGCGCGTCGGGGTGGGACATTCACCGAGGCAAAGGCAAACCACGGGTAATACACTTTTGTCTATTTTTTGCTATAGACTCTTACTTGGTTTATTGACTCTAAACATATTAGCCTAGATACCGTAGTGTCCCTTTAGCACACTTTCCATCTAGGTCCAGATGGTCCAGTTGGTTCTTGCAAATGCTATTTTAGTAAAGGTCACTGTTATGAGTATCAGGCTGTTTTACATACATTGGTCAATGGAAGTAAGATGCAGCATTAAGCTATAAATATTGTTATGTCTTAGCCGTACGGTGTTTTGTTGCATTTTGAGGTATTCTGGTGTTACGATTTATGTGTATTTAGTTATTAATAAATTTGATATATATTTGCATTCCATGAGCCACGTGTTATTTTTTCTTACATGGCTTTTGTTGTTATAAAGGAGCAGGCGTCTGCAGCCGAGGAAGAGGATAGCCTTGATGACAGTCAGCCATTGTCTGGTCAGGGCAATCTACAGGACGAGGTAGTGGGCAAAGAGGAGGAGGACGAGGAGGATGATGGGGATGAGTATTTTTTGAACGAGGAAGCTTCTCCGGGGCCAATAGAAACTGGTGGCTTTGCAAGGCCGGGTTAAGGTTTTTTGAGGGAGACAAGTGACGTAAATTTGCCTGAAACTGCCCCTCAACCCAGCACAACCGCAGATTTGACAACTGGAACTTTGGCCCACATGGCGGATTATGCCTTACGTGTCCTCAAAAGGGACCCACGCATTATTAAAATGATGACCGATGATGATTACTGGTTGACCTGCCTCCTTGATCCTCGCTATAAAGGCAAATTGCAAAATATCATGCCACATGAGAACCTCGAACAAATATTAGCAACCAAACAAGCAACTCTGGAAGACCGTTTGATTCAGGCATTCCCAGCACACAGCGCCGGTGATGGTTCTCACACGAGCTGCAGGGGCCAACAGGGCAGAGGTGTTAGAGGTGCACAAATCAAAAGTGGCGTTGGACAGAGGGGTTTTCTGACCAGGTTGTGGAGTGATTTCGCAATGACCGCAGACAGGACAGGTACTGCAGCATCAATTCAAAGTGACAGGAGACAACATTTGTCCAGTATGGTTACTAACTATTTTTCATCCCTTATCGATGTTCTCCCTCAACCGTCATTCCCATTTGATTACTGGGCATCCAAAATAGACACCTGGCCTGAATTGGCAGAATATGCATTACAGGAGCTTGCTTGCCCAGCAGCTAGTGTGCTATCAGAAAGAGTATTCAGTGCTGCTGGTTCAATATTGACCGAAAAAAGGACTCGTCTGGCTACCCAAAATGTTGATGATCTAACCTTCATTAAAATGAACCACTCATGGATTTCGAATTATTTTGCCCCACCTTTCCCGGCTGACACCTAGCTTTCCTATAAAAAGGTCTCGCTTGTGGACTGGTCTTACTGACTGTTCCAATCTCTTAATTTACAGCAGCTGTTTGTCCAGCATACAACATGTTTACACCTCCCTAAATGGGCTAACTCCCCCCACGGGGCCGTGGTCTCGCCACTTGGCGCAAGGACCCGTGAGAGTGACGTTTGTCTGAAGAGGTGGGTGTGCCTGTTTTTGGTCGATGGCACTGCCACTTGGTCCCTCATAGTACAATAAACTGTCTCTGGCGGTGGTGGCGCGCAACCATTGTCAGACACATCGTTGTAACATGAGGGGCCCTGGGCCTGTACCACCGGCCACAAGAGAGTTTCCCCCCCCAGCTTATACACTGTTCTACCACTTGCAAAATTATCTCTCACAGCTCCACCAATGTTTAGTCTATGCGCTGACATCCTTCAATGCCTGGCACTGACAATACCAATTTGTTGACATGTATGATGCTAGTTAAAATAGTCAGGGTCAGTGTCCTATATTGATACCAGTAAATTCTTAGCACCAAATTACTATGTCTGAAACTCAGCAGGGGAGCCCACCCCTCTACCTAAGTATGCCACCCTTTTGCTTTTTGGTTTTGTTGTTTTGTGAGACATTAACATCTATTTATTTTTTGGGAGTACTAACTGTGTCAGACACTCCTTCCAATCATCCTCCGCTGACCACACCAATGCTGCCTGTGTACCCCTGCAAGATAATTCAAACTGCTTTGAGCCTATTTTTTAAAATTTTAGGCCTACTAAGTCTGTCTGCGGTCCCTCCTTCCATTTGTCCTCCGCTGAGCACACCAATGCCAACCGTGTACCCATGTAACTTTTTTTCATCCTGCAGTGAGCCTACTTTGTGGTGTAAGGCCTACTAGCAGTGTCTGTCTGCGCCACTTAATACAGCTGTCCTCCTCCTTTAAAAAAAAAAAAAAAAGGCTGATTTTCAGCTTGTCAGAATTATAACACTGCATTGGGGCCACAAGTTTCGTTGTGGTCTACAAACTGAGTCTTCCGCTCCAAGGTGTTCTCTCTGTTGCCTCTCCCTCGCTTCTATCTTGAAGCTCTTGTTAAGTAGTTGTTGAAACAACACTGCATTAGGCCTACAAGTTGGGTCTGGGTTGTAGAGACGGTGTCTGCCGCTCCAAGGTGTTCGACTGGTTGCCTTTCCTGAGCTTCAATCTTCAGGCTCTTGTTAAATAGTTTTTTAATCAAACAACTGCAGTGGGGCTACTAGTTTGGTTGGGGCCTACTAACAGTGTCTGCCGCTCCAAGGTGTTCTCCTGGTTGCCTTTCCTGAGCTTCAATCTTCAGGCTCTTGTTAAAAAGTTTTTTAATCAAACAACTGCAGTGGGGCTACTAGTTTGGTTGGGGCCTACTATCAGTGTCTGCCGCTCCAAGGCGTTCTCCGGGTTGCCTTTCCTGAGCTTCAATCTTCAGGCTCTTGTTAAATAGTTTTTTAATCGAACAACTGCAGTGGGGCTACTAGTTTGGTTGGGGCCTACTAACGGTGTATGCCGCTCCGTGCTGTTCTCCAGGTTTCCTGTCCTGAAATTCCATTTTCAGGCTCTCGTTAAGTAGTTGTTGAAACAACACTGCATTAGGCCTACAAGTTGGGTCTGGGTTGTAGAGATGGTGTCTGCCGCTCCAAGGTGTTCTCCTGGTTGCCTTTCCTGAGCTTTAATCTTCAGGCTCTTGATAAATAGTTTTTTAATCGAACAACTGCAGTCGGGCTACTAGTTTGGTTGGGGCCTACTAACAGTGTCTGCCGCTCCAAGGTGTTCTCCTGGTTGCCTTTCCTGAGCTTCAATCTTCAGGCTCTTGGTAAATAGTTTTTTAATCAAACAACTGCAGTGGGGCTACTAGTTTGGTTGGGGCCTACTAACAGTGTCTGCCACTCTAAGGTGTTCTCCTGGTTGCCTTTCCTGAGCTTCAATCTTCAGGCTCTTGTTAAATAGTTTTTTAATCGAACAACTGCAGTGGGGCTACTAGTTTGGTTGGGGCCTACTAACAGTGTCTGCCGCTCCAAGGTGTTCTCTTGGTTGCCTTTCCTGAGCTTCAATCTTCAGGCTCTTGTTAAATAGTTTTTTAATCGAACAACTGCAGTGGGGCTACTAGTTTGGTTGGGGCCTACTAACGGTGTATGCCGCTCCGTGCTGTTCTCCAGGTTTCCTGTCCTGAAATTCCATTTTCAGGCTCTCGTTAAGTAGTTGTTGAAACAACACTGCATTAGGCCTACAAGTTGGGTCTGGGTTGTAGAGACGGTGTCTGCCGCTCCAAGGTGTTCTCCAGGTTGCCTCTCCCTAGCTTCTATCTTGAAGCTCTCGTTAAGTAGTTATTGAAACAACACTGCATTAGGCCTACAAGTTGGGTCTGGGGTCTAGAGACGGTGTCTGCCGCTCCAAGGTGTTCTCCATGGTGCCTCTCCCTAGCTTCTATCTTCAAGCTCTTGTTAAGTAGTTGTTGAAACAACACTGCATTTGGCCTACAAGTTGGGTCTAGGTTGTAGGGACGGTGTCTGCCGCTCCAAGGTGTTCTCCAGGTTGCCTCTCCCTAGCTTCTATCTTCAAGCTCTTGTTAAGTAATTGTTGAAACAACACTGCATTTGGCATACATGTTGGGTCTGGGTTGTAGGGACGGTGTCTGCCACTCCAAGGTGTTCTCCAGGTTGCCTCTCCCTAGCTTCTATCTTTGAAGCTCTCGTTAAGTAGTTGTTGAAACAACTCTGCATTAGGCCTACAAGTTGGGTCTGGGTTCTACAAACGGTGTCTTATGCTCCAAGGTGTTCTCCAGGTTGCCTTTCCCTAGCTTCTATCTTCAGGCTCTCGTTAAATTGTTTTTAATATAACACTGCATTTGGCCTACTTGTTTTGTTGGCCCTACTAACGGTGTCTGCCGCTCCTTGATGTTCTCCTACTCTGAACAAACCAGTGCTGCCTGTTTACTTCTGTTACCAATTTTGAACTGCATTTAGCCTACTTACTGATTTGGGTCTACTCACTGTGTCAGCCTCTCATTACAGTTGTACTCCACTGAACAAAGCAATGCCCCCTGGTTAGTCCTGTTACCAATTTTGAACTGCATTTAGCCCACATTATTCTTTGGGCCTATATCTGTGTTTCCTCCTCATCGTGCCCATTGCCCAGCCAGTGATAGATGAGTCTGCTGGTACATTGACCCAGAACGCTATATTCCCCGTGCACGCTACACAGCCAGAATGTGACCCTGCTGAAAGTCACGTTCCCCTTCCCGCATACCATACCGCCTTACACGGGGACAAAGAGGAAGGTGCAGATGAAAGTGCAGGTTCCTTCATCAGGTGGGGGGGAATACTCGTTGGCGACGTCCCTGGCACAGGGACCCTCATAGTACGCAAAAGTGTCACTGCCGGTGGGAGGCGCCCCCGCCGTGCAAACACACCGCCGTACTTTGAGGGGCCCTGTGCCAGTGCCAATGCCAACGAGTGGGCCCCCCCTGCTTGCTCAGGATCACAGCACTTGCAAAGTTGAAATACTTACCTCTCCCTGCTCCACTGCTGTGACGTGGTCCAGATTTCTTGGGCCCACTAAATACTTGAACCAGCCCTACCCCCCACAACTTTAGCCAAATGACCCCCAATTTCCAATGCCTTACTATTATTATAAGGTAAATTAAGATTGACAAGCTTCAGTAACAAGAATGGATGTTTTTGCCATTAAAATGGGCACTGTAGGTGTTTTCCTGGCCTCCACTCACTGCCGACTATGCTCCCCCATTGACTTGCATTGGGTTTCGTGTTTCGGTCGATCCTCGACTTTTCGTGATAATCGGCCGATTCCACTCGACTCGACTTTTGAGATAGTCGGGTTTCGCGAAACCCGACTCGACCCTAAAAAACTAAAAGTCGCTCAACCCTAGTGGACAGCTCTAAAGGTTGAGTATGATCAATGGCTGTCTCCGCTAAACGTGCATCCAGGGAAGGCTGTGTCTGATAATCGTGCTAACCTTGTGGCGGCCCTATGGCGAGGCAAGCTTACACATGTGCCTTGCATGGCTCATGTCCTTAAACTAGTGGTACAGAATGTTCTACGCCACTATCCTGGCCTGGGTGAGCTGCTCCAGAAAACACATAAACTGTGTGCTCATTTCCACCATTCGCAACCCTCAGGTCATCAACATGTATCGGTACAAAGGTCTTTGTCCATGCCAGTTAACAGGTTGATATGCGATGTGCCAAACGGTGGAATTCCACTCTGCACATGTTGCAGCGACTGTGGCAGCAGCAACGAGCCCTGACACAGTATGACATGTTGTATATCCTGGACCAAAGCAGTATGGACGTGGCACATATCACGTTTACAGAGTGTGCACAGATTAAAAACCTCTGCACCTTTCTGCACAGTTTCGAAATGGCTACTAAGATGGTTAGCGCTGACGACGCCATCATCAGCAGCACTATTCCAGTCATCTATAATCTGGAGCAGATTTTGAATAGCCTGTGGGAGGAGATAGTGGTCGCAGAAGTATAGGAGGAAGCAGAGGAGGATGCGGAAGGGATAGCATTGTCTCTAAGTTCCAGACTGTAGTCACACAGGTGGGTGCCAAAGGAGGGTGGATTACTGCAATCGAGGGGAGCTGGTGATAACAGACAAACTGTTATCGAAGGTGCAAGATCTGAGAAACAAATGGAGGAGGAAGAGGTGATGGGCGAGCAACTCTCAGATGAAGAGGATAACCTTCCCCTGTCTGTTGTTCATGGTTGGTGGGAGGGGATGGAGGAAAGGAGACTCATTGTTACCAGCCCCAAACACAGCATGGGCTTGGACCTCATAGTAGAGCCCGACATATGAGTGCCTTCTTGGTTGGGTGTCCATCTGTTGGATTGGGTGTAGTGGAAGACCTGTAGGTCCCTATTATACTATTTCTACTGTGATGAAATTCATGCCACTTTTGTTGTGTCTGCTACTGATGAGCGAGCACTAAAATGCTCGGGTGCTCGTTGCTCGGGTTGAGCAATTTGGAATACTCAGGTACAGAACAATGAGCCAATGTAAGTCTATGGGAAACCGGAGCATTTTTACCGCGATCCCCCAAGGGTCCTTTTAAGGTCTAAAAATGTCTGAAAATGATGGAAACACTGGTCAAATTACACAGGAACATCATGGCAAATGTCCCTGGAAGCATTTCTGACTCCTAGGTCACAGCTGTAAACAATGTTGTCAGCGTTTCACGCCATTTTAACAGGTGCACAAAAAAAAATACAAAACCAAACCCAAAATGGATTTTGCTGGGAAATATGTTAAGGAACATCCTTTCCAGGGTAATGACTTGCATATAAGGCAAAACAATTAACCCCAAACAAAAATGTTCCTCCACCACTTGGGCTATGTTCACACGCAGCATTTTTAATGCTTTTCAACTTTAGCATTGCTTTCAACAAATACAACCAATACAAATGCATTCACTGGGAAATGTCATTGTAACATTTAACAAACCTAGCTGGCCATGTGGTGTGTGACACATAAGCAGACATTGTTCTGTCCTCACTAAATGAGGCGGGCTCATATGTAGCTATATAGGCAGCTAAACCGCTATACCGGAGTCCAATAAGGAGACTGTGGTTGAGTCTGTGCTTTATTAAGAGTAGTGGTATATTGATGTGGTGAAACTGTAAACAATGACATACATACAATCAGTGCATGGTATGAAAGAAATACATACTACACATGATGTACATTATGCATGGACATTTAGAAAGCTAGTAACTGAACTAGGAGTACAACTGACTAAGCTAGGCTAATATAGAGCAGAAATTATCTACAGAAAGCATAAAGACATACCGGCAATGCAATCGCAAGGGGAATGAAGTGCAAGCGTCTTTCCTTGAAAGCAGACTGAAGGAAGTGAAAAGAAAATGGAGGGATATGTCGGCTGAGCTACAATAATGCTTTGCAAAGGGGAGGAGAATCAGACATGGAAAAATAGAAAAAACAGAAATAGAAGTGTGAACATGACTCTGACCGCTAGAGGGAGCCAAAACACTACAAATAAAGGTATGAATATATCAGTTGCTGTATACTGGCTGAGAAAACTGCAAATTATGCAAACAGATAATCAGAGGTAACAAATTAGATGGCGGAGACAGAACCCTCCCCGTCTGACATCAATGGATGTCACTACTCCTTTCTTCTGAAGGCAACAAGTAGCCACTGGTTCCGGTGAATTTGACAGTCTTTCACATGAACAAGGTCACCTATGCTCAGATAAGGCTTAGTAGATTGCCACTTGGTTCGTGGCAGCAGGGTAGACAATTATTGTTTGTGCCACCTGTCCCAGAAAGTATTTGCAAGACTTTGTACCTGTCTCCATTGGCGCTTGCAGAGGTCCTTAGCGTCGAATCCTCCTGGAGGGAGGCACTGGACAGTCCCATTTTCTGGGTAAGGAGAGCAGCTGTAGTCAATAACAAGGGCTCCTCAGGGTCGTTAAGAACTGGAACCAAGGGTCTTGCATTGATTATAGCTGCAGCTTCTGCCATGAAGGTCATTAGGTTTTCGTGGGTGAGCCTCGCTGTTCCTTCTTGTAGAAGAGTGGAGTCAAGAATTCTCCATACTAGACCAATCATTCATTCCCAAGATCCTCCCATATGTGAAGAGTGAGGTGTGTTGAATGACCATGTGCAACGTTGGTCACTGAGGACCCTCTCTAGAATCTTATAGTCTAGATTTGAAGGTATTCCTAATTCCTTTGCTGCACCGATGAAGTTAGTACCTCTGTCTGAACGTATATGCTTGATAGGACCATGGATGGCAATAAAACGTCTTAAAGCATTAATGAAGCTTGACATGTCAAGGGACTCGATGACCTCTATGTGGACGGCTCTGAATGACATGCAAGTGAACATGACTGCCCAACGTTTACTATTGGCTTAGCCACCTCTAGTATGATCTGTAACAACTGACCAAGGCCCAAACACATCGAGACCAACGCTGGTAAAAGGAGGGTCTGGGCTGAATCTATCTGCTGGTAGGTCAGCCATCTTTTGGGTTTGAGTCAAACCACAAAGCTTACAGCAGGTAATACATTTGTAGATGACACTACTGATGAGACTCTTTGCACCGGCGATCCACATGCCAGCAGTTCTGATGGCTCCTTCTTTAAATAGTCTTCCTTGGTGCTTGACCAGATTGTGATAGTGTTGTATGATTAGGTAGGCAACATGACATTTTCTGGGAAGTATAAGAGGGAATTTCTCCACAAACTCCATTTCAGCTTCTTTGAGTTGGCCTCCTACTCTCAGCAGGCCGCTGTTGTTGATGAATGGGTCAAGTTTTCTCAATACGCTGCTCACTGGTATTGGAGCTTTGTTTATAAGACATTGAATTTCTGCAAAGTAGGTTTCTCTTTGAACAGTGAGGATGATGTGATTTCTAGAGAATTCTAAGTCAGAAGTAAAATAGGTATTTTTACAAAGAAGCCAACCTTTACATTTTTCTGTGCCACAAGTTCTGGTGGTCCTGAATGAGCGAGCTATATGAGTCAGACAGGTAATGGCTCGAATAAGCAACTTCCACCTTGAGAATCTCTCAAACCTGCAAGTTCCAAACTGGATAACACAGGTCATGGTATGAAGTGTAGACACCTGAGGGCGGATTTCAGCATCTGAGTCCTCTCCTACTAGTTCAAAGTAGAACTAGTACATTCCTCAATGTACAATAGTTTTGGTCCTGTGAGCCATGTTGTGCTTCCTAGTCAACTTGCATCAACTGCCCTAGTTGCATGATCTGTGGGATTCTGGTCCGTGAGTATGTAATGCCACTGCTTCAAGTGAACTGATCTCCTGATTCGTAGCACTCTGTTATTGACATAAACATAGAATCGCCTGGTTTCGTTGTGGATATATCCCAGGACTACTTTGCTATCTGAGTAGAACTTGGCCTGTGACAGGTCGATATCCATTTTGGATGTGATGAACTCCACTAACTCAACAGCTAGGACTGCAGCACAAATCTCTAACCTGGGTATAGTGTGCTCTGGTTGTGGTGTGAGTTTGGCCTTCCTCATAATGAACCCAACGTGGCACTGACATTTGGAGTCTACAGTTCTGAGATAGGCAACAGCGGCAATCGCTTTGACAGAAGCATCTGCAAATACATACAGTCTTTGGCTTTGTATTTCTGTAGATGGCACAGGGGTGTATGGTCTTGGCACATTCAGGTTGGAGAGGGCTGCTAACGAGTTCTTCCACCCTTCCCACTTGATCCTCTTGTCAGGTGGCAGAGGTGCATCCCAGTCAGATGTTTCCCTAGTTAAGTCTCTTAGCAGGGTCTTGCCTTGTATAGTAACAGGAGCTGCAAAACCCAAGGGATCGTACAGACTGTTGATGGTAGACAGGACGCCTCTACGTGTGAAAGGCCCTTCTTCCTGACTGACCTGAAAGGTGAAAGTGTCTGACTGTAGATTCCAGAGAAGCCCGAGGCTGCGTTGCATTGGTGCATGGTCTGACCCCAGGTCCAGGTCTCTGAGACCATTACATAAGTCCTGAGAAGGGAATGCTTCCATGAGTTCTTGGCTGTTTGAGGCTATTTTATGAAGCCTAAGGTTCAAGCAGGCAAGCATGTCCTGGGCTCTCCTGGGAAGACTGATGGCAGTCTCATTTGAAGGCATGGCTTTCAGACAGTCGTCGACATAAAAGTATTTTTCTATGAATTGTCTGACATCTGCTCCGTATTCTGCTTCTCCTTCCTGAGCCGACCTTTTGAGTCCGTAAATGGCGACTGCAGGGGAAGGACTGTTGCCAAAGATGTGTACTCTCATGCGATACTCTGTGACATCTTTAGTAGGATCATTGTCTCTGTACCAGAACAATCTTAGGAAGTTCCTGTCTCTCTCTCACAAGGAAACAATTGAACATTTGCTGGATGTCAGCGATGAAGGCAATGGAATCCTTACGGAAGCGCATAAGTACTCCCAGCAGTTTGTTATTGAGGTCTGGTCCTGTCAGTAGAATGTCATTCAGGGAGACATCATTAAACTTAGCACTGGAATCGAACACGACTCTAATCTGGCCTGTTTTCTTAGGATGATATACTCCAAATATGGGTAGGAACCAGCATTCTTCAGAGTCTTTGAGAGTGGGAGCTAGTTCTGTGTGACAGTTTTCGAAAATCTTTGACATGAAGGAGAAAAAGTGATCTTTCATCTCTGGTTTCTTTTGTAGATTATGTTTGAGAGAGGAGAAATACTGTAGTGCCTGATTTCTGTTGTTCGGTAGACGTGGTCTGTGGGTTTTGAAGGGAAGAGGTGCGACCCAGCCGTTGATCCCATCTTTAACAAGTCCGTTGTCCATTATCTCTAAGAACAACTTGTCCTCTACCGACATTGCCACTTGGTTGTCCTGCTTAGTTCTTTGGAAGACTGTGCACCCTAACTGATCCTCAAAGCTTCCCAACACTATACTGCTCTCGTAAGTAAAGTCTATTAAATGGTTGGGCAGTTGGATGCTGTGTGGCAGTTCAATGACATGGAACTCATTGTTACAAGGTTGAAACAGAGATGGTCGTCCTTTCTCCAATGTATTTGTTAGCATGCTTGTCACAGACAATGGGGCGTGCCTGCGTCCTAAGCATACGTTGCCAATTATAACCCATCCTAGGTCTAGCTTTTGGGCATAGGGAGCATTGTGGAGTCCATTGATATGACGTCTCACTTTATGAACCTGCAGGATATCTCTCCCCAACAGCAGAATTATCTGGGCCTGATGTTAAGTCCTGGTATAAGGTGTGCTATTCGTTTCATGTGAGCATGACGGATTGCTACATTTGGCATAGGGATTTCAGATCTGTTGTCTGGGATCTGGTTACATTCGATGATCATAGGTAGCGGTAGGCAGAATTGTCCATCTAAGGACTCGATTTGGTAGTCAGTAGCTTTCCTGCCTGTTGTTGTCACAGCACCTGCACACGTCTTTATTGAGTATGTGCTTGGCCCTTTGATGTTGAATAGTTCAAAGTATGTTGATCTAGCCAAGGATCGATTACTTTGATCATCCAAGATAGCATAGAGTCTTACAGCTTGGTCTCTATGGCCTTTTGGGTATACTCTGACGAGTAGAGTTGAGCGACTTTTACTTTTTTCGGATCGAGTTGGGTTTCGCGAAACCGGACTTTGTCAAAAGTCGGGTCGGGTGAAATCGGATGATTATTGTGAAAAGTCGGGGGCAGACTGAAACACGAAACGCAATACAAGTCAATGGGGAATCAAAGTCGGCAGTGAGTGGAAGACAGGAAAACACCAACAGTGCCCATTTTAATGCCAAAAACATCAATTTTTTATTACTTAAGCTTGTCAATCTTGATTTACTTTATAATAATAGTTAGACATTGAAAACTGGGGGTCATTTGGCTAAAGTTGTGGGGGGGTAGGGCTAGCTCAAGATTTTCGTGGGCCCAGGAAACGCGGAATACGTCACGGCGGTGGAGCAGGGAGAGGTAAGTATTTCAACTTTGCAAGTGCTGTGATCCTGAGCAAGCAGGGGGTCCCACTCATTGGCACTGGCACAGGGCCCCTCATAGAACGGTGGTGTGGTTGACGGCGGGTGGCGCCTCCCACTGGCAGAGACACTTTTGCGTACTATTAGGGGCCCTGTGCCAGTGACGTCCCAACGAGTATGCCCCCCCACCTGATGAAGGAACCTGCACTTTCATCTGCACCTTCCTCTTTGTCCCCGTGTAAGGTGGTATAGTATGCGGGAAGGGGAACCTGACTTTCAGCAGGGTCAGATTCTGGCTGTGTAGAGTGCAAGGGGAATGTAGTGGTCTGGGTCAATGTACCAGCAGACTCATCTAGCAGTGGCTGGGCAATGGGCAGGATGAGGAGGAAACATAGATATAGGCCCAAATAATAAAGTAGGCTAAATGCAGTTCAAAATTGGTAACAGGACTGAACAGGCGGCATTGCTTTGTTCAGTGGAGGACAACTGTAATGAGTGGCAGACACAGTTAGTAGGCCCAAATAATAAAGTAGGCTAAATGCAGTTCAAAATTGTTAACAGGACTGAACAGGCGGCATTGCTTTGTTCAGTGGAGGACAACTGTAATTAGTGGCAGACACAGTTAGTATGCCCAAATAATAAAGTAGGCTAAATGCAGTTCAAAATTGGTAACGGTACTAAACAGGCGGCATTGCTTTGTTCAGTGGAGGACAACTGTAATGAGTGGCAGACACAGTTAGTAGGCCCAAATAATAAAGTAGGCTAAATGCAGTTCAAAATTGTTAACAGGACTGAACAGGCGGCATTGCTTTGTTCAGTGGAGGACAACTGTAATGAGTGGCAGACACAGTTAGTAGGCCCAAATAATAAAGTAGGCTAAATGCAGTTCAAAATTGGTATCAGGACTAAACGGGTGGCATTGCTTTGTTCAGTGGAGGACAACTGTAATGAGTGGCAGACACAGTTAGTAGGCCCAAATAATAAAGTAGGGTAAATGCAGTTCAAAATTGGTAACAGGACTAAACAGGTGGCATAGCTAGGTACAGAGGTGGGCTCCTCTGCTGAGTAGCAGACAGTGATAGTAGGCGCAAAGTATTAACTGGTCTAAATGGAGGCCAGGGCCCCTGTATATTTTAACTATCATCTATCATTTCAACAAATTTGTATTGGCAGTGCCATTGAAGGATTTAACAGCACACACTACACAGTGGTGGAGCAGGGAGAGGTAAGTATTGCAAGTGGTAGAGCACAGTTCGAGCTGGGGGGGAACACTCTCTCGTGGGCGGTGGTACTGGCACAGGGCCCCTCATATTATGACGGTGTGTCTGATGTTGGTTGTGCACCACCACTGTCAGAGACACTTCATTGTACTATGAGGGACCCTGTGCCAGTGCCGTCACCCAAGAGTGGGCCCACCCACCTGTCCAGGCAAATGGAACTCGCACGGGTGCTTGCGCCAGGTGGTGACCACGGCCCTGTGGGGGGAGTCAGCCCATTTAGGGTGGTATAAATATGGCGTGTGGTGGACATTCAGCAGCTGCAAATGGAGGAACTGGAGAAGTCAGTGTTAGGTGTCGAGTTCCCGCCTCTTCACAGGGGGAATCTCGAACCATCTCTGCTGCGGACTCCCATTCTTCTCCAGCCACAGTGGAGTCTGCTCAGTGCAGACGTCAGTCCCAGCGTCTTGCTCAGTCTCACTCTGTGCATAGGGTTACTGCTGCTTTTCCAGCTTCTGCCATTGAAGCCAGTGCTGGACAAATTTCACAGAAAAAAACAAAAATATACAACCTTGGGTATATATTATAGAGCTCACAGAAAAAATCCCAAGAATTAAAAGTTAACTTTTATTGATATAATATAATAAAAAATACTAAATACCATATACAGTGGGGCAAAAAAGTATTTAGTCAGTCAGCAATAGTGCAAGTTCCACCACTTAAAAAGATGAGAGGTGTCTGTAATTTACATCATAGGTAGACCTCAACTATGGGAGACAAACTGAGAAAAAAAAATCCAGAAAATCACATTGTCTGTTTTTTTATCATTTTTTTTGCATATTATGGTGGAAAATAAGTATTTGGTCAGAAACAAACAATCAAGATTTCTGGCTCTCACAGACCTGTAACTTCTTCTTTAAGAGTCTCCTCTTTCCTCCACTCATTACCTGTAGTAATGGCACCTGTTTAAACTTGTTATCAGTATAAAAAGACACCTGTGCACACCCTCAAACAGTCTGACTCCAAACTCCACTATGGTGAAGACCAAAGAGCTGTCAAAGGACACCAGAAACAAAATTGTAGCCCTGCACCAGGCTGGGAAGACTGAATCTGCAATCGCCAACCAGCTTGGAGTGAAGAAATCAACAGTGGGAGCAATAATTAGAAAATGGAAGACATACAAGATCACTGATAATCTCCCTCGATCTGGGGATCCATGCAAAATCCCACCCCGTGGGGTCAGAATGATCACAAGAACGGTGAGCAAAAATCCCAGAACCACGCGGGGGGACCTAGTGAATGAACTGCAGAGAGCTGGGACCAATGTAACAAGGCCTACCATAAGTAACACACTACGCCACCATGGACTCAGATCCTGCAGTGCCAGACGTGTCCCACTGCTTAAGCCAGTACATGTCCGGGCCCGTCTGAAGTTTGCTAGAGAGCATTTGGATGATTCAGAGGAGTTTTGGGAGAATGTCCTATGGTCTGATGAAACCAAACTGGAACTGTTTGGTAGAAACACAACTTGTCGTGTTTGGAGGAAAAAGAATACTGAGTTGCATCCATCAAACACCATACCTACTGTAAAGCATGGTGGTGGAAACATCATGCTTTGGGGCTGTTTCTCTGCAAAGGGGCCAGGGCGACTGATCCGGGTACATGAAAGAATGAATGGGGCCATGTATCGTGAGATTTTGAGTGCAAACCTCCTTCCATCAGCAAGGGCATTGAAGATGAAACGTGGCTGGGTCTTTCAACATGACAATGATCCAAAGCACACCGCCAGGGCAACGAAGGAGTGGCTTCGTAAGAAGCATTTCAAGGTCCTGGAGTGGCCTAGCCAGTCTCCAGATCTCAACCCTATAGAAAACCTTTGGAGGGAGTTGAAAGTCCGTGTTGCCAAGCGAAAAGCCAAAAACATCACTGCTCTAGAGGAGATCTGCATGGAGGAATGGGCCAACATACCAACAACAGTGTGTGGCAACCTTGTGAAGACTTACGGAAAACGTTTGACCTCTGTCATTGCCAACAAAGGATATATTACAAAGTATTGAGATGAAATTTTGTTTCTGACCAAATACTTATTTTCCACCATAATATGCAAATAAAATATTAAAAAAACAGACAATGTGATTTTCTGGATTTTTTTTTCTCAGTTTGTCTCCCATAGTTGAGGTCTACCTATGATGTAAATTACAGACGCCTCTCATCTTTTTAAGTGGTGGAATTTGCACTATTGCTGACTGACTAAATACTTTTTTGCCCCACTGTATGTGCACAACTACACCATCACCAAAATAGCAGCATACCATAGGAAAGGCCGGGATGGTGCCAATCCCTACACTAAACTAAAACGCCCTACCTACCAGCGGAGGTTGGCACCCTATAAATCCTGCGCAATGGCGCCCCCGCTCCTCGTCGACACTCCCTGCTACCCCTAATGGGCCCTGCTGGGACGGGGAGGAAAAAATCAAACACTCTGTGCCCCTCTAAAATAGATAGTGAGTCAAATGGCAATGACTCAATAATCCTATCTCGCTAGCTATACTTCCACTTCCTATCCGCGGGGGTCGGCACCATATTAAATGACGCAAATCGCGCCCCCGCTCCACGACGACTATACTGATCTGACCCTATATAGACAAAGGTAGGCAGGATGTTTATGTAGATGTATTAAAACGTATATAAATGTCAGAAGGATTTACAATTCCCGGTTGCTAAGAGGGTGTCTTTCCCGTATATATAAATATGTATTAAATGTGTTGATCATTCATACTCCACATATCATGTAGTTACCAATCAAGCATATATACAAGGACTCATAAAGTACAATGACTTACAGGTAACATAACCTCATAGACATGAGACCAATAATTCAGAATATCAGCAGATACCATAAAGACACAATCCTCCTAGAGCTTTCTGACCTAAAACAACCCCAGATGATCATTTTAACATAACACTCGATTAATCAGGGTACTTCCCTTTCAAAACTCAAAGCGTTTCCCCTCCGCATATAACAGGAGGTTCATCAGGAGTTTAACAGATATATAAAGGGTTACTTAGCTTCCTCCATGGATGGTGCAGGTAAGCCAAATAGTCTGTGCCACCATTGGGCCGATTCCTCACAGATATGGTGCTCCCAGACAAGTGCCACGACGTGTGCGTTTTAAGGGCAATTCATTAACATGGACGGAATCAGCTGTTTCCCCGGCGTTCATATCTCAAATACTTCCGGCATTACAGCCAGAAGGGTCATCGTGTCATATGACGCCTCCTGTGTGTACTGCGCCGGCGTTAACACTACAGATACGCCCCATAATCTTAAGTAAGGAATAACCTTCGTCCATACCCACAGATGCGCAAGCGCCGATTCTGATGTGGTTATTACCCTACGGGCATCCCCATCTCGTCACATTTGTGGAGCGCCCCTTAGCGCTAGTGCGCAGGCGCCGAAAAAGTACGCATGCTCAGTGAGCAGATTCAGAAAAATACTGAATGATTCTAACAGCGCAGACGCCAGATGATCGCGCACGCGCAATATATACAAACATAGTTGATACCATGGAAATAGCCGCGTCACAATACCCCTCCTAAGTGAAGCAGCTTCATCGCGCACTGCGTCGGCGGCGTCACTACAGGTACGCCCCACACTCTTAAATATAGAATAGCCTTCCATGCCCACAGATGCACAAGCGCGGATAGTAATAAGGTTGCTATCCTATGGGCAACCCCATCTCTTTCATATCTCTTTTATGGAGCGCCCATTACGCTAGTGCGCTGGTCCTAAAAAACACACGTATGTTCAGTGAGTAAAAGAAGAATGTTTAAAGAAACTAATGAATGCTTATCACAGCGCAATGATGGTGCACGCGCAGTATAGAAGAGCATAGTTAATACCATGCGTGTCCTTCATGTCTCACTAATACAGCCCCCCATCACGGTAGACCGCAAGTGCCAAACACGGGCACATGCCCGTTGTGCATTTGACAAATAGGGACATACCCAAAATTATAGATGCACAGATACAAAAATACCACTCGCAATATATCCATTCTGGATATTATTTATGCCATGGATTGGCTCATATGTAAATATATTTATAAAGAACCAGGGCACATATCATTAGAATGACCAAACTAAAAAACGCGCACCTTCCCAAGTTACTTCCGCAGACAAGATATTATCCACAGGCACTAACGGATACTATGTCCAAAAAATAAGGACAGATACTTATAAGTTGAACTGACCCATTTGGGTCGATAGCACAGATTATCTCATTGCCAAAATACCATCAACCGATATAAGAGTCATAGGTAGCAACCAAAGTTAATTTGTTCGTTCAATCCTTTTGGGAAGACCGTATCCAGTCTATGAATCCATTTTAGTTCTTTTTGTAAGATCTTTCGATCCCAATCACCGCCCCTGATGGAAGGGACTACCACTTCAATGGCACAGAAGGTAAAGGACTTGAGATCACCCTGATGCACCATCCGAACATGTCTGGATATTGGGGTGTCTCTGGCGTGTCTAATGTCACCCAGGTGGTCCCAAATCCTCCTTCTTAGCTCCCTTTTTGTTTTCCCCACATAGTTTAACGGGCAAGTACATTTAAACAAATATATAACACCACTTGTTTTACAATTTGCAAAATGTCTGCTCTCAAAAACCTGTCCCGTATTTGCACTGGAGAAACAATTTCCGGTGTCTAAATATCCACAAAAAGAACAGGCTCCACAACGAAAAGTACCAAATTGTCTCTTATCCAGCCACGTTCCACTTTTTTGGGGAGGAGAGAAGACACTATGTACAAGTTGATCCTTAAGAGATCTCCCTTTTCTGTAGGTGATCATGGGTGTCTCAGGGAGGCAGTCTTTTATGTCTGTATCTGCCAATAAAATAGCCCAATATTTGTTGATGATGTCTCTCACCTCATGGGAGCAGTCATCAAACATACCAATGAATCTCAGGGGGGGGTCCTCATCAACCCTATTGATAGGATGTAATAAGCAAGTTCTAGGAACTGTCTCGACCTGTTTAAAAGCCTCACGAAGTACCTTCATAGGATACCCTCTTTCAAGAAATCTATTTTTCAGATCTCGTGTCTCAGTATAAAAAGAAGCATCAGATGAACAGTTCCTTCTTGCTCTCATATACTGTCCTTTGGGTATCCCCCTCCTGAGCCCATATGGATGATGACTGTTCCAACTCAATAGATTATTTGTAGAGGTGGGTTTTCTGTAGATGGAGGTCACTAGATGCCCATCTCCCTCCTTAGTGATCGTGACATCCAAAAAGTTGATCTTATCACCATTAATTTCGGAGGTAAAACTGAGACCCATGTTATTATTGTTCAAACTCTTAACGAAGGTATTAAAGGAGGCCACATCTCCTGACCACAGAATTTGGACATCATCAATATAGCGCCCCCAGAAAACTATCTGGGGGCCCCACTGAAGCCAGTGCTGGGCAGCGGCGAGCAGACACTTCTGGGGCTAAGTCCTACTTTGCACACACTGAGCATGCCCAGGGCAAGATCTCTCAGTGGAGATCTAGGGTCACATGCTCTGGTACTGCAGCAATTCCATTGGTCCTTCTTTGAAGGGTCCTGTACGTGCTGCAGCTATTTAAGGCTCGCATGGCCGCATGGCCATGCGCTAGTGTACATTTGTAAACGTGTGTGTGTTGTGAGTGAAAGTCGCTCTTTAAATAACCGTCCCTATTGGATGACTGTTCGCGGAAGGTGTATGTTTGCTATCTAGCACCCGACTTATCCAACAACACGTTACACACTAATACAGCGTCTAGTTGCTGTGTCCGCCAGTGCGGCACCGTGCGCTTTCACAGCGCTTTCCTGACCCAAGCCTGGGTGGTTAGTGGCGTCCGCCAGTGCGGCACCGCACGCACTCTCGTGCATTCCTTCGTTATTGTTTTGGTTATGCTGACACCCCAGTTGCAGTGTCGACCGCAAGTAGTCTTCACAGACTCAGATCCCAAGTCTTTGGACTGAGCTCGGAGACTCCTTGCTTGTGCTCTTGTGTGCAGTACCGCGGCCCTGTGACTTAACAGGGTTCACTTCCTTCACACAGGGTGAAGTTAACCCGTGTGTATTCACATTGTACCGCCATATAATCCGTCATTACTTGGCAGCAGGTTCCATCTCTGCACGGTGGACCCCGGGCTGCAAACGCACCTTTTTCTACCTATCTTATTATTTGGTGTGTTCCACTAGCCCTAACATTACACTAGCACCAGGGTCTGGCTAGTAATGACAGACAAACAGCAATCCTTGCGGTACATCCAGCAGCTGGAGGGTAGGTTGGCGGCTCTCGAGCGCACAACCTCAGCTGTGGATGTAACCGCAGTTGCTGTTCAAGCTGCTAGCGTGGCTGCAGCATCCTTGTCCACTGCCACCCCTGTACCGACTCTATCACGCCACCTGCTGCCAGAAAAATTTTCTGGTGATAGTAAGTCCTGTAGGGGTTTCGTGAGTCAGTGCTCTATACATCTCAAGCTTCTGGCCTCTTGTTTCCCTACAGAGCGGGCAAAGGTGGGGTTTATAGTTTCTTTCCTGTCGGACAGGGCATTAGAGTGGGCTACGCCGCTGTGGTAGCGTGGCGATCATGTGGTGCAGAGTGCTCCGTTTTTCCTGAGCACTCTGAAACAGGTCTTTTTAGGACCTCGTGTGACCCATGATACGGCGCTCCAACTGTTGGCATTGACTCAGGGCTCGTCCTTGGTCAGCCATTTTGCCGTCCACTTCCGCACCCTAGCATCTGAGCTGGAGTGGTCGGATAACGCCCTAATTCTGATATTTTGGAGGGGGCTGGCTGACCATGTTAAGAACCCCCTGGCCACTAGGGAGATTCCCGCCACACTGGAGGAGTTAATAGCTGTGTCCACTCGTATTGACCTCCGTTTTCACGAGCGGAGGTTAGAGCGAGCCCAGTGTAGGCAGAGGTTTCGGCTGGCTCCCACCTTCGCCAAACCTTTGGAATCTCCAGTCCAGGCTCCTGAGTCACATGAGGCCATGGAAGCGTCACGAGCGGGATCTAAGTCCTGGACCGCTCGTGCACTCCAGGTTTGTCATGTTTGCCAGCAGTCAGGACATCTTGCCACCAGATGTTCCCAGCGGTTGAGGAAACGTCAGCGTCTAGTGGTAGTAGGTGGAGGTACACTAGACACGGCAACGTTTGCCTCCAAATTGTCTTTTAAGGGGACAATAACAATAAGCTCATTCACTCACTCGGTAGAGCTCTGCGTGGATTCTGGGGCGGAGGGCAATTTTATGTCTTCTGCCTTCGCTCAACGTCATGCAATACCCCTGGTTATGCTAGCTCAACCAGTAACGGTACGAGTGGTGAATGGGTCGACACTGCCCTCACAGATAACACACCAGACCATCCCTTTTACTCTCTCCATGTCGCCATCCCATCAGGAGATTATATCTCTGCTCGTCATTCCTGAGGGAATTGATGAGGTCCTGTTGGGAATACCTTGGCTGCGGTACCACTCTCTTCATATCGAGTGGTCCTCAGGCAGAATTCTGGGATGGGGTGAATCTTGTGGGGGTAGGTGTCAGAGGGAGTGCGTTCAGGTTGCTACTACAGAGGTACCCACAGATCTATTCTCTCTCCCCAAGCAATATTTGTCTTATGCAGACATGTTCTCCAAAAAGGCAGCGGAGACCCTTCCGTCCCATCGCCCCTATGACTGTCCTATTGATCTCTTGCCTGGTGCTGAGCCTCCCCGGGGTCGAGTTTATCCGTTATCTCTCCCGGAGACGGAGGCAATGTCACAGTACATCCAGGAAAATCTGGCAAGAGGATTCATTAGGAAGTCAGTGTCACCTGCTGGGGCAGGGTTCTTCTTCGTGCAGAAGAAGAATGGGGAATTGCGTCCATGCATAGACTACAGGGGTCTTAACGCCATCACCATTAAGAATAAGTATCCTTTGCCCTTGATATCTGAGCTCTTTGACAGGCTTCGGGGAGCAAGAGTAGTTACTAAATTAGATCTGCGGGGTGCTTACAACCTGATTCGCATCCGTGAGGGGGACGAATGGAAGATGGCTTTTAACACCAGGGATGGGCACTATGAATATCTGGTGATGCCCTTCGGGCTCTGTAATGCTCCAGCCGTTTTCCAAGACTTTGTGAACAACATCTTCCGGGATATGCTCTCCACCTCGGTCGTAGTCTATCTGGATGATATTCTCATCTACTCTCCAGATATTGACTCCCACCGGAGAGATGTTTGCAAAGTCTTCGACCTCCTACGGGCAAACTCCCTCTACGCCAAGTTGGAGAAGTGTATGTTTGAGCAGGAGTCCTTACCATTCCTGGGCTATATCATCTCTGCCCAGGGATTGGCTATGGATCCTGCCAAACTACAGGCTGTGATGGACTGGCAGGAACCCCATTCTCTTAAAGTCGTGCATCGCTTTATGGGGTTCATAAACTATTATCGCCAGTTCATTCCACACTTCTCAACTTTGGTAGCTCCCTTGGTTGCCCTCACCAAGAAGGGGGCAAATCCCAAATTGTGGTCTGTGGAGGTCTCCAAGGCCTTTAACTCCATAAAGTCACACTTCGCTAGCACTCCCATCCTACATCACCCCGATGTAGATAAGCCATTTATCATGGAGGTGGATGCCTCATCTATTGGTGCTGGAGCAGTCCTCTTCCAAAAGGATGCTCAAGGTCGGAAGCATCCTTGCTTCTTCTTTTCTAAGACCTTCTCACCAGCAGAGAGGAATTATTCCATCGGGGACTGGGAGTTGCTAGCCATGAAGTTGGCTTTCTCGGAGTGGAGACATCTCTTGGAGGGAGCTCGTTTTCCCTTCCAAGTCTTCACAGATCACAAAAATTTGGTGTACCTGCAGACAGCCCAGCGGTTAAATTCTCGCCAGGCCAGATGGTCATTGTTCTTCTCCCGGTTTCATTTCACCCTCCATTTTCTTTCTGGGGAGAAGAACATTCGGGCCGACGCTCTCTCTCGCTCCGTTGTGTCATTCGCCAGAAGACTCGCTACACTCATCAGGAGGGCGTTAAACTAGAAGAAGAGGGGACGGGAAGAAGAACATTAGACTCGAACAAAGAAGACCCAGGAAAACATACTCAGAAGGGAGGTAAGAACATTTCTAAAACAATCCATAGCGAGGATATTGGAACAAAACAAAATCCTCTAAACTGCATGCTCGCAAACGCCAGAAGCCTGACAAACAAGATGGAAGAACTAGAAGCAGAAATATCTACAGGTAACTTTGACATAGTGGGAATAACCGAGAAATGGTTAGATGAAAGCTATGACTGGGCAGTTGACTTACAGGGTTACAGTCTGTTTTGAAAGGATCGTAAATATCGGAGAGGAGGAGTGGTTTGTCTCTATGTAAAGTCTTGTCTAAAGTCTACTTTAAGGGAAAATATTAGCGAAGGGAATGAGGATGTCGAGTCCATATGGGTCGAAATTCATGGAGGGAAAAATGGTAACAAAATTCTCATTGGGGTCTGTTACAAACCCCCAAATAGAACAGAAATCATGGAAAGTCTACTTCTAAAGCAGATAGATGTAGCTGCAACCCATAATGAGGTCCTGGTTATGGGGGACTTTAACTACCCGGATATTAACTGGGAAACAGAAACCTGTGAAACCCATAAAGGCAACAGGTTTCTGCTAATAACCAAGAAAAATTATCTTTCACAATTGGTGCAGAATCCAACCAGAGGAGCAGCACTTTTAGACTTAATACTATCTAATAGACCTGACAGAATAACAAATCTGCAGGTGGTCGGGCATCTAGGAAATAGCGACCACAATATTGTGCAGTTTCACCTGTCTTTCACTAGGGGCACTTGTCAGGGAGTCACAAAAACACTGAACTTTAGGAAGGCAAAGTTTGACCAGCTTAGAGATGCCCTTAATCTGGTAGACTGGGACAATATCCTCAGAAATAAGAATACAGATAATAAATTGAAAATGTTTAAGAACATCCTAAATAGGCACTGTAAGCGGATTATACCTTGTGGGAATAAAAGGACTAGAAATAGGAAAAACCCAATGTGGCTAAACAAAGAAGTAAGACAGGCAATTAACAGTAAAAAGAAAGCATTTGCACTACTAAAGCAGGATGGCACCATTGAAGCTCTAAAAAACTATAGGGAGAAAAATACTTTATCTAAAAAACTAATTAAAGCTGCCAAAAAGGAAACAGAGAAGCACATTGCTAAGGAGAGTAAAACTGATCCCAAACTGTTCTTCAACTATATCAATATTAAAAGAATAAAAACTGAAAATGTAGGCCCCTTAAAAAATAGCGAGGAAAGAATGGTTGTAGATGACGAGGAAAAAGCTAACATATTAAACACCTTCTTCTCCACGGTATTCACGGTGGAAAATGAAATGCTAGGTGAAATCCCAAGAAACAATGAAAACCCTATATTAAGGGTCACCAATCTAACCCAAGAAGAGGTGCGAAACCGGCTAAATAAGATTAAAATAGATAAATCTCCGGGTCCGGATGGCATACACCCATGAGTACTAAGAGAACTAAGTAATGCAATAGATAAACCATTATTTCTTATTTTTAGGGACTCTATAGCGATGGGGTCTGTTCCGCAGGACTGGCGCATAGCAAATGTGGTGCCAATATTCAAAAAGGGCTCTAAAAGTGAACCTGGAAATTATAGGCCAGTAAGTCTAACCTCTATTGTTGGTAAAATGTTTGAAGGGTTTCTGAGGGATGTTATTCTGGATTATCTCAATGAGAATAACTGTTTAACTCCATATCAGCATGGGTTTATGAAAAATCGCTCCTGTCAAACCAATCTAATCAGTTTTTATGAAGAGGTAAGCTATAGGCTGGACCACGGTGAGTCATTGGACGTGGTATATCTCGATTTTTCCAAAGCGTTTGATACCGTACCGCACAAGAGGTTGGTACACAAAATGAGAATGCTTGGTCTGGGGGAAAATGTGTGTAAATGGGTTAGTAACTGGCTTAGTGATAGAAAGCAGAGGGTGGTTATAAATGGTATAGTCTCTAACTGGGTCGCTGTGACCAGTGGGGTACCGCAGGGGTCGGTATTAGGACCTGTTCTCTTCAACATAGTTACATAGTTATTAAGGTTGAAGGAAGACTATATGTCCATCTAGTTCAACCCATAGCCTAACCGAAAATGCCCTAACATGTTGATCCAGAGGAAAGCAAAAAAAAACCATGTGGCAAAGAGTAAGCTCCACATTGGGGAAAAAAATTCCTTCCCGACTCCACATACGGCAATCAGACTAGTTCCCTGGATCAACGCCCTATCAAGAAATCTAGTGTATATACCCTGTAACATTATACTTTTCCAGAAAGGTATCCAGTCCCCTCTTAAATTTAAGTAATGAATCACTCATTACAACATCATACGGCAGAGAGTTCCATAGTCTCACTGCTCTTACAGTAAAGAATCCGCGTCTGTTATTATGCTTAAACCTTTTTTCCTCCAAACGCAGAGGATGCCCCCTTGTCCCTGTTTCAGGTCTATGATTAAAAAGATCATCAGAAAGGTCTTTGTACTGTCCCCTCATATATTTATACATTAAAATAAGATCACCCCTTAGTCTTCGTTTTTCCAAACTAAATAGCCCCAAGTGTAATACCCTATCTTGGTATTGCAGACCCCCCAGTCCTCTAATAACCTTGGTCGCTCTTCTCTGCACCCGCTCCAGTTCAGCTATGTCTTTCTTATACACCGGAGACCAGAACTGTGCACAGTATTCTAAGTGTGGTCGAACTAGTGACTTGTATAGAGGTAAAATTATATTCTCCTCATGAGCATCTATGCCTCTTTTAATGCATCCCATTATTTTATTTGCCTTTGTAGCAGCTGCCTGACACTGGCCCCTGAATATGAGTTTGTCATCCACCCATACACCCAGGTCTTTTTCATTGACGGTTTTGCCCAGAGTTTTAGAATTAAGCACATAATTATACATCTTATTACTTCTACCCAAGTGCATGACCTTACATTTATCCCCATTAAAGCTCATTTGCCATTTATCAGCCCAAGCTTCTAGTTTACATAAATCATCCTGTAATATAAAATTGTCCTCCTCTGTATTGATTACCCTGCAGAGTTTAGTGTCATCTGCAAATATTGAAATTCTACTCTGAATGCCCCCTACAAGGTCATTAATAAATATGTTAAAAAGAAGAGGGCCCAATACGGACCCCTGTGGTACCCCACTGCTAACCGCTACCCAGTCCGAGTGTGCTCCATTAATAACCACCCTTTGTTTCCTATCCCTGAGCCAGCTCTCAACCCACTTATCATATTCATTAATGATCTGGTAGAAGGTTTAAACAGTAAAATATCGATATTTGCAGATGATACAAAACTATGTAAAGCAGTTAATACAAGAGAACATAGTATTCTGCTACAGATGGATCTGGATAAGTTGGAAACCTGGGCTGAAAGGTGGCAGATGAGGTTTAACAATGATAAATGTAAGGTTATACACATGGGAAGAAGGAATCAATATCACAATTACACACTGAACGTGAAACCACTGGGTAAATCTGACAGGGAAAAGGACTTGGGGATCCTAGTTAATGATAAACTTACCTGGAGCAGCCAGTGCCAGGCAGCAGCTGCCAAGGCAAACAGGATCATGGGGTGCATTAAAAGAGGTCTGGATACACATGATGAGAGCATTATACTGCCTCTGTACAAATCCCTAGTTAGACCGCACATGGAGTACTGTGTCCAGTTTTGGGCACCGGTGCTCAGGAAGGATTTAATGGAACTAGAGAGAGTACAAAGGAGGGCAACAAAAATAATAAAGGGGATGGGAGAACTACAATACCCAGATAGATTAGCGAAATTAGGATTATTTAGTCTAGAAAAAAGACAACTGAGGGGCGATCTAATAACCATGTATAAGTATATAAGGGGACAATACAAATATCTCGCTGAGGATCTGTTTATACCAAGGAAGGTGACGGGCACAAGGGGGCATTCTTTGCGTCTGGAAGAGAGAAGGTTTTTCCACCAACATAGAAGAGGATTCTTTACTGTTAGGGCAGTGAGAATCTGGAATTGCTTGCCTGAGGAGGTGGTGATTGCGAACTCAGTTGAGGGGTTCAAGAGAGGCCTGGATGTCTTCCTGGAGCAGAACAATATTGTATCATACAATTATTAGGTTCTGTAGAAGGAGGTAGATCTGGGGATTTAAAATGATGGAATATAGGCTGAACTGGATGGAAAAATGTCTTTTTTCGGCCTTACTAACTATGTTACTATGTTACTATGTTACTATCTGTGGAGGAGGAGGAGCCTCGGGTTATCGTCCCTTCAGAGAGCCTGAGAACGGTGGCTCCGGTTTCGCTAGAGTCTGTGCCCCCAGGCAAGACTTTCGTTCCATCTAATTTGCGACTGGAGGTTCTCTCTTGGGCTCACTCGTCCATGGTGGGTGGACACTTTGGGACCAAGAGGACATCTGAGCTCTTGGCGAGGACGTACTGGTGGCAGCATATGGCTCATGACGTCGCAGACTATGTTCAGGCATGTGTTTCCTGCGCCAAGAACAAGTCTCCTCAGCAATGGCCAGGTGGGTTGCTTTACCCCATGCCGGTGGCGGACAGGCCCTGGGAAATGGTCGGGATGGATTTTGTGGTGGGCTTACCCAAGTGTCATAACTGCACCATTATCTGGGTGATCACCGACCATTTTTCCAAAATGTTGCACTTGGTGCCTCTTCCACGGCTACCTTCTGCACGGGCTCTGGCTGTGTTGTTCATCAAGCATATCTTTCGCCTACACGGTATGCCAGACAAAATTGTTAGTGACCGGGGTCCCCAGTTTGCGTCTCGATTCTGGAGAGAGCTTTGTCGTCTACTCAGTATTGAGTTGAATCTCTCTTCGGCATATCATCCCGAGATGAATGGTTTGGTAGAGAGGGCCAACCAGACCCTGGTCACATATTTGCAACATTTTGTTTCTGGCAGGCAGGATGACTGGGCATCCTTGCTACCGTGGGCAGAGTTTGCGCTTAACAACGCCGTAGCCGACTCCACCGCTTAGACTCCATTCCTCCTAAATTACGGCCAGCATCCGCGTGTCCCTGTGCCCATGCCCGTGTCTTCCACCGAATACAGGGTGGCAGGCTGGGCTGTGGAGGCACGGGACATTTGGGAACGCACTCAGGATGCCATTCGGGCCTCCAAGGAGAGAATGAGGTCCTCCGCCGATGCTCATCGGCGCCCCGCTCTGACCTTTGCTCCTGGCGACTTAGTGTGTCTCTCCGCCCGTAACATCAGGCTGCGTGTTGAGTCCACTAAGTTTGCACCTCGCTACTTGGGTCCCTTCAAGGTCCTCAAACAGGTTAATCCTGTGGTCAACCGTCTGGCCCTTCCTCCACGCCTGGGGATCACCGACACCTTTCATGTGTCCCTCTTGAAACCCGTATGCATGTCCTGGTTTTCCGAGTCATCTGCCAGGACATCGGGTTCGTCTACGGACGATTACGAAGTGAACGCTATTTTGGGGTGCAAGGTGGTACGTGGCAAAAAATTCTATTTGGTGGATTGGAAGGGTTATGGCCCAGAAGACAGGTCCCGGGAGCCTGCTGAACACATTCGAGCTCCACAGCTCATTACTGCCTTCGAGCATAGCACGGTCCAAGGGGGGGGGGGTAATGTTAGGTGTCAAGTTCCCACCTCTGCACAAGGGGAATCTCGAACCAACTCTGCTGCGGTCTCCCATTCTTCTCCAGCCACAGTGGAGTCTGCTCAGCGCAGACGTCGGTCCCAGCGTCTTGCTCAGTCTCACTCTGTGCATAGGGTTACTGCTGCTTTTCCAGCTTCTGCCATTGAAGCCAGTGCTGGGCAGCAGCGAGCAGATGCTTCTGGGGCTAAGTCCTACTTTGCACACACTGAGCATGCCCAGGG
Source organism: Ranitomeya imitator (assembly GCF_032444005.1). Classification (NCBI taxonomy): domain Eukaryota; kingdom Metazoa; phylum Chordata; class Amphibia; order Anura; family Dendrobatidae; genus Ranitomeya; species Ranitomeya imitator. Next base: position 876,869,274 of record NC_091282.1, on the reverse strand, counting down.
CAAGATCTCTCAGTGGAGATCTAGGGTCACATGCTCAGGTACTGCAGCGACTTCCATTGGTCCTTCTCACGGAAGGTCCTGCAGGTATTAGGACTAAGTTCTGCTTTGCACACTGAGCATGCCCAGGGCAAGATCTCTCAGTGGAGATCTAGGGTCACATGCTCTGGTACTGCAGCAATTCCATTGATTCTTCTTTGAAGGGTCCTGTACGTGCTGCAGCTGTTTAAGGCTCTCATGGCCGTACGGCCATGTGCTAGTGTACATTTGTAAACGTGTGTGTGTTGTGAGAGAAAGTCGCTCTTTAAATAACCGTCCCCATTGGATGACTGTTCGCGGAAGGTGTATGTTTGCTATCTAGCACCCGACTTATCCAACAGCATGTTACACACTAATACAGCGTCTAGTTGCTGTGTCCGCCAGTGCGGCGCCGTGCGCTTTCACAGCGCTTTCCTGACCCAAGCCTGGGTGGTTAGTGGCGTCCGCCAGTGCGGCACCGCACGCACTCTCGTGCATTCCTTTGTTATTGTTTTGGTTATGCTGAAACCCCAGTTGCGGTGTCGACTGCAAGTAGTCTTCACAGACTCAGATCCCAAGTCTTTGGACTGAGCTCGGAGACTCCTTGCTTGTGCTCTTGTGGGCGGTACCATGGCCCTGTGACTTAACAGGGTTCGCTTCCTTCACACAGGGTGAAGTTAACCCGTGTGTATTCACATTGTACCGCCATATAGTCCGTCATTACTTGGCAGCAGGTTCTATCTCCGCAAGTTGGACCCCGGGCTGCGAACGCACATTATTCTACCTATCTTATTATTTGGTGCGTTCCGCTAGCCCTAACAGTCAGTAAGAGGAGGCCAAGCAGGGGAAGGTGGGGCAAAATAATTTGAAATCCATGATTGGTTCATTTTAATGAAGGTTAGATCATCAGCATTCTGGGTAGCCAGACATGTCCTTTTTTCGGTCAGTATTGAACCAGCAGCACCAAAGACTCTTTCTGATAGCACACTAGCAGCAGGGCAAGCGAGCTCCTGTAATGCATATTCTGCCAATGTCTATTTTAGATAAAGAAGATGTGGATCCAGCTCCAGGAATAAAAGTAGAAACTTTATTAGTTCACATTAAAATGCTGCTGAGACATGACCGGCATGGTGGGTAGAGGAGAGCAACCAACACCCGACTGGATGCGTTTCGAGCAACAAGTATGCCCTTAGTCCTCAGTATGCTGATAGAAACACAGGTTGTAATAAGAATGTTCACAGCAGGTGAGTACAATTAAAATGGACACGTGATAAGAAAAAAAAACTCAACAAAGTGAACAAATTTAAATTTAAAACTGCATAACGAAAAGGTTGACAGAAGTAAATAAAGTAGGGTTGAGCGACTTTTACTTTTTTAGGGTCGAGTCAGGTTTCGCGAAACCCGACTATCTCTAAAGTCGAGTCGAGTGAAATCGGCCGATTATGGCGTAAAGTCGGGGATCGACCGAAACACGAAACCCAATGGGTTTTTTTTTTCTCTCTCTCTCTCTCTCTGGATCCACATCTTCTTTCTCTACACGTCGACTAGCGGACAGATGAACTAAGGGTGAGCTGAAATATACCTTTTTTTGCCTAGTAATCAAAGGGGAATGACCTGTGAGGGAGAACATCGATAAGGGAGGAAAAGTAGTTTGTAACCATATTGGACAAATGCTGTCTCCTGTCACTTTGAATCGATGCAGCAGTACCTATCGTGTCAGCGGTAATTGCGAAATCACTCCACAACCTGGTCATAAAACCCCTCTGTCCAACGCCACTTCGGATTTGTGCACCTCTTACACCTCTGCCATTTTGCCACCTACGGCTCGTGTGAGAACCATCACTGACGCTGTGTGCTGGGAATGCCTGAACCAAACGGTCTACAAGAGTTGCTTGTTTGGTAGCCAATATTTGCTCAAGGTTCTCATGTGGCATGATATTTTGTCATTTTCCTTTATATCGTGGATCCAGGAGGCAGGCCAACCAGTAATCATCATCGGTCATCATTTTAATAATGCGGGGGTCCTTTTTTAGGATATGCAAGGCATACTCAGCCATGTGGGCCAATGTTCCAGGTGTCAATTCACTGCTTGTGCTGGGTTGAGGAGCACTTTCTTGCAAATCAACATCACTTGTGTTCTGCAAAAACCCTGTACCTGACCTTGCAACGCCACCAGTTTGTATTGCCCCCTGAGAAGCATCCTCCTCCCATAAATATTCATCCCCATCATCCTCCTCCTCCTCCTCTTTGTCCGCCACCTCGTCCAGGAGAGTTCCCTGAGTAGACAATAGCTGACTGTCATCAAGGCTTCCCTCCTCCTCGGCTGCAGATGCCAGCTCCTTAATGTGCGTCAAACTTTGTATCAGCAGACACATTAGTGGGATGCTCATGCTTATGATGGTGTCGTCTGCACTTACCAGCCGTGTGCATTCCTCAAAACACTGAAGGACTTGACAGAGGTCTTGTAGCTTCGACCACTGCACACCAGAAAACTCCATGTCTGCCATCCAAGTGCCTGCCCGTGTATGTGTATCCTCCCACAAATTAATTACAGCATGCTTCTGTTCGCACAGCCTCTGAACCATGTGCAGTGTAGAGTTCCACCTTGTTGCAATGTCGATTATTACGCGGTGCTGGGGAAGATTCAGCGATCGCTGATGGTTCAGCATACGACTGGAGTGTACGGGTGACCAACGGATGTACGAGCAAAGTCTTTGCAACTTCAGGAGCAGGGCTGGTAACTCTGGATAATTTTTGAGGAAGCACTGCACCACCAGGCTCAAGGTGTGAGCCAGGCAAGGTATGTGTTTAAGTTCTGAAAGGGCTATGGCAGCCATAAAATTCCTTCCGTTATCACTGACTACCTTGCCTGCCTCAAGATGTACACTGCCCAGCCATGACTGAGTTTGTTGCTGCAAGTACTCGGCCTGTACTTCCGCGGTGTGTCTGTTGTCACACAAACACTTCATTTGTAACACAGCCTGCTGACTCTTACCACTAGCAGTTCGATAATGGGACACCTCGTGTGCAACACTGGCAGCTGCGGATGGAGTGGTCGTGCGACTGCGCTCTGTGGATGAGCTTTCGCTTCAGGAGGAGGAGGAGGAGGAGGAGGAGGAGGAGTGGTGGCGAACGCCTACAGCCAACTGTTTCCTAGACCATTGGCTAGGCAGAACTGTCCCAATATGGCTGTCCCCTGTGGACCCTGCATCCACCACATTAACCCAGTGCGCCATGATGGACACGTAACGTCCCTGGCCATGCCTACTGGTCCATGCATCTGTTGTGAGGTGCACCTTTCCACTGACTGATTGCCTCAGTGCATGGAGAATGCGGTCTTTGACATGCTGGTGGAGGGCTGGGATGGCTTTTCTTGCAAAGAAGTGCCGACTGGGTAGGTCATAGCGTGGCACTACGTAGGCCATCAGGTCTTTGAAAGCTTCGCTTTCAACCAAACGGTAGGGCATCATCTCTAACGAGATTAGTATAGCAATGTGGGCGTTCAAACCCTGTGTACGCGGATGAGAGGATGAGTACTTTATTTTCCTAATGAGAGTCTCTTGTAGGGTGAGCTGGACTGGAGAGCTGCACATGGTGGAACTAGAGGTGGTGATGGTGGACATGGCAGATTGAGAGAGGGTTGGTGATGGTATTCTTGATGTAGGCCTACATACAGTGTTTCCTACCAATGACCTTGTGATTCCTGACTGCTTTGGCCTTGCGACGATACCTCCACATTTGCTGCTGGTGGTGTCCTAACCGGTGGGCTTACAGTGAGGGAAGCAATGTAGCGTTGCTGACTACCTTCATTCTGAGTAGATGCACCAACGGTATGGGACGGTTTGTTAGTTAGTCCAGGATTGCAAGTGCATGCTGGTTAAATGTCTAAGCATGCACGTTGTATTTAAATTTTGAAGATTCTTCCCTCTGCTAAAGGTCTTTGAGCATTTCTTACAGATAACTTTGCACTGATCATTCGGATCTATGTGTCACCGTGTAAGGTGCTATAGCGCTCGTGACGGGGCACCATAGTCTCATCAGGGTCAGATTCTGGCTCAGTACACTGCGAGGGCAATGTAGTCATCTGAGTCAATGGGACAGCATAATAATCTAGCTGTGGCTAGTATGTGTCAAGAGCTCAATGGAGTAAACTGTAGTGTCGCCTGCCGCATCCTTCACTTTTGGTTTGGGTGAAGGACACAAGGAAGCGACTTGTTCCTGACCGGGAGCATCCACTGACGACTTGCTGCTTTTATATTTCGAACTTTCAGAAGAGGAGGCGAAAGAGCTAGGGGCTGAGTCAGCAAGGAAAGCCAAAACTTTTTCCTGCTGCTCCGGCTTTAAAGGCTGTTTTCCTACTCCCAGATAAGGGAGCCTTCAAGGCCTTGTGTGTTATAAACAGGTGATTCAGAACCACAATGGACCTAGTGGTTAAGAGCACACAAAGTGACCTGATAGTTACTAACATAGGACGAGCTCTGAGACGTGGGAACTCTGCTGACCGCAATCCCTAATCCTATCATACCACACTAGAGGTAGCCGTGGATTGCGCCTAACGCTCCCTATGCAACTCGGCACAGCCTGAGAAACTAACTAGCACTGAAGATAGAAAAATAAGCCTACCTTGCCTCAGAGAAATTCCCCAAAGGAAAAGGCAGCCCCCCACATATAATGACTGTGAGTTAAGATGAAAATACAAACACAGAGATGAAATAGATTTAGCAAAGTGAGGCCCGACTTACTGAATAGACCGAGGATAGGAAAGCTAGCTTTGCGGTCAACACAAAAACCTACAAACAACTACGCAGAGGGGCAAAAAGACCCTCCGCACCGACTAACGGTACGGAGGTGCTCCCTCTGCGTCTCAGAGCTTCCAGCAAGCAAGAAAAACCAATATAGCAAGCTGGACAGAAAATATAGCAAACAAAAGTAACACAAGCAGAACTTAGCTTATGCAGGGCAGACAGGCCACAAGAACGATCCAGGAGAAAGCCAGACCAATACTGGAACATCGACTGGAGGCCAGGAACAAAGAACTAGGTGGAGTTAAATAGAGCAGCACCTAACGACTTAACCTCGTCACCTGAGGAAAGAAACTCAGAAGCCGCAGCCCCACTCACATCCACCAGCGGAAGCTCATAGACCACAGGAGGGAGCTTGACCACAGAATTCACAACAGTACCCCCCCCTTGAGGAGGGGTCACCGAACCCTCACCAGAGCCCCCAGGCCGACCAGGATGGGCCAAATGAAAGGCATGAACCAGATCGGCAGCATGAACATCAGAGGCAAAGACCCAGGAATTATCTTCCTGACCATAACCCTTCCACTTAACCAGGTACTGAAGTTTCCGTCTCGAAATACGAGAATCCAAAATCTTCTCCACTATATACTCCAACTCCCCCTCAACCAAAACCGGGGCAGGAGGATCAACGGATGGAACCACAGGTGCCACGTATCTCCGCAACAATGACCTATGGAATACGTTATGGATGGAAAAAGAAGCTGGAAGGGTCAAACGAAAAGACACAGGATTAAGAACCACAGAAATCCTATACGGACCAATGAAACGAGGCTTAAACTTAGGAGAGGAAACTTTCATAGGAATATAACGAGATGACAACCAAACCAAATCCCCAACACGAAGTCGGGGACCCACACAGCGCCTGCGGTTAGCGAAACGTTGAGCCTTCTCCTGAGACAATGTCAAATTGTCCACCACATGAGTCCAAATCTGCTGCAACCTATCCACCACAGTATCCACACCAGGACAGTCAGAAGACTCAACCTGCCCTGAAGAGAAACGAGGATAGAAACCAGAATTGCAGAAAAACGGCGAAACCAAAGTAGCCGAGCTGGCCCGATTATTAAGGGCGAACTCAGCCAAAGGCAAAAAAGACACCCAATCATCCTGATCGGCAGAAACAAAACATCTCAGATATGTTTCCAAGGTCTGATTGGTTCGTTCAGTCTGGCCATTTGTCTGAGGATGGAAAGCCGAGGAAAAAGACAAATCAATGCCCATCCTAGCACAAAAGGCTCGCCAAAACCTCGAAACAAACTGGGAACCTCTGTCAGAAACGATGTTCTCTGGAATGCCATGTAAACGAACCACATGCTGGAAGAACAATGGTACCAAATCAGAGGAGGAAGGCAATTTAGACAAGGGTACCAAATGGACCATCTTCGAGAAGCGATCACAAACAACCCAAATGACCGACATTTTTTGAGAGACGGGGAGATCCGAAATAAAATCCATAGAGATATGTGTCCAGGGCCTCTTCGGGACTGGCAAGGGCAAAAGCAACCCACTGGCACGAGAACAGCAGGGCTTAGCCCGAGCACAAATCCCACAGGACTGCACAAATGAACGCACATCCCGCGACAGAGACGGCCACCAAAAGGATCTAGCCACCAAATCTCTGGTACCAAAGATTCCAGGATGACCAGCCAACACCGAACCATGAACCTCAGAGATAACTCTACTCGTCCATTTATCAGGGACAAACAGTTTCTCCGCTGGGCAACGGTCAGGTCTATTAGCCTGAAATTTTTGCAGCACCCGCCACAAATCAGGGGAGATGGCAGACAAAATTACCCCCTCCTTGAGAACACCCGCCGGCTCAGACAAACCCGGAGAGTCGGGCACAAAACTCCTAGACAGGGCATCCGCCTTCACATTTTTAGAGCCCGGAAGGTATGAAACCACAAAGTCAAAACGGGAGAAAAACAGCGACCAACGAGCCTGTCTAGGATTCAACCGTTTGGCAGACTCGAGATAAGTCAAGTTCTTATGATCAGTCAAGACCACCACGCGATGCTTAGCTCCTTCAAGCCAATGACGCCACTCCTCGAATGCCCACTTCATGGCCAGCAACTCTCGATTGCCAACATCATAATTACGCTCAGCAGGTGAAAACTTCCTGGAAAAGAAGGCGCATGGTTTCATCACCGAGCCATCAGAACTTCTTTGCGACAAAACAGCCCCTGCTCCAATCTCAGAAGCATCAACCTCGACCTGGAACGGGAGCAAAACATCTGGTTGACACAACACAGGGGCAGAAGAAAAACGACGCTTCAACTCTTGAAAAGCTTCCACAGCAGCAGAAGACCAATTGACCACATCAGCACCCTTCTTGGTTAAATCAGTCAACGGTTTAGCAATACTAGAAAAATTATTGATGAAGCGACGATAAAAATTAGCAAAGCCCAGGAACTTTTGCAGACTCTTCAGAGATGTCGGCTGAGTCCAATCATAAATGGCCTGAACTTTAACAGGGTCCATCTCGATAGTAGAAGGGGAAAAAATGAAACCCAAAAATGAAACCTTCTGAACACCAAAGAGACACTTTGACCCCTTCACAAACAAAGAATTCGCACGCAGGACCTGGAACACCATTCTGACCTGCCTCACGTGAGACTCCCAATCATCTGAGAAGACCAAAATATCATCCAAGTATACAATCAGGAATTTATCCAGGTACTCTCGGAAGATGTCATGCATAAAGGACTGAAACACTGATGGAGCATTAGAAAGCCCGAATGGCATAACCGGGTACTCAAAATGGCCCTCGGGCGTATTAAATGATGTTTTCCATTCATCGCCCTGTTTAATGCGCACAAGATTATACGCACCACGAAGATCTATCTTGGTGAACCAACTAGCCCCCTTAATCCGAGCAAACAAATCAGACAGCAGCAGCAAGGGGTACTGAAATTTGACCGTGATTTTATTTAGAAGGTGGTAATCAATACAAGGTCTCAGCGAACCATCCTTCTTGGCCACAAAAAAGAACCCTGCTCCCAATGGCGACGACGACGGGCAAATATGACCCTTCTCCAAGGATTCCTTTACGTAACTCCGCATAGCGGCATGCTCAGGCACAGACAAATTAAACAGTCGACCTTTAGGAAACTTACTACCAGGAATCAAATCGATAGCGCAATCACAATCCCTATGCGGAGGTAGGGCACTGGACTTGGGCTCATCAAATACATCCCGGTAATCCGACAAGAACTCTGGGACCTCAGAAGGGGTGGATGATGAAATAGACAGAAATGGAACATCACCATGTACCCCCTGACAACCCCAGCTGGACACAGACATTGATTTCCAATCCAATACTGGGTTATGGACTTGTAGCCATGGCAACCCCAACACGACCACATCATGCAGATTATGCAACACCAAAAAGCGAATATCCTCCTGATGCACAGGAGCCATGTACATGGTTCAGCTGGGTCCAGTACTGAGGCTTATTCTTGGCCAAAGGCGTAGCATCAATTCCTCTCAATGGAATAGGATACTGCAAGGGCTCCAAGAAAAACCCACAGCGCCTAGCATACTCCAAGTCCATCAAATTCAGGGCAGCGCCTGAATCCACAAATGCCATGACAGAATAGGATGACAAAGAGCAGATCAAAGTAACGGACAAAAGAAATTTCGACTGTACCGTACCAATGGTGGCAGAGCTAGCGAACCGCTTAGTGCGCTTAGGACAATCGGAGATAGCATGAAAAAACACAGCCCATTCCGTCGTCTGTGTTCTTGCCGTTCAGCTCTGGTCAAAGTCCTATTGCATTGCATAGGCTCAGGTTTATGCTCAGATAATACCGCCAAATGGTGCACAGTTTTACGCTCACGTAAGTGTCGATCGATCTGAATGGCCAAAGGCATAGACTCATTCAGACCAGCAGGCATAGGAAATCCCACCATGACATCCTTAAGGGCTTCAGAGAGACCCTTTCTGAAAATTGCTGCCAGAGCACATTCATTCCATTGAGTGAGCACAGACCACTTCCTAAATTTCTGACAATATATCTCTACCTCATCCTGACCCTGACACAGAGCCAGCAAGATTTTCTCTGCCTGATCCACTGAATTAGGTTCGTCATAAAGCAATCCTAGCGCCAGGAAAAATGCATCAACATCACGCAATGCCGGATCCCCTGGCGCAAGGGAAAATGCCCAGTCTTGAGGGTCGCCACATAATAAAGAAATAATGATCCTTACTTGTTGGACTGGGTCACCAGAGGAGCGGGGTTTCAAAGCCAGAAATAGTTTACAATTATTTTTGAAATTCAGAAACTTAGCTCTATCTCCAGAAAATAACTCAGGAATATGAATTTTAGGTTCTAACATAGGATTCTGAACCACTAAATATTGAATGTTCTGAACACTTATAGTGAGATTATCCATCAAAGAGGACAGACCTTGAATGTCCATGTCTACACCTGTGTTCTGAACCACCCTGATGTAAAGGGGAAAAGAAAGACAAAACACAGTGCAAAGAAAAAAAAATGGTCTCAGAACTTCTCTTTTCCCTCTATTGAGAAGCATTAGTACTTTGGGCCTCCAGTACTGTTATGAACAGGTGATTCAGAACCACAATGGACCTAGTGGTTAAGAGCACACAAAGTGACCTGATAGTTACTAACATAGGACGAGCTCTGAGACGTGGGAACTCTGCTGACCGCAATCCCTAATCCTATCATACCACACTGGAGGTAGCCGTGGATTGCGCCTAACGCTCCCTATGCAACTCGGCACAGCCTGAGAAACTAACTAGCCCTGAAGATAGAAAAATAAGCCTACCTTGCCTCAGAGAAATTCCCCAAAGGAAAAGGCAGCCCCCACATATAATGACTGTGAGTTAAGATGAAAATACAAACACAGAGATGAAATAGATTTAGCAAAGTGAGGCCCGACTTACTGAATAGACCGAGGATAGGAAAGCTAGCTTTGCGGTCAACACAAAAACCTACAAACAACTACGCAGAGGGGCAAAAAGACCCTCCGCACCGACTAACGGTACGGAGGTGCTCCCTCTGCGTCTCAGAGCTTCCAGCAAGCAAGAAAAACCAATATAGCAAGCTGGACAGAAAATATAGCAAACAAAAGTAACACAAGCAGAACTTAGCTTATGCAGGGCAGACAGGCCACAAGAACGATCCAGGAGAAAGCCAGACCAATACTGGAACATCGACTGGAGGCCAGGAACAAAGAACTAGGTGGAGTTAAATAGAGCAGCACCTAACGACTTAACCTCGTCACCTGAGGAAAGAAACTCAGAAGCCGCAGCCCCACTCACATCCACCAGCGGAAGCTCATAGACAGAACCAGCCGAAGTACCACTCATGACCACAGGAGGGAGCTTGACCACAGAATTCACAACACTTGTGTAGCCAGATGATGATGCTGGCTCAACACCTCGAGCCTTTGGTGCTATTTTGCTTTTCCCACTACCAAAGGATGCTCCACCACCACCACCACCACCACCATCATTACGAGCTGGCAACGACCGCAAACAGCCTCTTCCACCAGACTTCCTCATTTTGGGGGGGGAGACTGCACCAAAACTCAGGCCCAGTGTGTTACACTACACAATGTAAGTGGCAGAACGTGGCTGGAAGATATACGACAAACTAACAGAACTGACGTAGATCCACTTAGTGCCAATTTAAATCTCCCTTTTTTTGGGGGGGACTGCACAAAAACTCAGGCCCAGTGTAGTACACTACACAATGTAAGTGGCAGAATGTGGCTGGAAGATATACGACAAACTAACAGAACTGACGTAGATCCACTTAGTGCCAATTTAAATCTCCCTTTTTTGGGGGGAGACTGCAAGAAAACTCAGGCCCAGTGTATTACACTGCACAATGTAAGTGGCAGAACGTGGCTGGAAGATATACGACAAACTAACAAAACTGACATAGATCCACTTAGTGCCAATTTAAATCTCCCTTTTTTTGGGGGGGACTGCACCAAAACTCAGGCCCAGTGTAGTACACTACACAATGTAAGTGGCAGAATGTGGCTGGAAGATATACGACAAACTAACAGAACTGACGTAGATCCACTTATTGCCAATTTAAATCTCCCTTTTTTGGAGGGGAGACTGCAACAAAACTCAGGCCCAGTGTATTACACTACACAATGTAAGTGGCAGAACGTGGCTGGAAGATATACGACAAACTAACAAAACTGACGTAGATCCACTTAGTGCCAATTTAAATCTCCCTTTTTTGGGGGGGGGGAGACTGCAACAAAACTCAGGCCCAGTGTATTACACTACACAATGTAAGTGGCAGAACGTTGCTGGAAGACATACGACAAACTAACAGAACTGATGTAGATCCACTTAATGCCAATTTAAATCTCCCTTTTTTTGGGGGGACTGCACCAAAACTCAGGCCCAGTGTAGTACACTACACAATGTAAGTGGCAGAATGTGGCTGGAAGATATACGACAAACTAACAGAACTGACGTAGATCCACTTAGTGCCAATTTAAATCTCCCTTTTTTTGGGGGGGAGACTGCAACAAAACTCAGGCCCAGTATATTACACTACACAATGTAAGTGGCAGAACGTTGCTGGAAGACATACGACAAACTAACAGAACTGATGTAGATCCACTTAATGCCAAATTAAATCTCCCTTTTTTGGGGGGGACTGCACCAAAACTCAGGCCCAGTGTAGTACACTACACAATGTAAGTGGCAGAATGTGGCTGGAAGATATACGACAAACTAACAGAACTGTGACGTAGATCCACTTAGTGCCAATTTAAATCTCCCTTTTTTGGGGGGGAGACTGCAACAAAACTCAGGCCCAGTGTATTACACTACACAATGTAAGTGGCAGATTGTGGCTGGAAGATATACGACAAACTAACAGAACTGATGTAGATCCACTTAGTGCCAATTTACATCTCCCTTTTTTGGGGGGGAGACTGCAAGAAAACTCAGGCCCAGTGTATAACACTACACAATGTAAGTGGCAGAATGTGGCTGGAAGATATACGACAAACTAACAAAACTGACGTAGATCCACTTAGTGCCAATTTAAATCTCCCTTTTTTGGGGGGGAGACTGCAACAAAACTCAGGCCCAGTGTATTACACTACACAATGTATGCGGCAGAACATGGCTGGAAGATATACGACAAACTAACAGAACTGACGTAGATCCACTTAGTGCCAATTTAAATCTCCCTTTTTGGGGGGAAGACTGCAACAAAACTCAGTCCCAGTGTATTACACTACACAATGTAAGTGGCAGAACATGGCTGGAAGATATACGACAAACTAACAGAACTGACGTAGATCCACTTAGTGCCAATTTAAATCTCCCTTTTTTGGGGGGGAGACTGCAAGAAAACTCAGGCCCGGTGTATTACACTGCACAATGTAAGTGGCAGAACGTGGCTGGAAAATATACGACAAACTAAAAAAACTGACGTAGATCCACTTAGTGCCAATTTAAATCTCCCTTTTTTGGAGGGGAGACTGCACCAAAACTCAGGCCCAGTGTATTACACTACACAATGTAAGTGGCAGAACGTGGCTGGAAGATATATAAAAAAATACAAGGACTGTAGTACAATTTCAATCTCCCTACAATGATCTCAGGACAAGTATGGCAGCAATAAAAAGGACTGCTGTACACAAAAGTGTGGACAAATAAACAAGATAACTGTGCAGAAAGGAGCAACAGGATTTTTGCTTTTAAAAAAGCAGTTGGTTTGCACAGTGGCGTACAAACAGCAAAGCAGCTATCAGGGAGCCTTATAAGGCAGCCTAATAAGCTACAGCGCTGATGCACAAAAATATAAACTCCACTGTCCCTGCAAAGAAAAGGTGGTGTTGAACAATGGAAATCGCTATAGTACAACCAGTTTCGGGACTTCATCTTCCCTCCCTAACTATATCCCTACTTCTGATGCAGCTGCAGCAACCTCTCCCTATGCTACGATCGGCAGAAGTAAGATGGCGGCCGGCATGCACACCCCTTTATAGCCCCTGTGATGCCGCAGAAAGCAAGCCAATCACTGTCATGCCCTTCTCTAAGATGGTGGGGACCGAGACCTATGTCATCACACTGCCCACATTCTGCGTCCTACTTCATTGGCTGAAAAATGGCGCTGAAAACGTCATATGAAATGCGACTTTGGCGCGCTGATCGCCGACCTCGTGGCCGATTCCACACTAGGATCGGGTCGGGTTTCACAAAACCCGACTTTGCAGAAAGTCGCCGATTTTTGAATTTGTCCGATCCGTTTCGCTCAACCCTAGTAAAGAGGAATAGGCCGGTCAACTATTGTGGGAAGCTTGTGGAAGGATATCCCAAACTTTTCACCCAAGTCATTCCGTTTAAAAGCAATGGTTCCAAATACTTATGAAATGTATATAAACATTTCTCATTATTCTGGCACGTGGCAAATATTAATAATTATGGTAATCCTAATTGACCTAAAACAGGAAAGGTTTATTCTGATTTCATGTCAGATATTGAGAAAAACATGTATATGTGTCTTTTTATATAGTGTATGTAATCTTCTGGTTTCAACTGTATAGGTAGAGATAACGTAATGTGGAATAGTTTTACAGCAGACATTCCGTAGCTTCTAAAAAAATTACCAAAATTATATATTTTTGTGTACTTTTTTCTCATTTGTATAATTTCTTCCATCTTAATGTGCAGCTAATACTTTTTTCTAACCCCAAACAAAACTAGATTTATATTTAAACATATGCCCTCATACTAGAATTTCTTGTAAAAACTGTGACTGCATATTCTGTTCCATTTTATAACTGTTAAGGGAACAGGGAACTGTAATTACATTAAATTGTAGTTTTACCTCCATATAAAATAATACTAGGACAACTGAAAATGACTCTTGGCTGACACAGGTAAACTTTGTACCTTGGCAGGTGTGCAGCTTGGCAGGGCAATAGCTTCATGTAAGTGATAACTAACACGGCGAGGTAAACACTTGCTTTTCCAAGATAACATTACTATATACATATATACTGGTCCCTCTAGTGTATGTTTCTTTTCTTACACTTTTATAACCCAACCTGGGTATGAAGGTTGTTGCTTTTGAAAACACCTATTATGATTGAATTAGGGAAATGTATCAGAATGATGTTTATAGCTCTTGTTTTGATGACAAGCTTCCAAACCAGAAATTAATTTATTAAAACCCCATGTACATATATAATAGGGATTAATAAATAGTAGAGGTTATTAATTCTGAAAGGTCGGCTAGAATTATGTGTTTATTGCTTTAGGTTTGTTTTTGTTACATTGCTTCAATATTTAGATTGGCTTAATTTTTTTTACTTAAAACTGAGTTTATAAAGTATCACTTGATGCTTAGCCGAGATAAAAAAAAAGAGCATGCCCTCTCTGTGCTTCCTGTTTTTTAAAGAGGTCAAGACCATTCCAGGACGGCTCAGAAGTGCAGACAAAGTTAGCTGCGAAGTTAGCTGAGTTCGAAGGAAGGAAGAAATTTGAACTGCTCTTTGACACACAGAGTTTTTTTTAGCAGAGTGATCCCTGTGTTCTCATATTTGCAAGCCAAATTTTTTTTAAACAACATCTCCATAATCTTGAAAATTAACACAAATGTTAACTGCAGTGCCCAGGGGGGAAATAGATGTTATAGATGCCAGGGCCAGCCAATAATAAAGGAATTAGGAATGTCACAGGCGGCGTTGTGGCGTCTTAGCCTTGTTTCCCTCACACTGAGCTCTTACAGTCTCTTCGTATGTGCGCAGTTTCAAGGATGAATGCTGACAAGGGCATTCAAAAGGGAGTCTTTACTGTATTTACTTCAAAATATATAGTCCATAGCGATGGTATCACAGTCTCTCATACAAGCTTGAAATTTTAGGTAGCAAAAGAGATAGCCACTGTGACGTTTAAGATGGAACCTTCCCAGTTAATGGCTTAAATAAATTTAAAAAAACTGACCGTTACATCCAAACATAGACTAAGTGTGAACAGGTGCTGAACCTAGAGTCGCCAACTCATATAAAGTCAAGTAAATAAGGCAGCACACTGCAGCGCCAAAACATGCAAACCTGAAACACGAAAATTGAACTGCATTACTGCACTAGAAATATGAAAAATGAGAGCGTTTAGCTCATAAAAATGGCCAATTTTATGTGTACCTGGTAGCCACTTTACGGCATCTCTCTTATACCAGGTCCTACACTTGCCTTTCCTCACTGAGAATAAACGTCTCCATCTGAATGGGTACCTGTGAAACCTCTTCTTAGACTAAAATTCTCTCTCTCTGTGGAGGGGTATTGGACCTGCTGTAATTAAAACACCTGTGGCTAGGAGGCGAAGTGCTCGATCAGAAGGCTAAAGAATACATTTCAAAAAACTGACCGTCACATCCAAACATAGACTAAGTGTGAACAGGTGCTGAACCTAGAGTCGCCAACTCGTATAAAGTCAAGTAAATAAGGCAGCACACTGCAGTGCCAAAACATGCAAACCTGAAACACGAAAATTGAACTGCATTACTGCACTAGAAATATGAAAAATGAGAGTGTTTAGCGCATAAAAATGGCCAATTTTATGTGTACCTGGTAGCCACTTTACGGCATCTCTCTTATACCAGGTCCTATACTTGCCTTTCCTCGCTGAGAATAAACGTCTCCATCTGAATGGGTACCTGTGAAACTTCTTCTTAGACTAAAATTCTCTCTCTCTGTGGAGAGGTATTGGACCTGCTGTAATTAAAACACCTGTGGCTAGGAGGCAGAGTGCTCGATTAGAAGGCTAAATAATACATTTAAAAAAACTGACCGTCACATCCAAACATAGACTAAGTGGGAACAGGTGCTGAACCTAGAGTTGCCAACTTGTATAAAGTCAAGTATATAAGGCAGCACACTGTAGCGCCAAAACATGCAAACCTGAAACACGAAAATTGAACTGCATTACTGCACTAGAAATATGAAAAATGAGAGCGTTTAGTGCATAAAAATGGCCAATTTTATGTGTACCTGGTAGCCACTTTACGGCATCTCTCTTATACCAGGTCCTACACTTGCCTTTCCTCGCTGAGAATAAACGTCTCCATCTGAATGGGTACCTGTGAAACCTCTTCTTATGACAGGAAACCAGGAGAAAACCTTGGAGCGGCAGACACCGTTAGTAGGCCCCAACCAAACTAGTACGCCAAATGCAGTGTTATATTAAAAACTACTTAATGAGAGCCTGAAGATTGAAGCTCAGGACAGGAAACCAGGAGAAAACCTTGGAGCGGCAGACACCGTTAGTAGGCCCCAACCAAACTAGTTAGCCAAATGCAGTGTTATATTAAAAACTACTTAATGAGAGCCTCAAGATCGAAGCTCAGGAAAGGAAACCAGGAAAACACCTTGGAGCGGCAGACACCGTTAGTAGGCCCCAACCAAACTAGTAGGCCAAAAGCAGTGTTATATTAAAAACTACTTAAATGAGAGCCTGAAGATTGAAGCTCAGGACAGGAAACCAGGAGAAAACCTTGGAGCGGCAGACACTGTTAGTAGGCCCCAACCAAACTAGTAGGCCAAATGCAGTGTTATATTAAAAACTACTTAATGAGAGCCTGAAGATTGAAGCTCAGGACAGTAAACCTGGAGAACACCTTGGAGCGGCAGACACCGTTAGTAGGCCCCAACCAAACTAGTAGGCTAAATGCAGTGTTATATTAAAAACTACTTAATGAGAGCCTGAAAATTGAAGCTCAGGACAGTAAACCTGGAGAACACCTTGGAGCGGCAGACACTGTTTGTAGAACCCAACTAAACTTGTAGCCCCAATGCAGTTTTCAAATACCGATAGGCTGAAAACCTGACAATTGCAGCTCAGCTTTTTAAAGAGGAGGACAGCTGTATTGAGTGGCGCAGACACTGGTAGCAGGCCTTACACCACAAAGTTGGCTCAATGCAGTTTAAAAAAGCTTACAGGGGTACACGGGCAGCATTGGTGTGGTCAGAGGAGGACAATTGGAAGGAGGGACCGCAGACAGACTTACTAGGCCTAAAATAAAAAAGTAGGCTCGATGCAGATCTAAATAGGTTCCATGGGTACACAGGCAGCATTGGCGTGGTCAGTGGAGGACAATTGGCAGGAGG
Organism: Ranitomeya imitator; assembly: GCF_032444005.1. Lineage (NCBI taxonomy): Eukaryota > Metazoa > Chordata > Amphibia > Anura > Dendrobatidae > Ranitomeya > Ranitomeya imitator. The sequence continues at coordinate 876,852,337 of NC_091282.1, read as the reverse complement.
GACCGCAGACAGACTTACTAGGCCTAAAATAAAAAACTAGGCTCAATGCAGATCTAAATAGGTTCCTGGGGTACACAGGCAGCATTGGCGTGGTCAGTGGAGGACAATTGTCAGGAGAGACCGCAGACAGACTTACTAGGCCTAAAATAAAAAAGTAGGCTCGATGCAGATCTAAATAGGTTCCAGAGGTACACAGGCAGCATTGGCGTGGTCAGTGGAGGACAATTGGCATGAGGGACCACAGACAGACTTACTAGGCCTAAAATAAAGAAGTAGGCTCGATACAGATCTAAATAGGTTCCAGAGGTACACAGGCAGCATTGGCGTGGTCAGTGGAGGACAATTGTCAGGAGGGACCGCAGACAGACTTACTAGGCCTAAAATAAAGAAGTAGGCTTGATGCAGATCTAAATAGGTTCCAGGGGTACACAGACAGCATTGGCGTGGTCAGTGGAGGACAATTGGCAGGAGGGACTGCAGACAGACTTACTAGGCCTAAAATAAAAAAGTAGGCTCGATACAGATCTAAATAGGTTCCAGGGGTACACAGGCAGCATTGGCGTGGTCAGTGGAGGACAATTGGCAGGAGTGACCGCAGACAGACTTACTAGGCCTAAAATAAAAAAAGTAGGCTCAATACAGTTGTAAATAGGTCCCAGGGGTACACAGGCAGCATTGATGTGGTCAGCGGAGGACAATTGGAAGAAGTGTCTGACACAGGTAGTAGTCCAAAATAATAAATAGATGTTAATGTCTGGCAAAAAAAAACAAATTAACAAATACACAGGTGGCTTACCTAGGTACAGGGGTGTGTTGTGAATTCTGTGGCAGAGCTCCCTCCTGTGGTCACAAGTGGTACTTCGGCTGATTCTCTCTGGGAGCTTCCGTTTGTGGAGGAAACTGGTACTGCTGCTTCTGAGTTTCCTCCCTCAGGTGATCTGGTGAGGTCGTTAGGTGCTTCTCTACTTAACCCCACCTAATGCTTTGATTCATGCTTCCTGTCAATGTTCCAGTGTTGGACTTGTGTTTCTCTGGATCATTCCTGTGGCCTGCTGCTCTGCATAGCTAAGTGCTTCTTTGCTATTTGTTGCTATTTTTTCTGTCCGGCTTGTCTATTTGTTTTGCTGGAAGCTCTGGGACGCAAAGGGTGTACCTCCGTGCCGTTAGTTCGGTACGGAGGGTCTTTTTGCCCCTTTGCGTGGTTTTCTTTAGGGTTTTGTGTAGACCGCAAAGTTATCTTTCCTATCCTCGTTCTGTCTAGAATATCGGGCCTCACTTTGCTGAATCTATTTCATCCCTACGTTTGTCTTTTCATCTTACTCACAGTCATTATATGTGGGGGGTTGCCTTTTCCTTTGGGGTATTTCTCTGAGGCAAGGTAGGCTTATTTTTTCTATCTTCAGGCTAGTTGTTTCTCAGGCTGTGCCGAGTTGCATAGGTAGCGTTAGGCGCAATCCACGGCTGCCTCTAGTTGTGTTTGGAGAGGATCAGGGATTGCGGTCTGCAGAGTTCCCACGTCTCAGAGCTCGTTCTATTATTTTGGGTTATTGTCAGATCACTGTATGTGCTCTGACCTCCATGTCCATTGTGATACTGAATTGCTTTTCATAACAGTACAGGAAGCCAAAAGTACTAATGATTCTCAATAGAGGGAAAAAAGAAGTTCTGAGACCATTTTTTTTTCTTGGCTTTGTGTTTTGTCTTTTTTTTCCCCTAGACATTTGGGTGGTTCAGTACACAGGTGTAGCGATGGACATTAGAAGTCTGTCTTCATTTGTGGATCAGCTCTCGGCAAGAGTACAAAAGATTCAAGACACTATTGATCAGAAATCTATGTTAGAACCAAGAATTCCTATTCCTGATTTGTTTTTTGGAGATAGAACTAAGTTTCTGAGTTTCAAAAATAATTGTAAGTTATTTCTGGCCTTGAAACCTCGTTCCTCTGGTGATCCAGTTCAAAAGGTTTTGATTACTATTTCTTTTTTGCGCGGCGACCCTCAGGACTGGGCATTTTCTCTTGCGCCAGGAGATCCTGCATTGAGTAATATCAATGCGTTTTTCCTGGCACTCGGATTGCTGTACGATGAGCCTAATTCAGTGGATCAGGCAGAAAAGAATTTGCTGGCTCTTTGTCAGGGTCAGGATGAGATAGAGGTATATTGCCAGAAATTTAGAAAATGGTCAGTGCTCACTCAATGGAATGAATCTGCGCTGGCAGCTATGTTCAGAAAGGGTCTCTCTGAAGCCCTTAAGGATGTCATGGTGGGATTTCCTATGCCTGCTGGTTTGAATGAGTCTATGTCTTTGGCTATTCAGATCGGTCGACGCTTGCGTGAGAGTAAATCTGTGCACCATTTGGCTGTATTACCTGAGCTTAAACCTGAGCCTATGCAGTGCGATAGGACTTTGACCAGAGTTGAACGGCAAGAACACAGACGTTTGAAGGGGCTGTGTTTCTACTGTGGTGATTCCACTCATGCCATCTCTGATTGTCCTAAGCGCACTAAGCGGTTCGCTAGGTCTGCCACCATTGGTACGGTACAGTCAAAATTTCTTCTGTCCATTACCTTGATCTGCTCTTTGTCATCATATTCTGTCATGGCGTTTGTGGATTCAGGCGCTGCTCTGAATTTGATGGACTTGGAATTTGCTAAGCGTTGTGGGTTTTTCTTGGAGCCCTTGCAGTGTCTTATTCCATTGAGAGGTATTGATGCTACGCCTTTGGCCAAGAATAAGCCTCAATACTGGACCCAGCTGACCATGTGCATGGCTCCTGCACATCAGGAGGATATTCACTTTCTGGTGTTGCATAATCTGCATGATGTGGTCGTGTTGGGGTTGCCATGGCTACAAGCCCATAATCCAGTATTGGATTGGAAATCCATGTCGGTGTCCAGCTGGGGTTGTCAGGGGGTACATGGTGATGTTCCATTTTTGTCAATTTCGTCATCCACCCCTTCTGAGGTTCCAGAGTTCTTGTCTGATTACCGGGATGTATTTGATGAGCCCAAGTACGATGCCCTACCTCCGCATAGGGATTGTGATTGTGCTATCAATTTGATTCCTGGTGGTAAATTCCCAAAAGGTCGACTGTTTAATTTATCCGTGCCTGAGCACACCGCTATGCGCAGTTATGTGAAGGAATCCCTGGAGAAGGGGCATATTCGCCCGTCATCGTCGCCATTAGGAGCAGGGTTCTTTTTTGTAGCCAAAAAGGATGGTTCGCTGAGACCTTGTATAGATTATCGCCTTCTTAATAAGATCACTGTTAAATTTCAGTACCCCTTGCCTTTGTTATCTGATTTGTTTGCTCGGATTAAGGGGGCTAGTTGGTTCACCAAGATTGATCTTCGTGGTGCGTATAATCTGGTGCGAATCAGGCGAGGCGATGAATGGAAAACTGCATTTAATACGCCCGAGGGTCATTTTGAGTATCTAGTGATGCCATTCGGACTTGCCAATGCTCCATCAGTGTTTCAGTCCTTTATGCATGACATCTTCCGAGAGTACCTGGATAAATTCCTGATTGTGTACTTGGATGACATTTTGATCTTCTCGGATGATTGGGAGTCTCATGTGAAACAGGTCAGAACGGTTTTTCAGGTCCTGCGTGCTAACTCTTTGTTTGTGAAGGGATCAAAGTGTCTCTTTGGTGTGCAGAAGGTTTCATTTTTGGGGTTCATCTTTTCCCCTTCTACTATCGAGATGGATCCTGTTAAGGTCCAAGCCATCCATGATTGGACTCAGCCGACATCTCTGAAAAGTCTGCAAAAGTTCCTGGGCTTTGCTATTTTTTATCGTCGCTTCATCTGCAATTTTTCTAGTATTGCCAAACCATTGACCGATTTGACCAAGAAGGGTGCTGATTTGGTCAATTGGTCTTCTGCTGCTGTGGAAGCTTTTCAAGAGTTGAAGCGTCGTTTTTCTTCTGCCCCTGTGTTGTGTCAACCTGATGTTTCTCTTCCGTTCCAGGTCGAGGTTGATGCTTCTGAGATTGGAGCAGGGGCTGTTTTATCGCAGAGAGGTTCTGATTGTTCAGTGATGAAACCATGCGCTTTTTTTTCCAGGAAGTTTTCGCCTGCTGAGCGGAATTATGATGTGGGCAACCGAGAGTTGCTGGCCATGAAGTGGGCATTCGAGGAGTGGCGTCATTGGCTTGAAGGAGCTAAGCATCGCGTGGTGGTATTGACTGATCATAAGAACCTGACTTATCTCGAGTCTGCTAAGCGTTTGAATCCTAGACAGACTCGTTGGTCGCTGTTTTTCGCCCGTTTTGACTTTGTGATTTCGTACCTTCCGGGCTCTAAAATTGTGAAGGCGGATGCTCTGTCTAGGAGTTTTGTGCCCGACTCTCCGGTTTTATCTGAGCCGGCGGGTATCCTCAAGGAAGGAGTAATTGTGTCTGCCATCTCCCCTGATTTGCGGCGGGTGCTGCAAAAATTTCAGGCTAATAAACCTGATCGTTGTCCAGCGGAGAAACTGTTTGTCCCGGATAGGTGGACAAATAAAGTGATCTCTGAGGTTCATTGTTCGGTGTTGGCTGGTCATCCTGGAATCTTTGGTACCAGAGAGTTAGTGGCTAGATCCTTTTGGTGGCCGTCTCTGTCGCGGGATGTGCGTTCTTTTGTGCAGTCCTGTGGGATTTGTGCTCGGGCTAAGCCCTGCTGTTCTCATGCCAGTGGGTTGCTTTTGCCCTTGCCGGTCCCGAAGAGACCTTGGACACATATCTCTATGGATTTTATTTCAGATCTTCCCGTCTCTCAAAAGATGTCAGTCATTTGGGTGGTCTGTGATCGCTTTTCTAAGATGGTCCATCTGGTACCCTTGTCCAAGTTGCCTTCCTCCTCTGATTTGGTGCCATTGTTCTTCCAGCATGTGGTTCGTTTGCATAGTATTCCAGAGAATATCGTTTCTGACAGAGGTTCCCAGTTTGTTTCGAGGTTTTGGCGAGCCTTTTGTGGTAGGATGGGCATTGACTTGTCTTTTTCCTCGGCTTTTCATCCTCAGACTAATGGCCAGACCAAACGAACCAATCAGACCTTGGAAACCTATCTGAGATGCTTTGTTTCTGCCGATCAGGATGACTGGGTGTCCTTTTTGCCTCTGGCTGAGTTCGCCCTTAATAATCGGGCCAGCTCGGCTACCTTGGTTTCGCCGTTTTTCTGCAATTCTGGGTTCCATCCTCGTTTCTCTTCAGGACAGGTTGAGTCTTCGGACTGTCCTGGTGTGGATACTGTGGTGGACAGGTTGCAGCAGATTTGGACTCATGTAGTGGACAATTTGACCTTGTCCCAGGAGAAGGCTCAACGTTTCGCTAATCGCAGACGCCGTGTGGGTCCCCGACTTCGTGTTGGGGATCTGGTTTGGTTATCTTCTCGTCATATTCCTATGAAGGTTTCCTCTCCGAAGTTTAAACCTCGTTTCATTGGTCCTTATAGGATTTCTGAGGTTATTAATCCTGTGTCTTTTCGTCTGACCCTCCCAGATTCTTTTTTCATACATAACGTCTTCCATAGGTCATTGTTGCGGAGATACGTGGCACCTATGGTTCCATCTGTTGACCCTCCTGCCCCGGTTTTGGTGGAGGGGGAATTGGAGTATATTGTGGAGAAGATTTTGGATTCTCGTGTTTCAAGACGGAAACTCCAGTATCTGGTTAAATGGAAGGGTTATGCTCAGGAGGATAATTCCTGGGTTTTTGCCTCTGATGTCCATGCTCCCGATCTTGTTCGTGCCTTTCATGTGGCTCATCCTGGTCGGCCTGGGGGCTCTGGTGAGGGTTCGGTGACCCCTCCTCAAGGGGGGGTACTGTTGTGAATTCTGTGGCAGAGCTCCCTCCTGTGGTCACAAGTGGTACTTCGGCTGATTCTCTCTGGGAGCTTCCGTTTGTGGAGGAAACTGGTGCTGCTGCTTCTGAGTTTCCTCCCTCAGGTGATCTGGTGAGGTCGTTAGGTGCTTCTCTACTTAACCCCACCTAATGCTTTGATTCATGCTTCCTGTCAATGTTCCAGTGTTGGACTTGTGTTTCTCTGGATCATTCCTGTGGCCTGCTGCTCTGCATAGCTAAGTGCTTCTTTGCTATTTGTTGCTATTTTTTCTGTCCGGCTTGTCTATTTGTTTTGCTGGAAGCTCTGGGACGCAAAGGGTGTACCTCCGTGCCGTTAGTTCGGTACGGAGGGTCTTTTTGCCCCTTTGTGTGGTTTTCGTTAGGGTTTTGTGTAGACCGCAAAGTTATCTTTCCTATCCTCGTTCTGTCTAGAATATCGGGCCTCACTTTGCTGAATCCATTTCATCCCTACGTTTGTCTTTTCATCTTACTCACAGTCATTATATGTGGGGGGCTGCCTTTTCCTTTGGGGTATTTCTCTGAGGCAAGGTAGGCTTATTTTTTCTATCTTCAGGCTAGTTGTTTCTCAGGCTGTGCCGAGTTGCATAGGTAGCGTTAGGCGCAATCCACGGCTGCCTCTAGTTGTGTTTGGAGAGGATCAGGGATTGCGGTCTGCAGAGTTCCCACGTCTCAGAGCTCGTTCTATGATTTTGGGTTATTGTCAGATCACTGTATGTGCTCTGACCTCCATGTCCATTGTGATACTGAATTGCCTTTCATAACAGGGGTGGGCTCCTCTGCTGACTTGCAGACAGTGGTGATTGGCGCAAAGTATTAACTGGTGTAAATGTAGGACAGGGCCCCTGAATATTATTGCTAGCATCATATATGTCTAGAAATTGGTATTGGCAGTGCCATTGAAGGATTTAACCGCATAGACTAAACAGTGGTGGAGCAGTGAGAGATAATTTTGCAAGTGGTAGAGCACTGTTTGAGCTTGGGGGGTGGACACTCTCTCAAGGCCGGCGGTACCCTCATGTTACAACGGTATGTCTGACGTTGGGTGTGCACCACCACCACCAGAGACACTTCATTGTACTATGAGGGACCCTGTGCCAGTGCCGTCGCCCAAAAGGGGGCACACCCACCTCTTCAGACAAACGGCACTCTCACGGGTGCTTGCGCCAAGTGGTGACCATGGCCCCGTGGGGGGAGTCAGCCCATTTAGGGAGGCGTAAAAATGTTGTATGCTGGACATACAGCAGCTGCAAATGGAGAAATTGGAACACTCAGTAAGACCAGTCCAAAAGCAAGACCTTTTTACAGGAAGGCTAGGTGTCAGCCAGGAAAGGTGGGGCAAAATAATTAGAAATCCATAATTGGTTCATTTTACTGAAGGTTAGATCATCAGCATTCTGGGTAGCCAGACGTGTCCTTTTTTCGGTCAGTATTGAACCAGCAGCACTGAATACTCTTTCTGATAGCACACTAGCTGCTGGGCAAGCAAGCTCCTGCAATGCATATTCTGCCAATTCAGGCCAGGTGTCTATTTTGGATGCCCAGTAATCAAATGGGAATGACGGGTGAGGGAGAACATCGATAAGGGAGGAAAAATAGTTAGTAACCATACTGGACAAATGTTGTCTCCTGTCACTTTGAATTGATGCTGCAGTACCTGTCCTGTCTGTGGTCATTGCGAAATCACTCCACAACCTGGTCAGAAAACCCCTCTGTCCAACGCCACTTCTGATTTGTGCACCTCTAACACCTCTGTCATGCAGCTCGTGTGAGAACCATCAGAGCCGCTGTGTGCTGGGAATGCCTGAACCAAACGGTCTACAAGAGTTGCTTGCTTGGTAGCCAATATTTGCTCAAGGTTCTCATGTGGCATGATATTTTTGCAATTTCCCTTTGTAGCGTGGATCCAGGAGGCAGGCCAACCAGTAATCGTCATCGGTCATCATTTTCATAATGCGTGGGTCCCTTTTTTGGATGCGCAAGGCAGAATCCGCCATGTGGGCCAATGTTCCAGGTGTCAATTCACTGCTTGTGCTGGGTTGAGGAGCACTTTCTGGCAAATCAACGTCACTTGTCTCCATCAAAAACCGTGAACCTGACCTTGCAACGCCACCAGTTTCTATTGCCCCCTGAGAAGCTTCCTCATCCAAAAAATATTCATCCCCATCATCCTCCTCATCCTCCTCCTCTTGGCCTGCTACCTCGTCCAGTAGACTTCCCTGACCAGACAATGGCTGACTGTCATCAAGGCTTCCCTCGTTCTCAGCTGCAGACTCCTGCTCCTTTATGTGCGTCAAACTTTGCATCAGCAGGCGCATTAGGGGGATGCTCATGCTTATGATGGCGTCATCTGCACTAACCAGGCGTGTGCATTCCTCAAAATACTGAAGGACTTGTAGCTTCGACCACTGCACACCTGACAACTCCATGTCTGCCATCCAACTGCCTGCCCGTGTATGTGTATCCTCCCACAAATACATAACAGCATGCCTCTGTTCGCACAGCCTCTGAAGCATGTGCAGTGTGGAGTTCCACCTTGTTGCAACGTCGATTATTAGGCGGTGCTGGGGAAGCTTCAAAGATCGCTGATGGTTCTGCATACGGCTGGAGTGTACTGGCGAATGGCGGATGTGCGAGCAAAGTCTGTGCTCCTTCAGGAGCAGGTCGGGTAACCCCAGATAACTTTTCAGGAAGCACTGCACCACCAGGTTCAAGGTGTGAGCCAGGCAAGGAATGTGTTTCAGTTGTGAAAGGGCTATGGCAGCCATAAAATTCCTTCCGTTATCACTGACTACCTTGCCTGCCTCAAGATGTACACTGCCCAGCCATGACTGAGTTTCTTGCTGCAAGAACTCGGACAAAACTTCCGCGGTGTGTCTGTTGTCGCCCAAACACTTCATTCTCAACACAGCCTGCTGACGCTTGCCACTAGCTGTTCCATAATGGGACACCTCGTGTGCAACAGTGGCAGCTGCGGATGGAGCGGTCATGCGACTGCGGTCTGTGGACGAGCTCTCGCTTCTGCTGGAGGACGAGGAGGAGGGGGGCGACCGCCTACAGCCAACTGTTTCCTAGACCGTGGGCTAAGCAGAACTGTCCCAATATGGCTGTCCCCTGTGGACCCTGCATCCACCACATTAACCCAGTGTGCCGTGATGGACACGTCACGTCCCTGGCCATGCCTACTGGTCCATGCATCTGTTGTGAGGTGCACCTTTGTACTGACAGATTGCCTGAGTGCATGGACAATACGGTCTTTTACATGCTGGTGGAGGGCTGGCTGGGATGGCTTTTCTCGCAAAGAAGTGTCAACTGGGTATGTCGTAGCATGGTACTGCGTAGTCCATCAGGGCTTTGAAAGCTTCGCTTTCAACTAACCGGTAGGGCATCATCTCTATCGAGATAAATCTAGCAATGTGGGCGTTCAAACCCTGTGTACGCGGATGAGAGGATGAGTACTTCCTTTTCGTAATGAGAGTCTCTTGTAGGGTGAGCTGGACTGGAGAGCTGCATATGGTGGAACTAGCGGGGGTGGTGGTGGACATGGCAGACTGAGAGAGGGTTGGTGATGGTATTCTTGCTGTTGGCCTACATACAGTGTTTCCTACCAAGAACCTGGTGATTCCCTGACTGCTTTTGCCTTGCGACGATACCTCCACATTTGTTGCAGGTAGTGTGGTAAATGGTGTGCTTACAGTGAGGGAAGGAATGTAGCGTTGCTGACTAGCTTCATTGTGAACGGGTGCAACAACGTTACGGGACGTTTGGTAGTTTGTTGTGAATTCAGCTTTTGGTCTCCCTCCGGTGGTTGTAGAGGGTAATGCAGTTGTGTCTGGATTGCAGGAGTGGACATGTGTTTCTACTAATTGCAGGACGGACTGGGGTATATAGCTTTGCAGGATCCTTTAATCAGTGCCAGTTGGCCATTGTTCTTGAAGGATTCACTTCCCTGCTGGTCTCTCCAGTTTGCTGTGTTTTTCTACAAAGATAAGTTTTGGCTTTGTTTTTTCTTTCCACCTGCAGTGGACCTTATAGTTCTGTGCATTTTCATGTTTTTGTCTTGTCCAGCTTGGTCTGTGAAGGATTTTTTGCAGCCTAGCTATTTCTCTGGAGATGCAGATATACCGCCCATTTCCTTAGTCAGATGTGGTGATCCGTATTTTCTGCGGTGGATATTTTCTAGTGTTTTTGTACTGACCGCATAGTACTCTGTTCTATTCTTTCTTTTTAGCTAGTATGGCCTCCTATGCTAAAATCTGATTTCATATCTGCGTATGTTTTTTCCCTCTGCTCTCACAGTCAATATTTGTGGGGGGCTATCTATCCTTTGGGGATTTTCTCTGAGGCAAGATAGGTTTCCTGTTTCTGTCTTCAGGGGTAGTTAGATCTTAGGCTGTGCCGAGGGGTCTAGGGAGAGTTAGGTACCCCCCACGGCTGCTTTTAGTTGCGCTGCTAGGTTCAGGGTTTGCGGTCAGTACAGGGACCACCTTCTCCAGAGTACGTCTCATGCTGCTCCAAGGCCACCAGATCATAACAGTAGTTATTCCAGGCTTGCAAGTGCATGGTGGTTAAATGTCTACGCATGCAAGTTGTATTTAGATTTTTCACATTCTGACCTCTGCTAAAGGTCCTTGAGCATTTCTTACAGGTGACTTTGCACTGATCATTCGGATCTTGGTTAAAAAAATTGCCAGACTGCACTCTTCCTACTACCTTTTCAGTCATTGCACACTGAGCTACTTTAACTGGATGGCCACGCTGTCCTACAACTGTTTTTGGTTTTGACACACATTTTTGCCCAGATATGGGCCTGCCAGATGAAAGCTGTTGCGATGTTGATGCCTGCTGTGGCTCCTCCTCCTCTGCTTCAGAGCTACTGCCGGCGGCACCCTGTTCCCCCAATGGCTGCCAATCGGGGTCAACAACTGGGTCATCTATCACCTCCTCTTCTATGTCCTGTGCACCTTCCTCTGTGTCTCCGTGTAAGCCGGTGCTATAGCGTTCGGGACAGGGCACCATAGACTCATCAGGGTCAGATTCTAGCTCAGTACACTGCGAGGGCAATGTTGTGATCTGAGTCAATGGAACAGCATAATAATCTAGCTGTGGCTGTGCATCTGTGCACTCCATGTCCGATTCATCTTGTAATGGGTAGGGTTGAGCGACTTTTACTTTTATAGGATCGGGTCGGGTTTCACAAAACCCGACTTTTTCAAAAGTCGGGTCGAGTGAAATCGGCCGATCCTATAAAAAAGTCGGGGTCGGGGTCGGCCGAAACTCGAAACCCAGTGCAGTGCATTGGGTTTCCAATGTTTCCCAGGGTCTGAAGGAGAGGAAACTCTCCTTCAGGCCCTGCGATCCATATTTAAGTGTAAAATAAAGAATTAAAATAAAAAATATCGCTATACTCACCCTCGGACGTGCCCTGGTAATAACGGGAACCTTCCTTCCTTCGAATCAGCGCTTGCAGGACCTTGCGGTGACGTCGCGGCTTGTGATTGGTCGCGCGACCGCCCATGTGACCGCTCACGCGACCAATCACAAGCCGCGACGTCACCGCAAGGTCCTGCAAGCGCTGATTCTTAGGAAGGAAGGCTGCCGGAAAGAAGCAGGGCGCGTCCGAGGGTGAGTAGCGGCCTGCTTCTTTCCGGCAGCCTTCCTTCCTAAGAATCAGCGCTTGCAGGACCTTGCGGTGACGTCGCGGCTTGTGATTGGTCGCGCGAGCGGTCACATGGGCGGTCGCGCGACCAATCACAAGCAGCGACGTCACCGCAAGGTCCTGCAAGCGCTGATTCGAAGGAAGTAAGGCTGCCGGTTAGTACCAGGGCGCGTCAGAGGGTGAGTATAGCGATATTTTTTATTTTAATTCTTTATTTTACACTTAAATATGGATTCCGACACCGATTTCCGATATTGCAAACATATCGGAACTTGGGATCGGAATTCCGATACCAGATTCAGAAGATCGCCAACTTCATGGCCGACCCCACACAGGGGTCGGGTCGGGTTTCATGAAACCCGACTTTGCCAAAAGTCGGCAACTTCTGAAAATGGCCGACCCGTTTCGCTCAACCCTAGTAATGGGCATGGCCTGTTAACAATTTCCGTTTCTAACCCAGGCACGGTATGTGTAAAGAGCTCCATGGAGTAACCTGTTGTGTCGCCTGACGCATCCTTCTCTGTTGTTCTGGGTGAAGGACACAAGGAAGCGACTTGTTCCTGACAGGGAGCATCCACTGACGACACACTGCTTTTAAATTTTGCACTTTCCGAAGAGGAGGCGAAAGAGCTAGAGGCAGAGTCAGAAAGCCAAAACTTGTTCCTGCTGCTCCGGCTTTAAAAGCGGTTTTCCTACTCCCAGAAAAGGGAGCGTTCGAGGCCTTGTGTAGCCAGACGATGACGCTGGCTCAACAACTCGAAACTTAGGTGCTATATTCCTTTTCACCACGACCACCTGATGCTCCACCACCACTACCATCATTACCAGATGGCAATGATCGACCACGGCCATGACCTCTTCCACCAGACTTCTGTTAGGTGTCGAGTTCCCGCTTCTGCACAAGGGGAATCTCGAGCCATCTCCGCTGCGGTCTCCCATTCTTCTCCAGCTGCAGTGGAGTCTGCTCAGCGGAGACGTCGGTCCCAGCGTCTTGCTCAGTCTCACTCTGTACAAAGAGTTACTGCTGCTTTTCCTGCTTCTGCCATTGAAGTCAGTGTCGGGCAGCGGCGAGCAGATGCTTTTGGGGCTCAGTCCTGCTTTTCTCTTTCTGAGCATGCCCAGGGCAAGATTTCCCGTTGGAGATCGAGGGTCACATGCTCAGGTACTGCAGCACATCCCATTGGTCCTCCAGGAAGGTCCTGAAAGGGCAAAACTTCGGTAGCAGCTTCCCATTGGTCCTTTATTGGAAGGTCCTGAATGTGCTGCAACTATTTAAGCTGGGCATGACCGCACAGCCATGAGCTAGTATAGACTTGATAATGTGTGTGTGTTGATGGATGTATGTTGATGGATGAAAGCTCCTAATCATTCCCATTCCTAGTGTTGTTGACTGGTCGCGAATGTAGGATTGCTATCTAGCGCCCGACTTAGCCATCAGCACGTAAACACACAATACAGTGTCTTATTGCTTTGACCGCCAGTGCGGCGCCGTGTGCTTTCACAGCGCTTTCCTGACCCAAGCCTGGGTGGTTAGTGGCGTTCGCCAGTGCGGCACTGCATGCACTCTCGTGCCTCTAATGCTGTCACTCTGACACCCCAGTAGCGGTGTCGAGTGCATGAGGTCTATGTACTCAAATCCTGTGCCTTGGGATTGAGTTCTGAGTCTCCTTGCTTGCGCTCTTGGTGCGGTACCGCGGCCCTGTGACGCAACAGGGTTCGCTTCCTTCACACAGGGTGAGGTTAACCCGTGTGTGTATTTACTTTGTACCGCCATATAGTCCGTCATTGCTTGGCAGCAGGTTCCATCTCTGCACGGTGGACCCCGGGCTGCGAACGCACCATACTCTATCTGTCTTATTATTTGGTGCGTTCCGCTAGCCCTAACATTATACTAGCGCCAGGGTCTGGCTAGTAATGACGGACAAACAGCAATCCTTGCGGTATATCCAGCAGCTGGAGGTTAGGTTGGCGGCTCTCGAGAGCTCAATCTCAGCTGTGGATGTTACCGCAGTTGCTGTACAGGCTGCTAGCGTGGCTGCAGCAATCTTGTCCATTGCCACCCCTGTTCCGACATTATCTCGCCTCCCGCTGCCAGAAAAGTTTTCTGGTGATAGCAAATTTTGTAAGGGATTCATGAGTCGGTGCTCTATTCACCTCGAGCACCTGGCTGCATGTTTTCCCACAGAGTGGGCTAAGGTGGGATTTATAGTGTCTCTCTTGTCGGACAGGGCGTTGGAATGGGCTACGCCGCTGTGGGAGCGTGGCGATCATGTGGTGCAGAGTGCTCCGCTGTTCCTGAGCACTCTGAAACAGGTCTTTTAAGGACCTCAAGTCACCCATGATACTGCGCTCCAACTGCTGGCATTAACTCAGGGTGAGTCCCTGGTCAGTCATTTTGCCATCCAATTCCGCACTTTAGCTTCTGAGCTGGAGTGGTCGGATAAAGCCCTTATCCCCATATTTTGGAGGGGCCTGGCTGATCACGTTAAGGACGCTCTGGCCACTAGGGAGATTCCTGCCACACTGGAGGAGTTAATAACTTTCTCTACTCGAATTAACCTCCGTTTTAACGAGCGGAGGTTAGAGCGAGCCCAGTGTAGGCAGAGGTTTCGGCTGGCTCCTACCTTCGCCAAACCTCTGGAATCTCCGGTCCTGGTTCCTGAGTCACATGAGGCCATAGAGGTGCCACAAGCGGGATCTAAGTCCCGGACCGCTTGTGCACTCAAGGTCTGTCATGTTTGCCAGCAGTCAGGGCATCTAGCCACCAGGTGTCCTCAGCGGTCGAGGAAACGTCAGCGTCTAGTGGTAGTAGGTGGAGGTACACTAGACACGGCGACGTTTGCCTCCAAATTGCCTTTTAAGGGGACAATTATTATTGGCTCATTCTCCCTCTCGGTAGAGCTCTGCGTGGATTCTGGGGCGGAGGGCAATTTTATGTCTTCTGCCTTCGCCCCAACGTCACGCAATACCCCTGGTTATGCTAGCTCAACCAGTAACGGTACGAGTGGTGAATGGGTCAACACTGCCCTCACAGATAACACACCAGACCATCCCTTTTACTCTGTCCATGTCGCCATCTCATCAGGAGATTATATCTCTGCTCGTCATTCCTGAGGGAATTGATGAGGTCCTGTTGGGAATGCCTTGGCTACGGTACCACTCTCCCCATATCGAGTGGTCCTCAGGCAGAATTCTGGGATGGGGCGAATCTTGTGGGGGTAGGTGTCAGAGGGAGTGCGTTCAGGTTGCTACTACAGAGGTACCCGCAGATCTATCCTCTCTCCCCAAGCAGTATTGGTCTTATGCAGACAAGTTCTCCAAAAAGGCGGCGGAGACCCTTCCGCCCCATCGCCCCTATGACTGTCCTATTGATCTCTTGCCTAGTGCTGAGCCTCCCCGGGGTCGAGTCTATCCGTTATCTCTCCCGTAGACGGAGGCAATGTCACAGTATATCCAGGAAAATCTGGCAAGAGGATTCATTAGGAAGTCAGTGTCACCTGCTGGGGCAGGGTTCTTCTTCGTGCAGAAGAAGAATGGGGAATTGCGTCCATGCATAGACTACAGGGGTCTTAATGCCATCACCGTTAAGAATAAGTATCCTTTGCCCTTGATATCTGAGCTATTCGATAGGCTTCGGAGAGCAAGGGTATTTACTAAATTAGATCTGCGGGGTGCTTACAACCTGATTCGCATCCATGAGGGGGACGAATGGAAGACGGCTTTTAACACCAGGGATGGGCACTATGAATATCTGGTGATGCCCTTCGGGCTCTGTAATGCCCCAGCCGTTTTCCAAGACTTTGTGAACGACATCTTCCGGGATATGCTTTCCACCTCGGTCGTAGTCTATCTGGATGATATTCTCATCTACTCTCCAGATATTGACTCCCACCGGAGAGATGTTTGCAAAGTCTTCGACCTCCTACGGGCAAACTCCCTCTATGCCAAGTTGGAGAAGTGTATGTTCGAGCAGGAGTCCTTACCTTTCCTGGGCTATATCATCTCTGCCCAGGGATTGGCTATGGATCCTGCCAAACTACAGGCTGTGATGGACTGGCAGGAACCCCATTCTCTTAAAGCGGTGCAGAGCTTTATGGGGTTCATTAATTATTATCGCCAGTTCATTCCACACTTCTCAACTTTGGTAGCTCCCTTGGTTGCCCTCACCAAGAAGGGGGCAAATTCCAAATTGTGGTCTGAGGAGGTCTCCAAGGCCTTTAACTCCATAAAGTCACACTTCGCTAGTGCTCCCATCCTACATCGCTCCGATGTTGATAAGCCATTTATCATGGAGGTGGATGCCTCTTCTGTTGGTGCTGGAGCGGTCCTCTTCCAAAAGGATGCTCAAGGTCGGAAGCATCCTTGCTTCTTCTTTTCTAAGACCTTCTCACCAGCAGAGAGGAATTATTCCATCAGGGACAGGGAGTTGCTAGCCATGAAGTTGGCTTTCTCGGAGTGGAGACATCTCTTGGAGGGAGCTCTTTTTCCCTTCCAAGTCTTCACAGACCATAATAATTTGGTGTCCCTGCAGACAGCCCAGCGGTTGAATTCTCGCCAGGCCAGATGGTCCTTATTCTTCTCCCGGTTTCATTTCACCCTCCATTTTCTTTCTGGGGAGAGAAACATTCGGGCTGACGCTCTCTCTCGCTCCATTGTGTCATCTGCGGAGGAGGAAGAGGAGCCTCGGCTTATTGTCCCCACCGAGAGCTTGAGAACTGTGGCCCCGGTTTCGCTAGAGTCTGTGCCTCCGGGCAAGACTTTTGTACCATCCAGTTTGCGACCGGAGGTTCTCTCTTGGTCACACTCGTCCAGGGTGGGTGGACATTTTGGTTCCAAAAGGACGTCTGAGTTACTGGCGAGGACATACTGGTAGCCGCATATGGCTCGTGATGTCACAGAATATGTTCGGGCATGTGTCTCTTGCGCCAAGAACAAGTCCCCTCGGCAACGGCCAGCTGGTTTGCTTTACCCTCTGCCGGTGGCAGACAGGCCCTGGGAGATGGTCGGGATGGACTTTGTGGTGGGCTTACCCAAGTCTCGTAACTGCACCATTATCTGGGTGATCACCGACCATTTTTCCAAAATGGTGCACTTGGTGCCTCTTCCACGGCTACCTTCTGCACGGGCTTTGGCTGTCTTGTTCATCAAACATATTTTTCACCTACACGGTATGCCAGACAAAATTGTTAGTGACCGGGGTCCCCAGTTTGCGTCTCGATTCTGGAGAGAGCTTTGTCGTCTACTCAGTATTGAGTTGAATCTCTCTTCGGCATATCATCCCGAGACGAATGGGTTGGTAGAGAGGGCCAACCAGACCTTGGTCACATATTTACGACATTTTATTTCTGCCAGGCAGGATGACTGGGCATCCTTGCTACCGTGGGCAGAGTTTACTCTTAACAACGCCGTAGCCGACTCCACCGGTCAGACTCCATTCCTCCTAAATTACGGCCAGCATCCGCGTGTCCCTGTGCCCATGCCTGTGTCTTCCGCTGACTCCAGGGTGGCAGACTGGGCTGTGGAGGCATGGGACATTTGGGACCGCACTCAGGATGCCATTCGGGCCTCCAAGGAGAGAATGAGGTCCTCCGCCGACTTAGTGTGGCTCTCCGCCCGTAACATCAGGCTGCGTGTTGAGTCCACTAAGTTTGCACCTCGCTACTTGGGTCCCTTCAAGGTCCTTGAACAGGTTAACCCTGTGGTCTACCGTCTGGCCCTTCCTCCACGCTTGGGTATCACCGACACCTTTCATGTGTCCCTCTTGAAACCCGTATACATGTCCCGGTTTTCCGAGTCATCTGCCGGGACATCGGGTTCGTCTACGGACGATTACGAGGTGAACGCTATTTTGGGGTGCAAGGTGGTACGTGGCAAAAAGTTCTATCTGGTGGATTGGAAGGGTTATGGCCCAGAGGACAGGTCCTGGGAGCCTGCTGAAAACATTCGGGCCCTACAGCTCATTGCTGCCTTCGAGCGTAGCGAGGTCCAAGGAGGGGGGGTAATGTTAGGTGTCGAGTTCCCGCTTCTGCACAAGGTGAATCTCGAGCCATCTCCGCTGCGGTCTCCCATTCTTCTCCAGCCGCAGTGGAGTCTGCTCAGCGGAGACGTCGGTCCCAGCGTCTTGCTCAGTCTCACTCTGTACAAAGAGTTACTGCTGCTTTTCCTGTTTCTGCCATTGAAGTCAGTGTTGGGCAGCGGCGAGCAGATGCTTTTGGGGCTAAGTCCTGCTTTTCTCTTTCTGAGCATGCCCAGGGCAAGATCTCCCGTTGGAGATCGAGGGTCACATGCTCAGGTACTGCAGCACATCCCATTGGTCCTCCAGGAAGGTCCTGAAAGGGCAAAACTTCGGTAACAGCTTCCCATTGGTCCTTTATTGGAAGGTCCTGAATATGCTGCAACTATTTAAGCTGGGCATGACCGCACGGCCATGCGCTAGTATAGACTTGATAATGTGTGTGTGTTGATGGATGTATGTTGATGGATGAAAGCTCCTAATCATTCCCATTCTTAGTGTTGTTGACTGGTCGCGAATGTAGGATTGCTATCTAGCGCCCGACTTAGCCATCAGCACGTAAACTGTTATGAAAGGCAATTCAGTACTACAATGGACATAGCGGTCAGAGCACATACAGTGATCTGACAATAACCCAAAATCATAGAACGAGCTCTGAGACGTGGGAACTCTGCAGACCGCAATCCCTAATCCTCTCCAAACAACACTAGAGGCAGCCGTGGATTGCGCCTAACTCTGCCTATGCAACTCGGCACAGCCTGAGAAACTAACTAGCCTGAAGATAGAAAATAAGCCTACCTTGCCTCAGAGAAATACCCCAAAGGAAAAGGCAGCCCCCCCACATATAATGACTGTGAGTTAAGATGAAAAGACAAACGTAGAGATGAAATAGATTCAGCAAAGTGAGGCCCGACTTTCTTAACAGATCGAGGATACAAAAAGGTAACTTTGCGGTCTACACAAAACCCTAAAGAAAACCACGCAAAGGGGGCAAAAAGACCCTCCGTACCAAACTAACGGCACGGAGGTACACCCTTTGCGTCCCAGAGCTTCCAGCAACAAATTAGACAAGCTGGACAGAAAAAATAGCAAACAAATAGCAAAGAAGAACTTAGCTATGCAGAGCAGCAGGCCACAGGAATGATCCAGGGAAAAGCAAGTCCAACACTGGAACATTGACAGGAAGCCAGGATCAAAGCATTAGGTGGAGTTAAGTAGAGAAGCACCTAACGACCTCACCAGATCACCTGAAGGAGGAAACTCAGAAGCCGCAGTACCACTTCCCTCCACCAACAGTAGCTCACAGAGAGAATCAGCCGAAGTACCACTTGTGACCACAGGAGGGAGCTCTGCCACAGAATTCACAACAGTAAACACACAATGCAGCGTCTTATTGCTTTGACCGCTAATGCGGCGCCGTGTGCTTTCACAGCGCTTTCCTGACCCAAGCCTGGGTGGTTAGTGGCGTTCGCCAGTGCGGCACTGCATGCACTCTCGTGCTTCTAATGCTGTCACTCTGACACCCCAGTAGCGGTGTCGAGCGCATGAGGTCTATGTACTCAAATCCTGTGCCTTGGGATTGAGTTCTGAGTCTCCTTGCTTGCGCTCTTGGTGCGGTACCGCGGCCCTGTGACGCAACAGGGTTCGCTTCCTTCACACAGGGTGAGGTTAACCCGTGTGTGTATTTACTTTGTACCGCCATATAGTCCGTCATTGCTTGGCAGCAGGTTCCATCTCTGCACGGTGGACCCCGGGCTGCGAACGCACCATACTCTATCTGTCTTATTATTTGGTGCGTTCCGCTAGCCCTAACAACTTCCTCCCTTTATAGGTGTGTGAGACAGCAGGATAAAATCAGATCCACTGTATTACACTACAGTTTGAGTGGCAGAAAGTGGATAACAGATGCCACAAACAGGACTGACGCAGATGCACTAAGTGGCAATACAAATCTCCCTTTTTTATGTGGTGGGAGACAGCAGAAAAATCAGGCCCACTGTATTACACTACAGTTGGAGTGACAGAAAGTGGATCACAGATGCCACAAACAGGACTGACGCAGATGCACTCAGTGACAATACAAATCTCCCTTTTTTATGTGTGGGAGACAGCAGCAAAAAATCAGGCCCACTGTATTACACAACAGTTTGAGTGGCAGAAAGTGGATGACAGATGCCACAAACAGGACTGACGCAGATGCACTCAGTGGCAATACAAATTTCCCTTTTTTATGTGTGGGAGACAGCAGCAAAAAATCAGGCCCATTGTATTACACTACAGTTTGAGTGGCAGAAAGTGGATGACAGATGCTACAAACAGGACTGACGCAGATGCACTCAGTGGCAATACAAATCTCCCTTTTTTATGTGTGGGAGACAGCAGCAAAAAATCAGGCCCACTGTATTACACAACAGTTTGAGTGGCAGAAAGTGGATGACAGATGCCACAAACAGGACTGACGCAGATGCACTCAGTGGCAATACAAATCTCCCTTTTTTATGTGTGGGAGACAGCAGCAAAAAATCAGGCCCACTGTTTTACACAACGGTTTGAGTGGCAGAAAGTGGATGACAGATGCCACAAACAGTTCATTTCAAAAACCTGACCGGCACATCCAAACATAGACTCAGTGTGAACAGGTGCTGAACCTAGAGTCGCCAACTCGTATATAGTTAAGTAAATAAGGCAGCACACTGTAGCGCTGAAACATGCAAATATGAAACACGAAAATTGAACTGCATTACTGCACTAGAAATATGAAAAATGAGAGAATAAACGTCTCCATCTGAGTTTCACATGTACCCATTTAGATGGAGACGTTTATTCTCAGTGAGGTAAGGCAAATGTAGGACCTGGTATAAGAGAGATGCCGTAAAGGGGCTACAAGGTACACATAAAATTGGCCATTTTTATGCGCTAAACGCTCTCATTTTTCATATTTCTAGCGCAGTAATGCAGTTCAATTTTCGTGTTTCATATTTGCATGTTTCAGCGCTACAGTGTGCTGCCTTATTTACTTAACTGTATACGAGTTGGCGACTCTAGGTTCAGCACCTGTTCACACTGAGTCTATGTTTGGATGTGCCGGTCAGGTTTTTGAAATGTATTCTCTAGCCTTCTGATCGTGCACTCCGACCTCCTAGCCACAGGTGTTTTAATTACAGCAGGTCCAATACCCCTCCACAGAGAGAGAGAATTTTAGTCTAGGAAGAGGTTTCACATGTACCCATTCAGATGGAGACGTTTATTCTCAGTGAGGTAAGGCAAGTGTAGGACCTGGTATAAGAGAGATGCCGTAAAGGGGCTACCAGGTACACATAAAATTGGCCATTTTTATTCGCTAAACGCTCTCATTTTTCATATTTCTAGTGCAGTAATGCAGTTCAATTTTTGTGTTTCATATTTGCATGTTTAAGCGCTACAGTGTGCTGCCTTATTTACTTAACTAGATGCCACAAACAGGACTGACGCAGAATCATTCAGTGGCAATACAAATCTTCCCTTTTTATGTGTGGGAGACAGCAGCAAAAAATCAGGCCCACTGTATTACACAACAGTTTGAGTGGCAGAAAGTGGATGACAGATGCCACAAACAGGACTGACGCAGATGCACTCAGTGGCAATACAAATCTCCCTTTTTTATGTGTGGGAGACAGCAGCAAAAAATCAGGCCCACTGTATTACACAACAGTTTGAGTGGCAGAAAGAGGATGACAGATACCACAAATAGGACTGACGCAGATGCACTCAGTGGCAATACAAAACTCCCTTTTTTATGTGTGGGAGACAGCAGCAAAAAATCAGGCCCACTGTATTACACAACAGTTTGAGTGGCAGAAAGTGGATGACAGATGCCACAAACAGGACTGACGCAGATGCACTCAGTGGCAATACAAATCTCCCTGTTTTATGTGTGGGAGACAGCAGCAAAAAATTAGGCCCACTGTATCACACAACAGTTTGAGTGGAACAAAGTGGATGACAGATGCCACAAACAGGACAGACGCAGATGCTCTCAGTGGCAATATAAATCTCCTTTTTTATGTGTGGGAGACAGCAGCAAAAAATCAGGCCCACTGTATTACACTACAGTTTGAGTGGCAGAAAGTGGATGACAGATGACACAAACAGGGCTGACGCAGATGCACTCAGTGGCAATACAAATCTCCCTGTTTTATGTGTGGGAGACAGCAGCAAAAAATCAGGCCCACTGTATCACACAACAGTTTGAGTGGCAGAAAGTGGATGACAGATGCCACAAACAGGACTGACGCAGATGCTCTCAGTGGCAATATAAATCTCCTTTTTTATGTGTGGGAGACAGCAGCAAAAAATCAGGCCCACTGTATTACACTACAGTTTGAGTGGCAGAAAGTGGATGACAGATGACACAAACAGGGCTGACACAGATGCACTCAGTGGCAATACAAATCTTCCTCTTTTATGTGTGGGAGACAGCAGCAAAAAATCAGGCCCACTGTATTACACTACAGTTTGATTGGCAGAAAGGGGATGACAGATGCCACAAACAGAGCTGACGCAGATGCACTCAGTGGCATTACAAATCTCCCTTTTTTATGTGTGGGAGACAGCAGCAAAAAATCAGGCCCACTGTATTACACAACAGTTTAAGTGGCAGAAAGTGGATGACAGATGCCACAAACAGGACTGACGCAGATGCACTCAGTGGCAATACAAATCTCCCTTTTTTATGTGTGGGAGACAGCAGCAAAAAATCAGGCCCACTGTATTACACAACAGTTGGAATGGCAGAAAGTGGATGACAGATGACACAAACAGGACTGATGCAGATGCACTAAGTGGCAATACAAATCTCCCTTTTTTATGTGTGGGAGACAGCAGCAAAAAATCAGGCCCACTGTATTACACAACAGTTTGAGTGGCAGAAAGTGGATGACAGATGCCACAAACAGGACAGACGCAGATGCACTCAGTGGCAATACAAATCTCCCTGTTTTATGTGTGGGAGACAGCAGCAAAAAATCAGGCCCACTGTATTACACAACAGGTTGAGTGGCAGAAAGTGGATGACAGATGCCACAAACAGGACTGACGCAGATGCACTCAGTGGCAATACAAAACTCCCTGTTTTATGTGTGGGAGTCAGCAGCAAAAAATCAGGCCCACTGTATTACACAACAGTTTGAGTGGAACAAAGTGGATGACAGACGCCACAAACAGGACTGACACAGATGCTCTCAGTGGCAATTAAAATCTCCTTTTTTATGTGTGGGAGACAGCAGCAAAAAATCAGGCCCGCTGTATCACACAACAGTTTGAGTGGAACAAAGTGGATGACAGACGCCACAAACAGGACTGACACAGATGCTCTCAGTGGCAATACAAATCTCCTTTTTTATGTGTGGGAGACAGCAGCAAAAAATCAGGCCCACTGTATTACACTACAGTTTGAGTGGCAGAAAGTGGATGACAGATGACACAAACAGGGCTGACGCAGATGCACTCAGTGGCAATACAAATCTCCCTTTTTTATGTGTGGGAGACAGCAGCAAAAAATCAGGCCCACTGTATTACACTACAGTTTGATTGGCAGAAAGTGGATGACAGATGCCACAAACAGGACTGACGCAGATGCACTCAGTGGCATTACAAATCTCCCTGTTTTATGTGTGGGAGACAGCAGCAAAAAATCAGGCCCACTGTATTACACTACAGTTTGAGTGGCAGAAAGGGGATGACAGATGCCACAAACAGGACTGGTGCAGATGCACACACTGGCAATACAAATCTCCCTTTTTTATGTGTGGGAGACAGCAGCAAAAAATAAGGCCCACTGTATTACACAACAGTTTGAGTGGCAGAAAGTGGATGACAGATGCCACAAACAGGACTGACGCAGATGCACTCAGTGGCAATACAAATCTCCCTTTTTATGTGTGGGAGACAGCAGCAAAAAATCAGGCCCTTATTACACTACAGTTTGAGTGGCAGAAAGTGGATGACAGATGACACAAACAGGGCTGACGCAAGTGCACTCAGTGGCAATACAAATCTCCCTTTTTTATGTGTGGGAGACAGCAGCAAAAAATCAGGCCCACTGTATTACACAACAGTTGGAATGGCAGAAACTGGATGACAGATGACACAAACAGGACTGATGCAGATGCACTCAGTGGCAATACAAATCTCCCTTTTTTATGTGTGGGAGACAGTAGCAAAAAATCAGGCCCACTGTATTACACAACAGGTTGAGTGGCAGAAAGTGGATGACAGATGCCACAAACAGGACTGACGCAGATGCACTCAGTGGCATTACAAATCTCCCTTTTTTATGTGTGGGAGACAGCAGCAAAAAAATCAGGCCCACTGTATTACACTACAGTTTGATTGGCAGAAAGTGGATGACAGATGCCACAAACAGGACTGGTGCAGATGAACACAGTGGCAATACAAATCTCCCTTTTTTATGTGTGGGAGACAGCAGCAAAAAATAAGGCCCACTGTATTACACAACAGTTTGAGTGGCAGAAAGTGGATGACAGATGCCACAAACAGGACTGGTGCAGATGCACACACTGGCAATACAAATCTCCCTTTTTTATGTGTGGGAGACAGCAGCAAAAAATAAGGCCCACTGTATTACACAACAATTTGAGTGGCAGAAAGTGGATGACAGATGACACAAACAGGACTGACGCAGATGCACTCAGTGGCAATACAAATCTCCTTTTTTATGTGTGGGAGACAGCAGCAAAAAATCAGGCCCACTGTATTACACTACAGTTTGAGTGGCAGAAAGTGGATGACAGATGACACAAACAGGGCTGACGCAAGTGCACTCAGTGGCAATACAAATCTCCCTTTTTTATGTGTGGGAGACAGCAGCAAAAAATCAGGCCCACTGTATTACACAACAGTTGGAATGGCAGAAACTGGATGACAGATGACACAAACAGGACTGATGCAGATGCACTCAGTGGCAATACAAATCTCCCTTTTTTATGTGTGGGAGACAGTAGCAAAAAATCAGGCCCACTGTATTACACAACAGGTTGAGTGGCAGAAAGTGGATGACAGATGCCACAAACAGGACTGACGCAGATGCACTCAGTGGCAATACAAAACTCCCTGTTTTATGTGTGGGAGACAGCAGCAAAAAATCAGGCCCACTGTATCACACAACAGTTTGAGTGGAACAAAGTGGATGACAGATGCCACAAACAGGACTGACGCAGATGCACTCAGTGGCAATACAAATCTCCTTTTTTATGTGTGGGTGACAGCAGCAAAAAATCAGGCCCACTGTATTACACTACAGTTTGAGTGGCAGAAAGTGGATGACAAATGACACAAACAGGGCTGACGCAGATGCACTCAGTGGCAATACAAATCTCCCTCTTTTATGTGTGGGAGACAGCAGCAAAAAATCAGGCCCACTGTATTACACAACAGTTTGATTGGAAGAAAGTGGATGACAGATGCCACAAACAGGGCTGACGCAGATGCACTCAGTAGCATTACAAATCTCCCTTTTTTATGTGTGGGAGACAGCAGCAAAAAATCAGGCCCACTGTATTACACAACAGTTTGAGTGGCAGAAAGAGGATGACAGATGCCACAGACAGGACTGACGCAGATGCACTCAGTGGCAATACAAATCTCCCTTTTTTATGTGTGGGAGACAGCAGCAAAAAATCAGGCCCACTGTATTACACAACAGTTTGAGTGGCAGAAAGTGGATGACAGATGCCACAAACAGGACAGACGCAGATGCACTCAGTGGCAATACAAATTTCCCTGTTTTATGTGTGGGAGACAGCAGCAAAAAATCAGGCCCACTGTATTACACAACAGTTTGAGTGGCAAAAAGTGGATGACAGATGCCACAAACAGGACTGATGCAATTGCACTCAGTGGCAATACAAATCTCCCTTTTTTATGTGTGGGAGACAGCAGCAAAAAATCAGGCCCACTGTATTACACTACAGTTTGATTGGCAGAAAGTGGATGACAGATGCCACAAACAGGACTGACGCAGATGCACTCAGTGGCATTACAAATCTCCCTTTTTTATGTGTGGGAGACAGCAGCAAAAAATCAGGCCCACTGTATTACACTACAGTTTGAGTGGCAGAAAGTGGATGACAGATGCCACAAGCAGGACTGACGCAGATGCACTCAGTGGCAATACAAATCTCCCTTTTTTATGTGTGGGAGACAGCAGCAAAAAATCAGGCCCACTGTATTACACTACAGTTTGAGTGGCAGAAAGTGAATGACAGATGCCACAAACAGGACAGACGCAGATGCACTCAGTGGCAATACAAATCTTCCTGTTTTATGTGTGGGAGACAGCAGCAAAAAATCAGGCCCACTGTATTACACAACAGTTTGAGTGGCAAAAAGTGGATGACAGATGCCACAAACAGGACTGACGCAAATGCACTCAGTGGCAATACAAATCTCCCTTTTTTATGTGTGGGAGACAGCAGCAAAAAATCAGGCCCACTGTATTACACTACAGTTTGATTGGCAGAAAGTAGATGACAGATGCCACAAACAGGACTGACGCAGAAGCACTCAGTGGCATTACAAATCTCCCTTTTTTATGTGTGGGAGACAGCAGCAAAAAATCAGGCCCACTGTATTACACTACAGTTTGAGTGGCAGAAAGTGGATGACAGATGCCACAAGCAGGACTGACGCAGATGCACTCAGTGGCATTACAAATCTCCCTTTTTTATGTGTGGGAGACAGCAGCAAAAAATCAGGCCCACTGTATTACACAATAGTTGGAGTGACAGAAAGTGGATGACAGATGCCACAAACAGGACTGACGCAGATGCACTCAGTGACAATACAAATCTCCGTTTTTTATGTGTGGGAGACAGCAGCAAAAAATCAGGCCCACAGTATTACACAACAGTTTGAGTGGCAGAAAGTGGATGACAGATGCCACAAACAGGACTGACGCAGATGCACTCAGTGGCAATACAAATCTCCCTTTTTTATGTGTGGGAGACAGCAGCAAAAAATCAGGCCCACTGTTTTACACAACAGTTTGAGTGGCAGAAAGTGGATGACAGATGCCACAAACAGGACTGACGCAGATGCACTCAGTGGCAATACACATCTCCCTTTTTTATGTGTGGGAGACAGCAGCAAAAAATCAGGCCCACTGTTGTTGTGAATTCTGCTCTTGGGCTCCCTCCGGTGGTTATGAGTGGTAGTGCTGCTGTCTGTGGATCGCAGCATTTATCAGGTGTGTTCACTTTTTGCAATTTGGACTCAGCTATTTAGTCCTGCTTGATCCTTTAGTCAGTGCCAGTTGTCCATTGTTTTTGGAGGATTCTCATCCTTTTCTGGTCTCTCCTGTTTGCTGTGCTTTTCAACAACGATAAGTCCTGGCTTTGTTTCTGCTGTCCACATGCTGTGGGCCTTATAGTTCAGTGCATTTTCATGTTTTGTCTTGTCCAGCTTGTCTGTGAAAGGATTTTTTGCAGCCAAGCGGTATCTCTGGAGATGCAGATATACCCTCCATGTCTTTAGTCAGATGTGGAGTTTTGTATTTTCTGTGGTGGATATTTTCTAGTGTTTTAATACTGACCGCATAGTTCTCTGTCCTATTCTTTCTTTTTAGCTAGTAAGGCCTCCTTTGCTAATCCTGATTTCTGTCTGCGTTTGTCATTTCCCTCTCCTCTCACAGTCAATATTTGTGGGGGGCTGTCTATCCTTTGGGGATTTAATCGGAGGCAAGATAGTTTTCCGTTTCTATCTTTAGGGGAAGTTAGTCCTTAGGCTGTGTCGAGGTGTCTAGGGAGTGTTAGATACATCCCACGGCTATTTCTAGTTGCGCTGCTAAGTTCAGGGTCTGCGGTCAGTACAGGTACCACCTTCTCCAGAGTACGTCACATGCTGCTCCTAGGCCACCAGATCATAACACACTGTATTACACAACAGTTTGAGTGGCAGAAAGTGGAAGACAGATGCCACAAGCAGGACTGACGCAGATGCACTCAGTGGCAATACAAATCTCCCTTTTTATGTGTGGGAGACAGCAGCAAAAAATCAGGCCCACTATATTTCACTACAGTTTGAGTGGTCAGAAAGTGGATGACAGATGCCACAAACAGGACTGACGCAGATGCACTCAGTGACAATACAAATCTCCTTTTTTTATGTGTGGGAGACAGCAGCAAAAAATCAGGCCCACTGTATTACACAACAGTTTGAGTGGCAGAAAGTGAATGACAGATATATCAATAAATACAAGGGCTGTAGTCGAATTTCAATCTCCCTACAATGATCAAAGGACAAGTATGGCCAATAAAAAGGACTGCTGCACACAAGAGTGTGGAAAAAGAAACAAGAGAACTGTGCAGAAAAGAAGGAGCAACAGGATTTTTGCTTTGAAAAAAGCAATTGCTTTGCACAGCAGCCTTATAAGCTACAGAGATGATGCACAGAAATCTAGCCTCCACTGTCCCTGCAAAGAAAAGGTGGTGTTGGACAATGGAAATCACTACAGCACAAGCGGTTTGGGGGTTATGCTTTCCTCCCTAACAATATCCCTGCTTCAGACGAAGCTACAGCAACCTCTCCCTATGCTTAGATCGGCAGAAGTAAGATGGCAGTCGGCGTGCACGCCCCTTTATAGCCCCTGTGATGCCGCAGAAAGCAAGCCAATCTCTGTAATGCCCTTCTCTAAGATGGTGGGGACTGAGACCTATGTCATCACGCTGCCCACACTCTGCGTCCACCTTCATTGGCTGAGAAATGGCGCTTAACGCGTCATATGAAACGCGACTTTGGCGTGAAGATCGCCGACCGCGTTGCCGATCTCACACTGGGATCGGCTCGGGTTTCACGAAACCCGACTTTGCCGAAAGTCGGCGACTTATGAAATTGACCAATCCGTTTCGCTCAACCCTAATCTCTAGTATCTGTGGTGGCAGGCAAAGTACAATCTCTATTGTCTGTTGGTGCAGAGACTGGAGAAGTAACTGCAGTTGGAACAAAAGGGTAATATCCAGTAACAAAAAGTTGTGGGACCATTAGGAAGTCATCAGAAAGATTTGATTGAACCCTGGGCTCACTTACAGTTAAAAAAGTAGGCACAATCCGCTGTTGAGTTGTAGGCTACATTGGCAGCTCCTCTTTAATGCAAATTTTCAAGCGATTGTGATGAACAACCTGTGGAATTCTTCCAGGTTTTTGTACTTCATAGACATCCAATTCAGGGTAAGGAATGGCTGTAATGGTGTATGGTTCTGTTTCCCAGAGTGGATCTAGTTTTCTTGAACTGTGAAACTTCTTCAGCCATACTTTATCTCCAACCTGTAATGGCTGTGCATGAGCTCGCAAGTTGTCTTGTTGTCTTCTTTGAGCTTCTTCCATGCGGCAATCCACAATCTCTTGCATTTCAAGCATTCTATGCTGATGTTCAGAAACTCAATCAGTTATTGGCAAAGGGTTCATGGAATCTGGCACCTGAATTCCTATTGCACGGTCCTTCGATAGTTGACCTTGTCTTCCAAACATGAGATAGAAAGGTGAATAACGTGTAGAACAATGGGTGGTGTAATTGTAGATTTCCACTAGTTCATCAAGTAATTCAGGCCATTCCGCTTTGGAGACCGAAGCAGTATATAAAATTTTGATGAAGGTTTGATTTACCGTTTCACAAAGGCCACACTGCACAACAAATTTCAGGGAAGTTCTTGTTCCCTGAGAAAATGTTATTGTATCTTAGAGATTTTGATATGCTGAACATGAATATGTGCTCCAAAAGGCTGTATCACGCAAGGTTTTTAACCCCTTCATGACCGGAGCTTTTTTCGATTTTTGAACGACTGCATTAGTTTTGCCATGTCAGGTACTCAAAAACAGGAAAAAATTCCAAGTGCGGTGAAATTGCAAAAAAGTGCAATCCCACACTTGTTTTTTTTTGCTAGGTTCACTAATTGCTAAAACTGACCTGCCATTATGATTCTCCAGGTCATTACGAGTTCATGAACACCAAACATGTGTAGGTTCTCTTTTATCTAAGTCGTGAAAAAAAATTCCAACCTTTGCTAAAATAAAAAAATGCGCAATTTACCGAGACCCATAGCGTCTCCTTTTTTCGTGATCTGGGGTTGGGCGAGGGCTTATTTTTTGCATGAAGAGCTGACATTATTAATTATATTACTTTTTTGCAGATATGTTATTTTGATTGCCCTTTATTGCATCTTAATGCAATGTCGCGGCAACAAAAAAAAACGTAATTCTGGCGTTTTGATTTTTTATCACTACGTCATTAGCGATCAGGTCACTTCCTTTTTTTATTGATAGATCGGGAGATTCTAAACACAGCGATACCAAATATGTGTAGGTTTAATTTTTTTCATTGTTTTATTTTGATTGGTGCGAAAGGGGGGATATTTGAACTTTTATTTTTTTAATTATTTTTAAACACTTTTTTTTAACTTTTGGCATGCTTCCATAGGAGGCTATAAGCTGCCATAGCGTGTTCACCTCTGCTACATAGAGGTGATGCTTAGATCACCTCTATGCAGCAGAATTACAGGCTTAATATGAGTGCTGACCACAGGGTGGCGCTCTTAGCAATCTGCCATCAACAACAATATCAAAATATTGTTTAAAAACAGTCAGTGAAATATTTTACCTCACAAAATAAATCCTCTGTGATCCCCTGCTGTAATGTCCGTATTGTCTTTTGATTCCTCCCCTGCCCAAGAGATGTGGTATGCTCCGTACATGGTCAGCCGAATGATTCACTGTGCCTGCGCGCAATTCGCATAATAAGTGCTTGCATATGTGTAGTTCAGTGATTTATGTTGTTTCAGTGGAAAATTCAGGATATGTTTCAGAAAAAGTTGATATATGAGTTTTTAGAATTATATCATATTACAATGTTTCGTATCATTTCTCAAAAACCTTACTTGTTAGGAAAAATCTGAAGTAATTTCTGAAATCAGCATGAACAAATTTATCAGGGACAAAACCTTTGTAACACAGTGCCATTTACTTACGGAAGGTAGGCTGTTGTTAGTAGCTTTTTGCACTCATGAAATTGACAAAGTTCATGAAATAGTTGAGACTCGAATGTTGGTCCACAATCTGTGAGGACAGCTTCTGGACATCCATAGTGTTTCACATACTCGGGTAAAACGTGATGGCAGTCATACGTGTGGTGAGATCTTTGACAGGTATTACTGCAACCCATTTGGAATAGTAATCCACCATAGTAAGGACATAAGAGTAGCCTGAATGAAAATGAGCAAGTGTAACATGGTCCAGAGCTACTACCTTGTTTGGTTTGTTAGAACAGATAGGATGTAGAGGCACTCATGCATCTTTCTTTCCTGCTTTAATCAGATTGCAAGCTTGACATTCACTACACCAATTTTTGATATCTGCTCCAATCCAGTAGAAGCATCGACAGATGGTAGCTTCTGTTTTGTGCACACCAAAGTGTCCAGATTGATCATGGTAGATATCAAGAATTATTTTTAGCATCTCACCTTGGAATGAGAATCTGATGCAATCTCTCACCTGAGACAGGGTCCAAGGTATTTCGCAGGACTAACCATTTTTGGAGGAAGAGATGTTTCGTTGTCTCCACAGATGTTTTAGTTCAATTTCAGGAAGTGAACTGCGAAGTCGAACTGGAATTCTTCCAGAAGTTAGAAAGTCATGGATTTCTCCAAGGACATGAGTCTCACTTTGAATGGTTTTGCACATGGAAGAGTCCTGGAGTGCTTCAATTTTCCTCTGCAAGGTTACATCAGTCTCTGTGGTAGCAGAGATGGTTATTCTGCTGAGCAAACCTATTATAAAAAGGAGGCATTTCTACCTCTTCCCAGGTGTCATCTTGGGAGGCTCTTCTTCAACTTGCAGTAGGGATAATGTGTCCGCATTAGTGTTGAGCGATACCGTCCGATATTTGAAAGTATCGGTATTGGATGGTATCGGCCGATATCCGTAAAATATCGGATATCGCCGATACCGATATCCAGGGGTGGATTAAGGGTAGCCAGGGCCCTGGGCTGTTCACACACTGTGGGCCCCCCCGGTCATGTGACGGGGGTCATGTGACGGGGGTCATGTGACGGGGGTCATGTGACGGGGGTCATGTGACGGGGGTCATGATATACCCGAACCAGATTATTCCAGAAAAATGGACAGGCCCTACTCTACTGTAACCTATTAAATATTTGTTAAAATCTGCAATACAATTTAGGTATATCTTGACCAATAATATCACATACAAGGAACAAATACCACCGCACCATGACCAGACTACAAATTACAACCACAGTGATCGAATAATATCACATACAAGGAACAAATACCACCGCAGCATGACCACACCATAAAATACAACCACAGTGATCGAATAATATCACATAAAAGGAACAAATACCACCGCACCATGTCAAGACCACATATTACCACTTGGTGACCAAATAGCACATACAAGGGACAAATACCACAACACCATTTCCAGACCACATATTACCACCACATAGTGACTGAATACTACAATACTGATCAGTAATAAAAAACAAAACAAAAAAAAACACAATACTATCACCATAAGTGCCAGTATTCACAGGAGATCTGTACTTGGTATGCAGTGTCTGTGTAGAGGTAATACAGTGATCACTGGTGACATTGTACACAGGACCTCTGTATATAGTATACAGTGTATAGTGTCAGTGTATAGGTAACGCTGACTCACCAGTGACGTCTGTAGGTGAAGTCCGTTAATCTTTCATCCAGCACAGACCGCCATCATTTCTTCCAGCCAGGATTCGTTTCTGCAGGAAATAACACGAGCTCCGCTTGCAGAACACAATACTTAATTTTTCACAACTTCTACATTACACCACATGAATAAAAAAAGGCGATATAGTGTCACTCTGCACAGTAACAGGACCTCCCCCCCATTTAAAACAGTATACTCAAAAAATAAAATTAATACATCACTGCAGTAATAATATCCCTTAATTAGCCCCTATGGTAATACTATTCCCCACCCTGGCCCCGTGTGTCTCATTCCTGGCTCCAGCCATATATTCTCCCATCCTGCACTCATGAGTATCCATTCTACCCCATATGATCTCCCCATCCTGCCCCATCAGTCTCCATCGTATCCATCCTGCCCCATGATCCAATCCTGCGCCATGTCTTTCATTCTACCCCGTGTCTCCAATCATGCCCCGTGTCTACATTCTGCCCATGCCTCCAGTCCTGCCCCCAGTGTGTCCAGCAATCTGCCCCAGTGTGTCCAGCATATTACCCCCAGTGTGTCCAGCATATTACCCCCAGTGTGTCCAGCATATTACCCCCAGTGTGTCCAGCAATCTGCCCCAGTATGTCCAGCTTATTGCCCCCAGATAGTGTGTCCAGAAATCTGCCCCAGTATGTCCAGCATATTGCCCCCAGACAGTGTGTCCAGCAATCTGCCCCAGTGTGTCCAGCATATCACCACCAGTGTGTCCAGCAATCTGGCCCAGTGTCTCCAGCATTGATCCAGTGTCTCCAGCATTGCCCCAGTGTCTCCAGCAATCATCTGCCCCAGTGTCTCCAGCAATCTGCCCCAGTGTCTCCAGCAATCTGCCCCCAGTGTCTCCTCCAGCAATCTGCCCCAGTGTCTCCTCCAGCAATCTGCCCCAGTGTCTCCAGCATTGCCCCACTGTCTCCAGCATTGCCCCACTGTCTCCAGCATTGCCCCACTGTCTCCATCAATCTGCCCCAGTGTCTCCAGCATTGCCCCCAGTGTGTCCTCCAGCAATCTTCCCCACTGTCTCCAGCATTGCCCCACTGTCTCCAGCATTGCCCCAGTGTCTCCAGCAATCTGCCCCAGTGTCTCCACCAATCTGCCCCAGTGTCTCCAGCATTGCCCCCAGTGTGTCCTCCAGCAATCTGCCCCAGTGTCTCCAGCATTGCCCCACTGTCTCCAGCATTGCCCCACTGTCTCCAGCAATCTGCCCCAGTGTCTCCAGCAATCTGCCCTAGTGTCTCCAGCAATCTGCCCCAGTGTCTCCAGCATTGCCCCAGTGTGTCCTCCAGCATTGCCCCCCCAGTGTATCCACCGTTAACTGATCAAGAAAAAACAAACAAACAAAAAAACAAACAAACAGTCTCCTCACCTGTCTGCGCTCCAGGTGGCGAGCTCCCTTCAGCAGCGCACACTCGCCGGCGACTGACAATGACGTCAGACGCCGGCGACGTGTGCGCTGCGGCCGACTTCAGCTGCCATCCTCCAATTGGCTGGCGGCTGTTGTTGTTGACTATTGACGTGTGCGCGCGCCCGCACGTCAATAGGAAACCGCCGCAGCGCCGGAAAGGGCCCGGTGAGCAGATGAAAAGGGCCCAATGCGGGCCCCCTCTCTCTGCCCACCGGGTCCGGGGTCACATAAATGCCAGCAGGCATTCACAGACGATTAGCGGAGGGTCAATCTGTGCGGTAGCCCAGGGCCCCCCCAGAACACTGGGCCCGGGGCTACCGCCCATATTGACCCTCTGATAATCCGCCCCTGCGTCTGTGAATGCCCGCCGGCATTTATGTGACCCCAGACCCGGTGGGCAGAGAGAGGGGGCCCGCATTGGGCCCCTTCTCATCTGCTCACCGGGCCCTTTCCGGCGCTGCGGCGGTTTCCTATTGATATGCGGGCGCGCGCCCGCACGTCAATAGTTAACAACAACAGCCGCCAGACAATTGGAGGCTGGCAGCTGAAGTCGGCCGCAGCGCACACTTCGCCGGCGTCTGACGTCATTGTCAGTCACCGGCGAGTGTGCGCTGCTGAAGGGAGCTCGCCGCCTGGAGCGCGGACAGGTGAGGAGACTGTTTGTTTGTTTTTTTGTTTGTTTGTTTGTTTTGAGACACACGGGGCCAGGGTGGGGAATAGTATTACCATAGGGGCTAATTAAGGGATATTATTACTGCAGTGATGTATTTATTTTATTTTTTGAGTATACTGTTTTAAATGGGGGGGGGGGCGGTCCTGTTACTGTGCAGAGTAACACTATATCGCCTTTTTTTCTTCATGTGGTGTAATGTAGAAGTTATGAAAAATTAAGTAATGTGTTCTACAAGCGGAGCTCGAGATAACTGTGTTATTTCCTGCAGAAACGAGTCCTGGCTGGAAGAAATGATGGCGGTCTGTGCTGGATGAAAGATCAATGGACTTCACCTACAGACGTCACTGGTGAGTCAGTGTTACCTATACACTGACATTATACACTGTATACTATATACAGAGGTCCTGTGTACAATGTCACCAGTGATCACTGTATTACCTCTACACAGACACTGCATACTAAGTACAGATCTCCTGTGAATACTGGCACTTATGGTGATAGTATTGTGTTTTTTTTTTGTTTTTTTTTTATTACTGATCAGTATTGTAGTATTCAGTCACTATGTGG
Organism: Ranitomeya imitator; assembly: GCF_032444005.1. NCBI lineage: Eukaryota > Metazoa > Chordata > Amphibia > Anura > Dendrobatidae > Ranitomeya > Ranitomeya imitator. Next base: position 876,817,399 of record NC_091282.1, on the reverse strand, counting down.
TGGTAATATGTGGTCTGGAAATGGTGTTGTGGTATTTGTCCCTTGTATGTGCTATTTGGTCACCAAGTGGTAATATGTGGTCTTGACATGGTGCGGTGGTATTTGTTCCTTGTATGCGATATTATTCGATCACTGTGGTTGTAATTTGTGGTGTGGTCATGCTGCGGTGGTATTTGTTCCTTGTATGTGATATTATTCGATCACTGTGGTTGTAATTTGTAGTCTGGTCATGGTGCGGTGGTATTTGTTCCTTGTATGTGATATTATTGGTCAAGATATACCTAAATTGTATTGCAGATTTTAACAAATATTTAATAGGTTACAGTAGAGTAGGGCCCGTCCATTTTTCTGGAATAATCTGGTTCGGGTATATCATGACCCCCGTCACATGACCCCCGTCACATGACCCCCGTCACATGACCCCCGTCACATGACCCCCGTCACATGACCGGGGGGCCCACAGTGTGTGAACAGCTCGGGGCCCTGGCTACCCTTAATCCACCCCTGCACAGACGATTAGCGGAGGGTCAATCTGTGCGGTAGCCCAGGTCCCCCCCAGACCACTGGGCCCTGGGCTACCGCCCATATTGACCCTCTGATAATCCGCCCCTGCCGATATCCGATACCAATACAAGTCAATGGGACACAAATATCGGAAGGTATCCTCTATGGTTCCCAGGGTCTGAAGGAGAGGAAACTCTCCTTCAGGCCCTGGGATCCATATTCATGTGTAAAATAAAGAATAAAAAAAAAAAATATTGATATACTTACCCTCGGACGCGCCCTGGTTGTCACCGCTTCAACCGCCATGGTTCCCTTTCTAAGAATGAGCACGTTAAGGACCTTCGATGATGTCGCGACTTGTGATTGGTCGCTGAGCGGTCATGTGACCGCTCACGCGACCAATCACAAGCCGCGACGTCATCAAAGGTCCTTAACGCGCCCATTCTTAGGAAATGTCCATTGCTAGCCAGCAGACACAATTTGACTGTAGGAACAGTACTTAATTCACTATGATCCCAATACTTCTCAAAAGCACTCTTTTCAATGGTGGTCACCTGTCATTCAGTATCCACTAGAGCATCTAATGAATATACGCACAGTTATGCATGGGCAGGCTGAGAGGAATCGGGATTCCCATTGTTGTGTTCTCTCTGGACCTTCTGATTCGTCTCCCAAGGGGTGGTCCTTTGCCTCAGGGGTTTCTGATTTAAATGGAAGCATTGGGACCGTTGGTGTCCAGTCCAATGACAATAAGTGCAGTAAGGGTGTTCACTTTTCTGAGTTCCTCTTGGAGAAAGGCGTCTAGGATTTGGATGGGTAAAATGAGGCTTTGGTGACAATGCTCTGCAAGGGGAAAATTACAGGATGGCAGTGTAGGTTGAATGGTCAACTCTTTGAGGGTCTGGCAAGGGTCCTGGACATTGCATCTACTGCATCTACTCATTCGTGTAGTGAAATAGTAGTAATGGCACCTGAGGCTTGTGCCGCCTGACAAGCTGCAGTAGATAAAACATGAGACAGTGAGGATACAGTAGGGGGTCCCCCATAAGGTGAATCAGTACCTAAAACACCTAAGGCTTGAGTCTTGAACTCAGAAAAAGACATTCCAGGATTCTGAGCAGCAAGAATACGGAGTTAGCTCTGTAGTAGCCTAGAGTCCACACCCTCTAGAAATCTGTCCAGAATCATACGCTCAGCCTCTGCTGGGGCTAGAGTATCCACTTGGCGCAGGTCCCTGAAAGCAGTCTGGAAGGCCAAACCATAGTCACTAAGAGTCTCACCTAGTTTCTCTCATTGCTCATAAAAATGAAGCCTGACCTCTGTTGGTGACTGTAGCCCAAACTCCTCCTTGAGTTTTTTGAGGATCTGATGTACACTGGTCTTGTCTGTAGATGGCCAGGAACATACTTCATCTGCAGCAGGTCCTTCAAGTTGTCTCAATAAAAGTGGCACCTGCTGGCTGGGAGAGAGTAATACAAACTCAAGTGTCCTGGATATTTTCTCCCCAAAATCTGCGAAGGTATGTGGGTCTCCTCTATAAACTGACAGGTTAGAAGTCCCAATAAATATTGGCATTCCCATGGGTATAGCTGGAGCAGGGGCCACAGGCACAGTAGCTGATGGAACTGCCTGGGAACTATCTGCTCTTAATGATGAAGCACTGGCGACAGGTTGCTCACTTGCGCTGGAGTCATACATTACTGCAAATAATCAATGTACTCTATTTAAGAAATCACAAAATGGTGCTGCAGGTAGTTGAGAAAAATATAGTCTATACAGTTGCACACTAGAGAGTCAGAGCGCTCCTCCTTTTAACTGGAGTGCAGGTAGCTGATAAAAAATGGTTGAAAAAAACCTGCTTAAGCAGCATTAGGAGACAATTAAAATGCTCTTTTACCGGTTTTGGCTACCAAGAAACTCTGCAGGCTGATGCCACGTTGAGATGGGGAAGAAAATGGAAGCATTTCCTGTGTGCCAAGCTGCTTTTTTTTCCCGCCAGGCTTTTGCAGGCTTTTCCTTTTTTGCGTGAACCAGCCGATCCTGACATAGATGCTTTTGCAAACGGCTTCTATGCGTCTTCACTCAACAGTCATATTACACAGTTCAATCCAGCCAAGTAGCGATAGCATTCAAAGCAACAAAAGCAGCAATTTCAATGCCACAAAAATCATGAATACCTTAAATCTTCAGACACAAAATGTGATCCTGTTCATGACACCAAGCGAGGTTGCAGTGCCCAGTGGGAAACTAGATGTTATAGTTGCCAGGGCCGGCCAACAATAAAGGAATTAGGAATGTCACAGGCGGCATTGTGGCGTGCTAGTCCTGTGTCCCTTACACTGAGCCCTTATAGCCTCTTTATGTGTGTGTGCGCAGTTTCAAGATGAATGCAATAAATAGTAACACAAGATGAATGTTGACAAGGGTATTAGTGTATTCACTTCAAAATACATAGTCCACAGTGATGGTGTCACAGTCTCTCATACAAGCTTGAAACTTTAGGTAGAAAAAGAGATTGTCACTGTGATTCTTAAGATGGAATCTTCTCAGTTAATGGCTTAAATAAAGTGATTGGCTGTCTGGCGGTTATATACCAGGCTACTGTCTTAATTCACACAGTCCTTCAGTTATATTACTAGAAATAGTGTTCACTGCTTACTCATGATTAAGTCCTGCTATGGTTCCCTCTAGCAGGGCGTACAGTAGAAGATGCAGTAGAACATGAAGCACTCACACTGGCAGAGCCATTAAAGGCGTGGAGTGTAGCTGAAGAGCCCTTGTACAGCTCTATCTCTTCTGTCTCTATGAAGATTGAAATTTAAGATGCCCTCCTGGCATAGGCTGTGGCAGTTTCCTGGCTGACTGAAGCTTATGGGAAGCGGGACCTAGGCTAAAGGCAGAGCAGCCTAGGAAGTCAACCTCTCCTCACTTCGCTCCTCACAGGAAGGAGTGGAACTCCTCCCCATCTCCTCTCTCAGCAGCTCCTAGAGGCTTCCGCAGGAAACCAGGCTGAGAGCGTGCCATGTGACCAAAACTCTTGCACCTTTACACATTGAATATTAGATGGCAGTATAGCACAATTTATCGAATAAACCATTTAACAGCACATAGGCTTTTGGTAACCACCCAACAATTATATTTTGCAACACATAGGAGGAGGTACTGGGGCACTACATTAACCTATCAAATTAAAATGATTTTTTGAGGCCATTGGATTGCTCTAAGGGTATGTGTGTGAATATTTGATTGCAGAAATTTCTGAAACGTTTTTGCATCTCTAGGAATTTGCAGCAAAAATGCAATGGAAAATATGCGCATTTTGGTATAGGTTTGCATGTGTTTCTTGCATGTGTTTTTTTACTGCATCGTTGCATCATGGTAATGGAATTAGGGGTTGGTGACAGCAGATGTCCCTGACACCAAGCACTAAGTTTAGTAATGAAGAGGCTCATCCAGAAACCCTCATTACTAAACATGTAACTAACCAGTTAAATAAACACACATAGGAGAATAAAACACTTTATTTGAATTAAAACAAGCACATTCTTTTATCATTTAAAAGATTCCCAGGCTATATTATGCGTAAACAGCTCTACAGACTCAACCATATGTGTTACCCCATACTCAGAGGGGCGGCTGGAGACTTGGGAGCTGTGAGGAAGCAAGTGCGATTGGGGTGAAAACTCTGAGGACTGGAGTAGTTGTGATGTTGAAGTTGACATGGAGGAGAGCCCACTTGAACGAGCACTTGATACCCGTTCAAGCGCCTGCTGTTTTTATGCCTTATCTGGAATTTTTGGCGATGCTTGTAGCGATGGTCGTAAGAAAGGAATCATATCAGATTGTCCACAAAAAGAAGTAGACATCTTAATTTGGCTGGAAGATGGTCTTTCTTCTGCAGATGTTACTGTTGCTTTACCACCTACCCCACGGACACAACCTTTTTTTCCCTTTCCAACACGCCTATTCCCCTTTCCACCAGCAGCAGGCCTTTTGCCACTCATTTTAGTGCTTAACTAATTGGCAACTCTGTATCTGTAGTTGTTGGCACAACAACTGATGGATGAAAACCAAGCAGAACTGAGTGGCCAAACTGTGGTACTAGGCCCAAAACTATTAACTAGATTAGATGCAGTGAAAATTGAGATACACAGGCGGTATAGTTTGTTTCACAGGCGGGCTACTCTTCTGACGTGCAGACACTGCTCCTAGGCCCTAAACTATTAACTGGATTAGATGCAGTGAAAATTGAGATACACAGGCGGTGTAGTTACTTTCACAGGCGGGCTACTCTGCTGACATGCAGACACTGCTCCTAGGCCCTAAACTATTAACTGGATTAGATGCAGTGAAAAAAGAGATACACAGGCGGTGTAGTTAGTTTCACAGGCGGGCTACTCTGCTGACGTGCAGACACTGCTCCTAGGCCCAAAACTAATAACTGGATTAGATGCAGTGAAAATTGAGATACACAGGCGGTATAGTTAGTTTCACAGGCGGACTACTCTGCTGACATGCAGACACTGCTCCTAGGCCCTAAACTATTAACTGGATTAGATGCAGTGAAAATAGAGATACACAGGGGGTGTAGTTAGTTTCACAGGCAGGCTACTCTACTGACGTGCAGACACTGCTCCTAGGCCCAAAACTATCAATTGGATTAGATGCAATGAAAATTGAGATACACAGGTGGTATAGTTTGTTTCACAGGCGGGCTACTCTGCTGACGTGCAGACACTGCTCCCAGGCCCAAAACTATTAACTGGGTTAGATGCAGTGAAAATAGAGATACACAGGCGGTGTAGTTAGTTTCACAGGCGGGCTATTCTGCTAACGTGCAGACACTGCTCCTAGGCCCAAAACTAATAACTAGATTAGATGCAGTGAAAATTGAGATACACAGGCGGTAAAGTTAGTTTCACAGGCGGACTACTCTGCTGACATACAGACACTGCTCCTAGGCCCTAAACTATTAACTGGATTAGATGCAGTGAAAATTGAGATACAAAGGCGGTGTAGTTAGTTTCACAGGCAGGCTACTCTACTGACGAGCAGACACTGCTCCTAGGCCCCAAACTATCAATTGGATTAGATGCAATGAAAATTGAGATACACAGGTGGTATAGTTTGTTTCACAGGCGGGCTACTCTGCTGACATGCAGACACTGCTTCCAGGCCCAAAACTATTAACTGGGTTAGATGCAGTGAAAATAGAGATACACAGGCGGTGTAGCTAGCTTCACAGGCGGGCTACTCAGATGACTATCAGACAATGCTACTAGCCCAAAAGGATTGGCTGAGCTAGATTACACCAAATGCTGTGACAAACACTTGCACAGCTGTTGTGAATTCTGCTCTTGGGTTCCCTCCAGTGGTTGTAGGTGGGAATGCAGTTGTCTCTGAGTCGCAGCCCTGGCCAGGTGTATCTGCTGATTGCAGTTCTGACTGGGATATTTAGGTGTGCAGGATTCATTAGTCCTTTCCAGTTGTCAATGTTTCTTGTGAAGTGTTGGATCACTTTCTGGCTTCTCCTGCTTAGCTGCCAATTCAGCAAAGATAGGTGTCTGTTTCTTTTTCTGTGGCACACATTCGGTGTGCTTATATTCTGTGCTATTCATTTGTTTTTCTCTTGTCCAGCTTAGACTGTGTCAGTGTTTTCTCAGTCTTGTTGGATTCCCTGGAGTTGCAGATATACACTCCACATCTTTAGTTAGATGGTGGAGTTTTTGTATTTTCTGCTGTGGATATTTTTGGAAGGATTTTTAATACTGACCGCTTAGTATCCTGTCCTATCCTTTCCTATTTAGCTAGTGTGTGCCTCATTTGCTAAATCCTGTTTCCTGCCTGCGTGTGTCTTTTCCTCCACTACTCACAGTCAATATTTGTGGGGGGCTGCCTATCCTTTGGGGTTCTGCTCTGAGGCAAGGTAGAATTCCTATTTCCATCTATAGGGGTATTTAGTCCTCCGGCTGTGTCGAGGTGTCTAGGTTTTGTTAGGCACACCCCACGGCTACTTCTAGTTGCGGTGTTAAGATCAGGGTTTGCGGTCAGTATAGTTACCACCTACTCCAGGGAAAGTTTTCATGCTGCTCCAAGGTCACCTGATCATAACACACAGCACTGGCACAGACCTGCCTGGCAAACAGTGCTATGAACTGCTGTAACCTACCCTGAAAAGGGCTGATATTACAACTAGTCCCGACTCCTCCCGTCTCCCTAAAACTATCTCTCTGGCAATTCACTCCAGAAAAACACTCTTAGTCTGTATAGCGCCCACAGCAGCAGCGTTGCCATCTAACACTAAGCTGCAGCAGTGAGGAAATGGTGGTGACGGGGCAAATGGCTGGTTCTTACAGGGCAAGGACATGTGACATACACAGCCAATGACACATGCCATTGCTTGTGTGCATCACATGCACATTGCTGTGTGTGTGCACTGCTGATAGGCTGAGAGACTGCACTGCCCCACTGTAAATGCGGGAAAGAAAAAAAATGGAAATCGGCGTTATTTCAGCACAGATCTATCCCCCGCCCCCCACCCACACCCACTATACACTGAAACAGTCTATTAACAATGATAAACAGTTTTAATGTGCAAATCAAGCTAGGCTTTTGGTGAACGAACAGTTATCGAACAGAAACTCGAACAGCCGATTTTTAAGCAAATTGTTCGGGTTCGTCGAACGGCTCGAACACCGCTCAAAACAGCTCGAATTTGAAATTGGCGAACAGTTCAACTTGACCACCGCTCATCTCTAGTTATATGTATATGTAGATGAATATTTAAAGAATTCTGATTCAGCGTCCCAAAAAAATCCTCGAGCTGCCGCACCATCCCGTCCCACAAGAAAAAAATATCATCTATACATCTATGCCAGCACAACACATGAGAAACGGCCGGTGGGCCCCCGTCGCCAAAGAGGGATCTCTCCCAGGACCCCAGGAAGAGATTGGCATATCAGGGCGCACAGGCCACACCCATGACTGTGCCACGCTTCTATAGATAAAAGTGATCTTTGTAGATAAAAAAATTGTGGATAAGGACATAGTGCAGCAGGTTGAGGATATGCTCACACAGGGGTCCCTCATGGTCGGAGGCCCCCAGGAAGAGGCAAACCACATCAACACCAAGACAGTGATCGATGCAAGTGTAGAGGCTCTCCATGTCAGCTGTCACCATCAAGGTGTCATGATGTAGGCCCCTTAAAAAATAGTGAGGAAAGAATGGTTGTAGATGACGAGGAAAAAGCTAACATATTAAACACCTTCTTCTCCACGATATTCACGGTGGAAAATGAAATGCTAGGTGAAATCCGAAGAAACATTGAAAACCCTATATTAAGGGTCACCAATCTAACCCAAGAAGAGGTGCGAAACCGGCTAAATAAGATTAAAATAGATAAATCTCCGGGTCCGGATGGCATACACCCACGAGTACTAAGAGAACTAAGTAATGTAATAGATAAACCATTATTTCTTATTTTTAGGGACTCTATAGCGACGGGGTCTGTTCCGCAGTACTGGCGCATAGCAAATGTGGTGCCAATATTCAAAAAGGGCTCTAAAAGTAAACCTGGAAATTATAGGCCAGTAAGTCTAACTTCTATTGTTGGTAAAATATTTGAAGGGTTTCTGAGGGATGTTATTCTGGATTATCTCAATGAGAATAACTGTTTAACTCCATATCAGCATGGGTTTATGAGAAGTCGCTCCTGTCAAACCAATCTAATCAGTTTTTATGAAGAGGTAAGCTATAGGCTAGACCACGGTGAGTCATTGGACGTGGTATATCTCGATTTTTCCAAAGCGTTTGATACCGTGCCACACAAGAGGTTGGTACACAAAATGAGAATGCTTGGTCTGGGGGAAAATGTGTGTAAATGGGTTAGTAACTGGCTTAGTGATAGAAAGCAGAGCGTGGTTATAAATGGTATAGTCTCTAACTGGGTCGCTGTGACCAGTGGGGTACCGCAGGGGTCAGTATTGGGACCTGTTCTCTTCAACATATTCATTAATGATCTGGTAGAAGGTTTACACAGTAAAATATCGATATTTGCAGATGATACAAAACTATGTAAAGCAGTTAGTACAAGAGAAGATAGTATTCTGCTACAGATGGATCTGGATAAGTAGGAAACTTGGGCTGAGAGGTGGCAGATGAGGTTTAACAATTATAAATGTAAGGTTATACACATGGGAAGAAGGAATCAATATCACCATTACACACTGAATGGGAAACCACTGGGTAAATCTGACAGGGAGAAGGACTTGGGGATACTAGTTAATGATAAACTTACCTGGAGCAGCCAGTGCCAGGCAGCAGCTGCCAAGGCAAACAGGATCATGGGGTGCATTAAGAGAGGTCTGGATACACATGATGAGAGCATTATACTGCCTCTGTACAAATCCCTAGTTAGACCGCACATGGAGTACTGTGTCCAGTTTTGGGCACCGGTGCTCAGGAAGGATATAATGGAACTAGAGAGAGTACAAAGGAGGGCAACAAAATTAAGAAAGGGGATGGGAGAACTACAATACCCAGATAGATTAGCGAAATTAGGATTATTTAGTCTAGAAAAAAGACGACTGAGGGGCGATCTAATAACCATGTATAAGTATATAAGGGGACAATACAAATATCTCGCTGAGGATCTGTTTATACCAAGGAAGGTGACGGGCACAAGGGGGCATTCTTTGCGTCTGGAGGAGAGAAGGTTTTTCCACCAACATAGAAGAGGATTCTTTACTGTTAGGGCAGTGAGAATCTGGAATTGCTTGCCTGAGGAGGTGGTGATGGCGAACTCAGTCGAGGGGTTCAAGAGAGGCCTGGATGTCTTCCTGGAGCAGAACAATATTGTATCATACAATTATTAGGTTCTGTAGAAGGATGTAGATCTGGGGATTTATTATGATGGAATATAGGCTGAACTGGATGGAAAAATGTATTTTTTTGGCCTTACTAACTATGTTACTATGTTACTATGATCCACAAGAATGCCATCGACCCTAGCCAGGGTGTCCGTAGCGTCATATACATATGATGGTAGAGTTTCTTTTATGGGTTTTAAATAGAAACCAATAAATTGGCAAATTGGGCCACAGAGGCCCCCAATGCCAGACACAATAGGGCGCCCGGGAGGGTCAAGAGCATTCTTGTGGATCTTAGGCAGTAGTTAAAAAGCCGGAATCCGAGGAGATTTTGCAGTGAGCCCATCCAGTGCCTGTTTCGTAATCACACCCCTTTCCAGTGCCCTGAACAGTATGCCTTGGAGATCGAGAGGGAAGGAAATCAAAGGATTGAAGGATAATCTAGAATACATGTCAGGATCCCTCAATTGACAAAAGGCCTCCGTTCATATTTATCCTGAAGCCAGATAACAATATTCCCCCCGTTGTCTGCTGGTTTAAACACAATGTCAGGGAGAGATTGAAGCTGTGAAATTGCTACACGATCTTCATGAGTCAGATTATCATACTGCTACCTGGTAGAGAGTCTCTTAAAATCAACTGCAGGAATCAGAGACAAGGGGGGGAATCTAGTAGATCTGGGGGAGGAAAAAGGTGGAAACCTACTTGTATAGGGACCCACCTGTTTGTCAAGGAGGTCCTCCAGATTCTGAAGAGTTTCTCTCTCGATCTCTCTCATGGGCTCACAAAAAGCTCTCTTATGGTGCAATTTTCTCAAAAGTAGTTTTCGGGAGTATAGGTGCAGATCCTTTATAGCTGTAAAAAAGTGGAAAGAGTTAGTCGGTGAAAACAAAAGTCCCTTAGATAAAAGCCTTAATTGAGTATCAGTAAGCACATGAGATGATAGATTAACTACCTTTATCCCCCCTGGGAATCAGACAGTGTGCTTGCATTAAATTTAGTCTTGGATGTTTGCCTAGTTGTACACTTAAATGCGGATGTCTTCCCTGAGGAGCCACCTTGCGTCGAAGTTTTAGATGCAGACTCATCGTCTCCTGAAACCTTCAATCTCATTGATGTTGATCATGACCTAGAGTATGATGAATTTCTAAACTGTGGTCTTGACCGATCGTGTACATTCCGCCATCTATAAACACGAGAGGACTTTTTATCCTCAACATCTCTCTGAAATTTCTTAGCTTTAGTGGATTGTATTTCTTGTGCCCATTTCTGGGAAAGGACGTCCATTTCCTCATTAAACTTTTTAAGAGCATCTCTGGTCATATCTCTACGAAGAATAATTTGCAATTCTTTTATCTCAGATTCAAGAGATGTCAAGGAATCATAGTTCATACCTTTAAGGAGTTCTTGGAATCCCTTAGAGCATGTATTAGTAAAGGTTTCCCATTTATTTTTAAAGGCCTCGTCCTGAATGGGAAAAGATGGAAAAACCTGCATTCGCAACCCTCAAGATCAGTCAGTTTCCTAAGTAAATTCTTAAATTTATTAATAACATCTTCTGTATTCTTGTCAGATCCCACAGAACACCCATCTGAGTGATCCTGTATGGTATCGTTAATAAGTGCACGCCACGTATGGTCTCGTGCTGCTTTAATATGCGGGACTACATTTCTCTCATACCCCAAGATTGAACAACAGACCAGGTGGAGGCATTGGTCTGATCCTATCACCCAAATGTACCTTTCAGATTATTCCCCAAGTACCCTCACTTATCTTCCCTTCTTTCAAGGTACACACTGTCAGACTCTACATCCCCTTCTCCAATATGAGTGGCAGTTGTGTATCGTTCTCTGGGTCCCTTCCATCAGTTCCTGGATCACTTTGCCACCAGCTTCCACATTTTCTCTCCTGTGACATCCCCACCCTCATCATGGGATACTTTAACATCCCCATTGCTTTTCCACTCTGTCCATCTGCCACTCACCTTTTATCTCTAACCTCATCCTTTGGCCTTTTACAGCTTACTAACTCTCTTATGCTTCCATTGACATGTTTTCTCTCGGCTTTGCTCTGTGTTTGACTCTACCAACTCATCTCTCCCGCTAATTCACTGACTGCATTTACTATAGCCTGTTATCATTGCATTTCCATCAATAACTGAATAGTTGTGTGTGTGCATATATATATATATACATATATATATATATATATATATATATATATAAATATATATATATATATATATATACACAAACCAGCTTACCAACTCAATTAATCCCCCCATATTGACCCCCATGCGACGATACCAGGCCATAGTGATTGATATCTTACTAGACAAGATGTGCTCTTTCTTCCACTCTTCAAAAAATTATGGAGATTTCTCTTCTTCCTTGTGATATCACTTCCTTTTACCACCAATGCGTTTTTTGGAGCAAAAACGCAGCAAATCTGCAAACATTTTTAAACCTGCATTTTTGCGGCGAATTTGATTGACTCAATTATAGTCAATGGGTGAAAAATGTCACAAATACACACCTTGTCCACACAGCCTAATAGTCAAATATAAGACACATACTGTAAATACGCCAATTAACTAGAGCAACCAGTTGCAGATACTTGCTTTTTGGACATGATTATACTTAGATTTATTGGTCCAATTCTATTTTGTAAAGGCACATTTCTGTGGTATTTTTTTCACCTTTAATATTAAAGGTCTCTTTTTGTTTTTGTTATTTTCAGTTTTATTTTTCTCCTTTAGGTACTGCCCGCTATTACAGCATGTTCATTTTATGTGTAGCAACTTCAAAACATTGCATTTTCAGCTGCCTTAAATAATGTTTCAGCTTGGTTGAAAGGAGAGGATCGTCAATATACCTTCATAACAACATCTTATTTAAGGTTAAGCATTTTTTGTCATAAATAAAAGAATATTAAGCTAAAATCCCCTCCTCCCTCAACAAAAAAGTGAAAATATGTAAACTCAGTTAGACATATTTTACTTTTTCCTACTTATTCCAGACTTCTTTTTTGGCAATGGTACACCGCTTAACTTAACTGTGGTCAGTTGAAGTATAGTTAGGTGGTGTTTCTACCTCCTATTATTAGTTTTTACGCGGTCACTTTTGGCCAGAAATAATTCATGTGCTTTACTCAAAATTTGTAAATAAATTATTACAGTAAATCCAGACATTTAACCCCTTCATGACCCAGCCTATTTTGACCTTAAAGACCTTGCCGTTTTTTGCAATTCTGACCAGTGTCCCTTTATGAGGTAATAACTCAGGAACGCTTCAATGGATCCTAGCGGTTCTGAGATTGTTTTTTCGTGACATATTGGGCTTCATGTTAGTGGTAAACTTAGGTCAATAAATTCTGTGTTTATTTGTGATAAAAACGGAAATTTGGCGAAAATTTTGAAAATTTCGCAATTTTCACATTTTGAATTTATATTCTGTTAAACCAGAGAGGTATGTGACACAAAATAGTTAATAAATAACATTTCCCACACGTCTACTTTACATCAGCACAATTTTGGAAACAAAATTTTTTTTTTGCTAGGAAGTTATAAGGGTTAAAATTTGACCAGCGATTTCTCATTTTTACAACGAAATTTACAAAACCATTTTTTTTAGGGACCACCTCACATTTGAAGACAGTTTGAGGGGTCTATATGGCTGAAAATACCCAAAAGTGACACCATTCTAAAAACTGCACCCCTCAAGGTGCACAAAACCACATTCCAGAAGTTTATTAACACTTCAGGTGCTTCACAGCAGCAGAAGCAACATGGAAGGAAAAAATGAACATTTAACTTTTTAGTCACAAAAATGATTTTTCAGCAACAATTTTTGTATTTTCCCAATGGTAAAAGGAGAAACTGAACCACGAAAGTTGTTGTCCAATTTGTCCTGAGTACGCTGATACCTCATATGTGGGGGTAAACCACTGTTTGGGCGCACGGCAGGGCTTGGAAGGGAAGGAGCGCCATTTGACATTTTGAATGAAAAATTGGCTGCACTCTTTAGCGGACACCATGTCAAGTTTGGAGAGCCCCCGTGTGCCTAAAAATTGGAGCTCCCCCACAAGTGACCCCATTATGGAAACTAGACGCCCCAAGGAACTTATCTAGATGCATAGTGAGCCCTTTAAACCCCCAGCTGCTTCACAAATTGATCCGTAAAAATGAAAAAGTACTATTTTTTCACAAAAAAAATTCTTTTAGCCTCAATTTTTTCATTTTCACATGGACAACAGGATACAATGGATCCTAAGATTTGTTTGGCAATTTCTCCTGAGCACACCGATATTTCACATGTGGGGGTAAACCACTGTTTGGGCACATGGTAAGGCTCGGAAGGGAAGGAGCGCCATTTGACTTTTTGAATGAAAAATTATCTCCATCGTTAGCGGACACCATGTCGCGTTTGGAGAGACCCTGTGTGCTTAAACATTGGAGCTCCCCCACAAGTGACCCCATTTTGGAAACTGGACCCCCCAAGGAACTTATCTAGATGCCTAGTGAGCACTTTAAACCCTCAAGTGCTTCACAAATTGATCCGTAAAAATGAAAAAGTACTTTTTTTTCACAAAAAATTTCTTTTCGCCTCAATTTTTTCATTTTCACATGGGCAATAGGATAAAATGGATCCTAAAATTTGTTGAGCAATTTCTCCCGAGTACGCCGATACCTCATATGTGGGGGTAAACCACTGTTTGGGCACACGGCAGGGCTCAGAAGGGAAGGCGCGCCTTTTGACTTTTTGAATGGAAAATTAGCTCCATTTGTTAGCGGACACCATGTCGCATTTGGAGAGCCCCTGTGTGCCTATGCAATGGAGCTCCCCCACAAGTGACCCCATTTTGGAAACTAGACCCCCCAAGGAACTTATCTAGATGCATACTGAGCACTTTAAACCCCCAGGTGCTTCACAGAAGTTTATAATGCAGGGCCATGAAAATAAAAAATAATTTTTCTTTTCTCAAAAATGATTTTTTAGCCTGGAATTTCCTATTTTGCCAATGGTAATAGGAGAAATTGGACCACAAATGTTGTTGTCCAGTTTATCCTGAGTACGCAGATACCCCATATGTGGGGGTAAACCACTGTTTGGGCGCACGGCAGGGCTCAGAAGGGAAGGCACGCCATTTGGCTTTTTAAATGGAAAATTAGCTCCAATCATTAGCGGACACCATGTCGCGTTTGGAGAGCCCCTGTGTGCCTAAACATTAGAGATCCCCCACAAATGACCCCATTTTGGAAACTAGACCCCCAAAGGAACTAATCTAGATGTGTGGTGAGCACTTTGAACCCTCAAGTGCTTCACAGAAGTTTATAACGCAGAGCCATGAAAATAAAAAAAAAAAATTCTTTTCTCAAAAATGATTTTTTAGCCCGCAATTTTTTATTTTCCCAAGGGTAACAGGAGAAATTTGACCCCAAAAGTTGTTGTCCAGTTTCTCCTGAGTACGCTGATACCCCATGTGTGGGGGTAAACCACTGTTTGGGCACACATGGGGGCTCAGAAGGGAAGTAGTGACTTTTGAAATACAGACTTTGATGGAATGGTCTGCGGGCGTCACGTTGCGTTTGCAGAGCCCCTGGTGTGCCTAAACAGTAGAAACCCCCCACAAGTGACCCCATTTTGGAAACTAGACCCCCAAAGGAACTTATCTAGATATGTGGTGAGCACTTTCAACCCCCAAGTGCTTTACAGAAGTTTATAACACAGAGCCGTGAAAATAATAAATACGTTTTCTTTCCTCAAAAATAATTTTTTAGCCCAGAATTTTTTATTTTACCAAGGGTTACAGGAGAAATTGGACCCCAAAAGTTGTTGTCCAGTTTCTCCTGAGTACGCTGATACCCCATGTGTGGGGGTAAACCACTGTTTGGGCACACGTCGGGGCTCAGAAGGGAAGTAGTGACTTTTGAAATGCAGACTTTGATGGAATGGTCTGCGGGCGTCACGTTGGGGTTGGAGAGCCCCTGGTGTGCCTAAACAGTAGAAACCCCACACAAGTGACCCCATTTTGGAAACTAGACACCCAAAGGAACTTATCTAGATATGTGGTGAGCACTTTCAACCCCCAAGTGCTTTACAGAAGTTTATAACACAGAGCCGTGAAAATAATAAATACGTTTTCTTTCCTCAAAAACAATTTTTTAGCCCAGAATTTTTTATTTTCCCAAGGGTTACAGGAGAAATTGGACCGCAATCGTTGTTGTCCAGTTTCTCCTGAGTACGCTGATACCCCATGTGTGGAGGTAAACCACTGTTTGGGCACACATCGGGGCTCAGAAGGGAAGTAGTGACTTTTGAAATGCAGACTTTGATGGAATGGTCTGCGGACGTCATGTTGCGTTTGCAGAGCCCCTGGTGTGCCTAAACAGTAGAAACCCCCCACAAGTGACCCCATTTTGGAAACTAGACCCCCCAAGGAACTTATCTAGATATGTGGTGAGCACTTTGAACCCCCAAGTGCTTCACAGACGTTTACAACGCAGAGCCGTGAAAATAAAAAATCATTTTTCTTTCCTCAAAAATGATGTTTTAGCAAGCAATTTTTTATTTTCTCAAGGGTAACAGGAGAAATTGGACCCCAGTAATTGTTGCGCAGTTTGTGCTGAGTATGCTGGTACCCCATATGTGGGGGTAAACCACTGTTTGGGCACACGTCGGGGCTCGGAAGTGAGGGAGCACCATTTGACTTTTTGAATACAAGATTGGCTGGAATCAATGGTGGCGCCATG
This sequence comes from Ranitomeya imitator, assembly GCF_032444005.1. NCBI lineage: Eukaryota > Metazoa > Chordata > Amphibia > Anura > Dendrobatidae > Ranitomeya > Ranitomeya imitator. Next base: position 876,801,276 of record NC_091282.1, on the reverse strand, counting down.
TTGCGTTTGGAGACCCCCTGAGGTGCCTAAACAGTGGAAACCCCTCAATTCTAACTCCAATACTAACCCCAACACACCCCTAACTCTAATCCCAACTGTAGCCATAACCCTAATCACAACCCTAACCCCAACACACCCGTAACCCCAACACACCCCTAACCCTAACCACAACCCTAATTCCAACTCAACCCTAGCCCTAAGGCTATGTGCCCACGTTGCGGATTCGTATGAGATTTTTCAGCACCATTTTTGAAAAATCCACGGGTAAAAGGCACTGCGTTTTACCTGCGGATTTACCGCGGATTTCCAGTGTTTTTTGTCCGGATTTCACCTGCGGATTCCTATTGAGGAACAGGTGTAAAACGCTGCGGAATCCGCACAAAGAATTGACATGCTGCGGAAAATACGCAGTGTTCCCGCGCGGTATTTTCCGCACCATGGGCACAGCGGATTTGGCTTTCCATATGTTTACATGGTACTGTAAACCTGATGGAACTCTGCTGCGGATCCGCAGCGGCCAATCCGCACCGTGTGCACATAACCTAATTCTAAAGGTATGTGCACACGCTGCGGAAAACGCTGCGGATCCGCAGCAGTTTCCCATGAGTTTACAGTTCAATGCAAACCTATGGGAAACAAAAATCGCTGTACACATGCTGCAGAAAAACTGCACGGAAACGCAGCGGTTTACATTCCGCAGCATGTCACTTCTTTCTGCGGATTCCGCAGCGGTTTTACAACTGCTCAAATAGAAAATCGCTGTTGTAAAACCGCATTGAAATGCGCAGAAAAAACGCGGTAAATCCGCCATAATTCCGCAGCGGTTTAGCACTGCGGATTTATCAAATCCGCAGCGGAAAAATCCGCAGAGGACCAGAATACGTGTGCACATACCGAGACCCTAACCCTACCCCTAACCCTAACCCTACCCCTACCCCTAACCCGACCACTAACCCTAACCCTAACCCTACCCCTAACCCTACCCCTAACCCTACCCCTAACCCTACCCCTACCCCTAACCCTACCCCTAACCCTAACCTTAACCCTACCCCTAACCCTAGTTCTTACCCCAACCTTAGTGGAAAAAAAAAATTATTTTTTTTATTGTCCCTACCTATGGGGGTGACAAAGGGGGGGGGGGGTCATTTACATTTTTTTTATTTTAATCACTGAGATATAACCTATCTCAGTGATCAAAATTCACTCTGGAACGAATCTGCCGGCCGGCAGATTCGGCGGGCGCACCGCACATGTGCCCGCCATTTTGGAAGATGGCGGCGCCCAGGAAAGAAGACGGACGGTCCCCGGGAGGCCAGGTAAGTATAAGGGGGGGAGATCAGGGCACGGGGGGGCGTCGGAGCACGGGGGGGTGGATCGGAACACGGGGGGGTGGATTGGAGCACGGAGTGGGGGATCGCTGTGCGGGCGGGTGGATCGGAGCACGGGGGGGATCGCTGTGCGGGGGGGATCGCTGTGCAGGGGGGGGATCGGAGTGCGGGGGGGTTTGTTTGGAGCACGGGGGGTGTGATTGGAGCACGGGGGGAGCGGGCAGGAGGACGGGGGAGCGGAGCACAGGACCGAGGGGAGCGGACCAGAGATCGGGGGGCTGGGGGGGCGATCGGAGGGGTGGGGTGGGTGCACATTAGTGTGTCCAGCCATGGCCAATGATATTGCAGCATCGGCCATGGCTGGATTGTAATATTTCACCATTTTTTTAGGTGAAATATTACAAATCGCTTTGATTGGCAGTTTCACTTTCAACAGCCAATCAGAGCGATCGTAGCCACGAGGGGGTGAAGCCACCCCCCCTGGGCTAAAGTACAACTCCTCCTGTCCCTGCAGATCGGGTGAAATGGGAGTTAACCCTTTCACCCAATCTGCAGGGACGCGATCTTTCCATGACGCATATGCTGCGTCATGGGTCGGAATGGCACCGACTTTCATGATGCAGCGTATGCGTCAAAGGTCGGGAAGGGGTTAATACCTTTTTAAATTGTAAAATTGGAGACATACATAACACAGGGATATTACAGGCAGGCTGTTGTTGAATTACCATTTTTGTCCACAATTTGCCACCTGCCTAGCATTTCCGGCTAGTGTCTTATTTCTCCAGTGTTGTTTATCAGCAAAGTTTATAAACAAAATATATATTGTCCTTCCAAAATATTTGCTAAACCCAAATGAAGCAAAGGTAGTAGATGGTGGTAAGGTGATATTAAAAAACACTAATATCAAAAAACGCGTAATATCATGGATAAGAATGTGTTAGCCATTAGCAGTAGCACCACTAGCACTGCTGGCTGCATACGTCCAGCAGTAGTAGTACCAAATGCAGATTAAATGTGGCCTCATTTGCATCTGGGAAACAGATTAGTGGGGAGACAGTGGAGGATGCAATAGAATATACAGTATGTTCCATCACTCACCTCAACTCCAGCAGGATGATGTAGCCTCTGTTAGCGACATCATGAACTGAAGTAAGTGTTTTGCTCAGTCTACCTACTCCACCACCATGAGCTCTTAATGTTATAAGTAGCAGAATTTCAAATATGTCAGAGACACTTGTTTCTATTTTGCACCATAGTCTCTTGAACCACAACACCTAAATAAGGAACATAGCACACTAAAAGAACTGTTTCCAGTTGATCTCTTGGAATAGATCAAATGTCATACTTTGTTCTTTGAAGATATGGAGTCAGAGGAGAAAGAGAACATCATTTAAAGACCGAGTTATGTTTCAGCAAACTGTGGTAGAAGGGGCACTGTCAGTGGTATTAGCACACTGACATAGGGCAAATATTCAGGTGGAAATAAAGCAGCGGGGATAAGGAACGCTGGCCATTTCACATACAGAGGCATATGTCAGCAAAATCAGGGGTAGGTGCATGATGATGACTTTGGTGTGTCCAAAACCTGGGAATCAGACAGGGGTCTTGAGAAGGTTTGATTATCAGAGGAGGAGGTTGCTGGCATCGGCTATACTTACAATACTTACTGCAGATGACAATCATCAAATCAGCTTTTTCTGCTGTCAGCTCTGTTGTAGGAGGTCACACCTGCTGTTAGTGGAAAAAGCCCTACAGTGCCTGTATGGTCTTTTTGCGGTGGCAGCGAGTCATACATATAGGCTTTTCGCATGTGCAAATTCTTTTGCATGCTGCTGTCACATAATTATTTGGCATTCTGCAGGCTCCGCAAGAGGAAAATAAGCTGTGAACATCCTGGCTCGTTTAGACTAGGAACTACTGCTCTCTACCAGCAAAGGAAGTGACATCAATTGTTCATTTGGCATAGTCAAGCTGGACAGCAAGCAGAGCAGACCTTAAGTTGCCTACATTACCCTTTTCATCATTCTCATCTTTCTAAGTGTTCCAGGTCAGTGGCACCATAAGCACCACCATCATTGTTATCTTCCCCCACTGCATCTTTTATTTTCAGTATTCTTATTCCTTCTTTTCCATCATAACAGGAATTATCCATCCTAGATTGTGTTGAGGAAACAAATGTATGCTCCCAGGCTTTCCAGCTAAAATTGCAGCTTATGAAATCGCTGATGGAACAGTCACTGCCTTACCAGCTTGTGGATTCAGCTCTCTTTCAAAAAATGATTGTCTATAGTCAGCCTTGATGGAAGATACCAATCCACTATTAATTCTTGCAGAAAGGGATGCCTGCCTTCTGAAGCTGTTGGAAGAGGCGACAAAATTTGTCAGCATGGACATGTGTTTAATTAATGATGTAATCCCACTAATAATTATCCTGGAAAAAATAACAGGATGCAAGAGGTAATGGAAAAAGAACCCAGGTTTGCACCTGTTCAGCCCCACCCTTCATGTGTTGGGAACTCTCAAGGTCAATGTCACATGCAGCAAGATTTGAAAGAAGAGGAACTTGGAGGAAGATGAGGGCACGCATCAGCAGGAGGAAATAGAGAAGGGCACAGATTTGGCACAGGCAGGGGTTGAAGTAGACAGTCACTTCAGCCACTCATATTATGGCTGCCTATTGTGTTTTATAATGCTTAGCATTACTACTGATGTTGGGAAATGTAGTCTGTTGAGGGAACACAAATATGAAACAGCGCCCAAAATAGATCTATTTTTTTAAAAGACTTAGAAGCCAAAGCTTCTTCATTTTGAATTCAGTACTCCTGTTTTGTCCTTCTACATATGGGGATACTTTTTGGACAGCTTAATAAAAAGCCTTTGTATTGCCTAATTATTTTGTGATGAACAAACAGTTAAAAACCCCACAAATGGGATTATTTTTCACTCCTAATTCAGAAAATATGACAGCAGACCTATTTTGTCTCCAGAGAAAGGATATTATTTGATGTAATAGATGACAATAGTAAATATTGTATTCTCTCTTCACATCCAACTGTGGCATGTAAATTGGGATTACAAACATTGCCCAATGAAGGTTTAGATATGCTTGCTATTTTTACCAAACAATTAAGTTTTTTTTAACAACCAAACATCCTTTCACAGCCAATTTTTATTACCTTAATCACACAAGGATATTTCCCCACTTTTTAAGGCCCATAATCTCTGTAATTGGCACATTGTGTGAGTGCCTCAGTGCTTGGGTAGATAACTTATTACAGTAATTAATTTGTAAAATACCTGTTTTTTTTTTTTTTATAAAGACAGGTCTGAGCTCCTTAAGGCCTTTAATGATTCTTCATGGACAGATATTTCATCATTTCCGTCTAGCAACATTGTTAATATAAATTCTTGTATTCCACATGAACTTGCACTTATGGCAGTAGAATACCACATTACTATCTGCAGCACCTCGAATTAAAAACGTTTATTTTAAGTGTGATTTTCCCCAATGTTGGTGCTGCTATACGTGGCATTGTGGGAAAAATATTCATATTTACAGGCAATACCACATTTTCTAACTGCACAGCCTAGTATGCTCTCTTCATAGAAAATATACTTCTGATGTGGATTGGTGGTGAAGCGACCGTGACGAGTTTTTTGTGATTATGTAAATGAGAATGATCTAAACTTGAAATTCTATAATCCAGGGGCAGTATTTATTTTTTAGACTTAAATACTGCGACATGGTATTGCAGACAGCCTGTCTCGTAGCTACTTCTCCTTAAATGTTGTCAAATCCAATAACACCTAGTTGACATTACATGTTTGTTTTTTTAGTGCCATTAAAAAGCAATCCTTCATAAATTGTGACATATGCAGTTTATATTTTGTAATGCATCTGTTGCAGACAAAAGTACATATCAGTTGTAGAATATGAAAATTAAATGAAGATTTGCTGAACACATACCTGATATAAATAAGAAGAAAACTATAAATATATCAGGCGCTATCAAGCATTTTTTAGATAAACATAATGGCAGCTTACAATTTTTTTAGCTTTTTGGAATTGAAAAGGTTAATAAACTCAAACAGAGTGGTGACTGGAGTAAAGCTCTGCATAATAGGGAGACATGTCAATTCCTTTCCTTCTGTCTTAGGTTTGGTTGCTTCTTCATTTAGCAAAGTGCTAAGGTCTTAATACTACTCAAAAAGATAAATTTTGTTTCCAACTGTGTGAAATAGCCACGGCTTTGTCAGTCTTCAACACCTGTGTATAAACATCAGCAAGGGATGCATTTTCTTCCAAAAGGGTCTAAATTGGGGATTGTTTATCTAATATATAGTTATGGCTGAAAGTGTTCACAACCTTGAAATTGTTCCAGAAAATGAAGTATTTCTCCCAGAAAATTATTGCAATTACACATGTTTTGTTATACACATGTTTATTTCCTTTGTCTGTATTGGAACAACACAAAAAAAAAACAAGACAAAAAAGCAAATTGGACTTCATTTCACACAAAACCCCTAAAATGTGAAGTACAAAATTGTTGGCACCATTCCAAAATTATGGGTAAACAACTATGTTTCAAGCATGTTCAATCTCACCTGTGGCAAAATAACAAGTGTAGGTAATATGAAAGTCACACTTGAAACTAGATAAAAAGGTGAGAAGTTGACTCAATCTTTCAATTGTGTATCTGTGTGTGCCACACTAAGCTTAGAGAACAGAAAGAGTAGAAGAGAACTGTCAGAGGACTTGAAAACTAAAATTGTTGAAGAATATCAACAATCTCAAGATTACAAGTTCATATCCAGAGATCTCGATGTTCCCTTGTCTATGGAGCACAACACAATCAAGAAGTTTACAACCGATGGTACTTTAGCTAATGTCCTTAGGCATGGACAGCAGAGAAAAATTGATAAAAGGTTGCAATGCCGCATAGTCCAGATGGTGGATAAGAAGCCCCAATCAAATACCAAAGAATTAAAGCTGTCCTGCAAGCTCAGGGTGTGTCAGTGTCAAAGCAAACTATCTGTTGACATTTGAATGAAATTAAACTCTATGACAGGAGGACCCCATTGCTGATACAGAGAGAGACATAACAAAGCTATACTGCAGTTTGACAAAATGTACCTCAATAAACCAATATCCTTCTGAACATAGTACCTACAGTAAAAAAATATGGTGGAGATTTAAAGATGTTTTGGGTTTGTTTTGCTGGCACTGAGTGCCTTGACTGTGTGCAGGGCATCATGAAATCATAAGGGGATGTGTCCACATTCAGGATTGCATCAGGATTTGGTCAGGATTTTACTGAGGTATAATCCTGACCAAATCTGCACCTGAGGTCACTGGCAGGTCACCTGCGTTGTCCTTGCGCTGTTTCAGCATTGTAAGGACATGCTGCGTTCTTAAAAGATGCGCCACATTTCCGCGGGTCTGCCGCATGCGTCTTTTAATGCATAGTGGAGATGGGATTTCATGAAATCCCCTCCACTATGCTGTAACATCTGGACGCTGCGTGTTTGACGCTGAGGCTCTTCTGCATGAGGCAGAGAGGTGTACTAAAATGTTGCAGAACCACAGGGCCCTTGTAGCGGAATTACTTAGAAAATTCCCATGTGAGAACGCTGGCTGCAGACGTCGGAGTTTGTTGTACAACCAAGGACTCCAAGCGAGAGAGACAGAAGTACAATCCAGCTCAGGCAGGGGAAGAATGGGCAAGTACTGGGACAGTTTTCTCAGACCCTCCCATCGTGGCGGCACAGAGGCAAGGGGTGTTGTCACAAGAAGTGCAATGTTTGGGAAGATGGTGAGGGAGTACCTTGCAGATCATACAAACGTCCTCTGTGATTCCTCTGTGCCTTTGAATATAGAATTTGAGTATCAAACAGCCAAAAAACAAGTACACCGGCCTCCAATGCCCAAACTTGGAGCACAGAGATATATGACGGCTGTAGCGGAAATACCACACTGCAAATCTGTGGCTGTTCAATTTTTTTTTATGCGAAATAGTGCTGTATGGAATTTGAGTATCACACAGCCAAAAAATAAGTACTCTGGCCTCCAATGCCCAAACTTGGAGCACATAGATATATTACGGCTGTAACGGAAATACCACACTGGCAAATCTGTGGCCTTTCAATTTTTTTTTTGCTAAATAGCGCTGTCTAGAATTTGAGTATCACACAGCCAAAAAATAAGTACACCGGTCTCCAATGCCCAAACTTGGAGCACAGAGATATATGACGGCTGTAACGGAAATACCACACTGGCAAATCTGTAGCCTTTCAATTTTTTTATGCTAAATAGCGCTGTATAGAATTTGTCTATCACACAGCCAAAAAATAAGTACACCGGCCTCCAATGCCCAAACTTGGAGCACGCAGATATATGAGGCCTTTTTCGGTGAATTTAAAACACCAAAAAAGAAAGGGGGCACAAGGGTAGCACACACAACTATGCTACATATGCCTGACAAACTATGACTTTTCAACAGGTCTCAGTCTGACAGAAAAGACTGTATATTTTTTTTGGGGGGTGGATTTTCTGAAAAAAAAAAAAATAGGTGTATAGACAGTAAATAATCTACAGCAGCAGCAGGCAGTTATGGCACTTTGGGAAGGATGCAGTTTGACGAATGCACGCACATACAGTGCCTGCAGGCCTTGCACTGATGTGGATATGCTGTGCACTGTCTACCTAGTGCTGCAATATCGGGACCCACGAATTAGCCCTAAAAAGGACTTTTGGTTTCTGAGGAGTTGTGGATGTAAGAGTTGCACACCTACACTAACTCTAAAACCATGATTCTGACCCTATCTCGGCAGCAGCTCTCCCTACTCTCGCTGTAACAGGAGCAGAATGTGGTGAGAAGGGCCGCGCCGGGTCTCTTATACTCTTGATGATGCTGTAGGCCCAGCCAATCTCTGCATGCCCACAACAAAGATGGCTGCGGCGTTTCATGGCCTGGCAGACAATCCCTGCACCGTGATTGGGTCTCTAAAGTCAGCCAAAACTGCTAGGTGGAGACTGCAGTTACCGCCGAATAATACCAGAAATGCTCGCTGCTCGCCAAGTGCGCCGAGCATAGCGATACTCGGGCAAGTAACGAGCAGTGGCGAGCACGTTCGCTCATCACTATTCTTTACCTTTACTTGAGGGTTGAAGGTGCCATCCGGGGCACGGGTAGCAGATGATACTGGGAATCTAGGAAGCCTGGAAGCAACTTAGGATCCACCTAGCCAGGTGTCAGCAGAGTTATAATCAAATCAAGCAGAGTTCAAGGACTTAATCAATCACAGTTCTATGATATAATCCATCAGCCATAGGTCCAGAATTCCGCAAAGAAATTAGCGCTTACCCATGAGTAGGGATGTCTCCTACAGCCTCCCTAGGTGCCCCTGACGCGCGTTTCGCGGTCCAGCTTTCTCAAAGGGGAGAAGCCAGGAGAAGTGTGGCTGGAATTTCTGTAGCTGCAGTATGAGTTAGTTAATGAGCACGGAGCAGGCAATGATATGTGTGGCAGTTTACAGTCAACCATGAAAGCCCTGTCATCAGCAGTGCAATCTTGTACTATAAAACATGGTGGGCAGGCAGGAGATTTGTGGCTGGCATAGCTTTGCAGTGGCAGTAGGACCAGCACAGTAGAGTTAGAACAGGGCAGTCAAGGAGATGTATAGCAGTTTAGGTCAATAATGGCAGCGCCAACAGCAGCAGCACTAAGGCATGCTGTATGTTGCAATTAGAGATGAGCAGATTGTTTGAAATTCTCATTTGAAGGCTTTGCCAAATTTAACACATATAGTACCAAAATTCCATTTATGCTACCTAAATTCTATAACTGGTCTAAAAATTATCTCTTTTGGGGGGCAAATGCATACATTGCCGTTGATTACAGACAGGTGGCACAAACAGAGAAAGCTGTGTTATTGTCACACAGTTGGTGCAACAATTACACTTGTTTGAGGAGTATAAAGAGCTTTGCACTTTACAAAATGAAGAAAGGATAGATTTTTTACAACCTGTACAAAAATTATCCTTTTAATTGGGGAGGCAAAACAGGTGTACTGTTTTGAATGTGAATCAGTAATGGCATTTTTTTATGTCTGCAACTGATTTGGTAATCACAAAATGATTGGGCAATTACAAAGTCTGTTTGCCAGTCAGTCCAAAAATGGTCCCATTTTCTCTGCAGTCAAAACAGGAATTCTGTTTTGAATGTGAAGAAGTTATCGGCGCCTTTTAGAAATGTTGCCAATTTGTATTGCTGTTTTTTGGGGGAAAACAAACATGATAGTACATTTCCCAGCATCACTACCACTGCCAAGTACTATAAAATACAATGGTCAGCCAGAAGGTGTGCAACTGGTGTGACTATGCAGTGGCTGCGACAGAAGCAGCACAGTAGATAGTTGGGATAGGAAAGGCAAGGGGATGCAAGGCAGTTTATGGCCAGTTACAGCATTCCCGGCAGCAGCTGTACAGTCTAGCACTATAAATGACAGTGGGCAGCTAGGAGCTTTGTGGATGGCATGGCAGTGAAGTGGCAGCATTAGGAACAACACTGTAGAAAGTTAGGATGGGGCAGATGAGATTGGGCCAGCGACGGCAGCTTCAGAAGCAGCAGCAGTACAGTATAGATGAGATTGTGGATGGTGTAAATCCCTGACTGAGTGTGGTCATCAAACAATAAGAATGGGCTGATGTAGATTTGTACTATGACTTATACCACTTTATGGCTTAAATTATTGTAATTTTGTCAAGCCACATGTGGCTCACCCTCTCTACTTACCTGCACTTTTTAGAATAATGCAGTGAGTGGCAGAGAAGAGAAAAGACTCAAATGTTTTGAGCATCATACGCAAAGATGATTTTATCATGTAGTATTTGATGCTAATAGGATAAGGCATTTATTAAGACCCTTTGCAGCTGAATATGTACAAAATATGTGACATCATAGCTGGTCACAATTGTTAAGCTCAATTTAAGAGATATAAATAAATAGACCTCCTATTTTAAGCTACCAAGCTATTCTACAGTCCCATGAGTACACACTATTGATTCCTTCTAGCCAAAGATGTGATGGCAACACTAAGGAAAAAACATTTTAATAGAAATGGTCACAATACTTTACATGCATGTTTAGATATCAATACTGACTCTAGCACAATGCAAGAAAATAATAACAAGAGGACATCAGAGCTGTTACAATTATATAGCTAATGCATAATCTATCTATATAATTGTCTAAGGGGTACTTTCGTCTGTTTGTCTGTAATGGAAATCATAGTAACATAGTAACATAGTAAGGCCGAAAAAAGACATTTGTCCATCCAGTTCAGCCTATATTCCATCATAATAAATCCCCAGATCTACGTCCTTCTACAGAACCTAATTGTATGATACAATATTGTTCTGCTCCAGGAAGACATCCAGGCCTCTCTTGAACCCCTCGACTGAGTTCGCCATCACCACCTCCTCAGGCAAGCAATTCCAGATTCTCACTGCCCTAACAGTAAAGAATCCTCTTCTATGTTGGTGGAAAAACCTTCTCTCCTCCAGACGCAAAGAATGCCCCCTTGTGCCCGTCACCTTCCTTGGTATAAACAGATCCTCAGCGAGATATTTGTATTGTCCCCTTATATACTTATACATGGTTATTAGATCGCCCCTCAGTCGTCTTTTTTCTAGACTAAATAATCCTAATTTCGCTAATCTATCTGGGTATTGTAGTTCTCCCATCCCCTTTATTAATTTTGTTGCCCTCCTTTGTACTCTCTCTAGTTCCATTATATCCTTCCTGAGCACCGGTGCCCAAAACTGGACACAGTACTCCATGTGCGGTCTAACTAGGGATTTGTACAGAGGCAGTATAATGCTCTCATCATGTGTATCCAGACCTCTTTTAATGCACCCCATGATCCTGTTTGCCTTGGCAGCTGCTGCCTGGCACTGGCTGCTCCAGGTAAGTTTATCATTAACTAGGATCCCCAAGTCCTTCTCCCTGTCAGATTTACCCAGTGGTTTCCCATTCAGTGTGTAATGGTGACATTGATTCCTTCTTCCCATGTGTATAACCTTACATTTATCATTGTTAAACCTCATCTGCCACCTTTCAGCCCAAGTTTCCCGCTTTGCTGAATGGTTGCAGCTGGTAGGCTGCGACCAATCAGTGACAGGCTTAGTCCGGCTGCGAATTGGCCCCTCCCTACTCTCCTCCAGTCAGTGCCCCCTCCCTACTCCCCTCCAGTCAGTGCCAGTGTGTTGCCCCATCCCGGACTAACTTTTACTATTGATCATCAATAGTAAAAAGATATAATGTTAAAAATAATTTAAAAAAATAAAAAATTGTGATATTCTCACCTTCCGTTGTCCACCGATGCACGCGATGCTGCCATCAGCTTCCGTTCCCAGTTATGCATTGCAAAATTATCCAGATGACTTAGTGGTCTCGCGAGAAGCTGGCGGCAGCATCGCACGCATCGGGACAGCTTCGGTGGACGCCGGAGGGTGAATATATAACTATTTTTTATTTCAATTTTTTTAAGAGGGATATGGTGCCCACACTGCTATATACTATGTGGGCTGTGTTATATACTGCATGGCCTGTGTTATATACTGCCTGGCTGTTATACTGCTATATACTATGTGGGCAGTGTTATATACTGTGTGGGCTGTGTTATATACTATGTGGCCTGTGTTATATACTGCGTGGACTGTGCTATATATTACGTGGGCTGTGCTATATGTTACGTGGGCTGCGTTATATACTACGTGGCTGCTATATACTACGTGGCTGTGCTATATACTACGTGGCTGTCTGTGTTATATGCTACGTGGGCTGTGTTATATACTATGTGGCTGCTATATACTACATGGCTGTGCTATATACTATGTGGTTGTCTGTGTTATATGCTACGTGGGCTGTGTTATATACTACGTGGGCTGTGCTATATATTACGTGGGCTGTATTATATACTGCCTGGCTGCTATACTGCTATATATTATGTGGGCAGTGTTATATACTGCATGGGCTGTGCTATATATTATGTGGACTGTGTTATATACTACATGGCTGCTATATACTATGTGGCTGTGCTATATACTACGTGGCTGTCTGTGTTATGTGGGCTGTGCTATATATTATGTGGGCTGTGTTATATATTACATGGCTGCTATATACTATGTGGCTGTGCTATATACTACGTGGCTGTCTGTGTTATGTGGGCTGTGCTATATACTATGTGGCTGCTATATACTACGTGGCTGTGCTATATACTACGTAGCTGTGCTATATGCTACATGAGCTGTGCTATATACTACGTGGACTGTGCTATATACTACGTGGCTGTCTGTGTTATATACTACATGGCTGTGTTATATACTACGTGGCTGTTTATATACTATGTGGCAGTGCTATATACTACGTGGGCTGTGTTATATACTACATGGCTGTGCATTCTAGAATACCCGATGCATTAGAATCAGGCCACCATCTAGTAGGAAAATAATGACACATAGCCAGAAGAATATTTAGCCAGTTTTATATAAATAAAAGTTCATCTTGATAAAAAAAATGAGCCTGATCAAGACTTTTGCACGAAAGTGTAATAAGGCAAACTCTAAAGGGCAAGGCAGCTGCAATAGGTTTCCCATGGATTATTACCAGGAATATACCTTGTTTTCTCCTCTGCTCTCTTGGTTGTAAATCAAAAGGTTTTCTCATGTATTCCCAGTTTTTATACAGCATAAATAAATATCTCACAAGTAATGTTAAAGCCACTGACAAGTGATACTTTAGTAAGTTTCCTGTCCTTGGCTTCTCCCAGCTTGGTGCTGGTTAGTCATGGAGATAGGGTCCTGCAGAGCTCATTGCATGCCAGCATTTGTGTACATTTTGTCACAAACAAGAGATGCGTATGACTAGTGTCAATGGACTTCTGTTTATGAAAAAAGTAGTTGACAAACTTCCTATCTGCTGAGAGATGTTTGATATTATTATTTGGTAGAATTTTCTCAGATGTGCCACACATGTAAAAAAAAATATATACAAATGCGATATGTGAGATTGGTTAGTTGCTGCTTCCATATTAAATTGAAATACAGCATGCACCAGACTACTGCCAATTTTTGGAGGATTTTTCTTGGTACAAATAGTGTGTACTTTCATTCCATTACCACAAATTGCCCAGGCAAGAAATCCCTTATAACACCCATCCTCTCTTGCTCTCACCATAGACTATTTTAGAAGCAGTGTAAATCCTTTTCTGCAGGTTTTGGAACACAAGAAGTAATACTGTCAAAGGTATATGTAAAAAGAAACTACTAGGGTCACTACTGAATCCTACAGTATAACACCAACTGAAACTTAGCTCACCCTTGTGATAACTATTTCTGCCACCATCTACTTATTATAACCCCGGTGAGAGCCCTCCCACGAAGGCATTTCTGGTCCCTCCATATGTCTGTGATTCTGTACAGTAGAATTCAGAGTTCCAAATTAAACATACATTAAACAACTACTAAAAATCCCAACACAAAAGCAAGTGAAAATGGAATATACAACTGGCCAAATGTAAAATTATTCTTTAAGAAAGATTGAGAAGAAATTCATAGCCAGTGATATGAAAGATATCCAATTGTAGAAAGTAGTTGCAGTGTTAATGGTAGTGCAATCAGTTATTAGAGGAGATGTCCTGAACATCAGCTAATTGCTCCTGAAATCCCAGCCTATCAGTTGTTAGGCTGCGTTCCCACAATGGGTTTTGGTGACTTTTTCACACTGCATATTTTTAAAAAATTTTTAGTAACCTATTGTCATGACACAGGATGGGTTTTTCTCTCATCCTGGTCAGGTAGGGGTTAACCTTGTTTTATCCTCTCTTTGGTTCAGGGAGGGCTATTTAGGTCTGCTGCTGGCCTGGTTCTGTGTCAGTGATACTTTTGCTTACCCGACTTGAGTTGTTGACCCAGGTTATCGTTCAGATATCGTTGTGCCTCTGTGTGCTTGTGTATCCAGTGTATGACCGGGCCTAGAATCTGTTTCCGTTTCTGCCTCTTGATTCGGTACCGCTCTGTACTCTCTAGTTTTGACCCCTGGCTCTGTCTTGTTCTTTTGTCCTGGGCTCCCATCTGGATACTGACCTCGGTTTGTCCACCACCATCCTTCTGTCTCGTCCCTGGCTTCTGCTCGTCTTCCCGGCTTCTGACCTGGGCTTGCCTGACTGCATACCCAGCGTTCACCAATCTGTCGGTTCTCGTCCGTTCTCAGAGCTTGGCTCTGCCCCCGGTGCCTTTCCGGCTGTCATGTAATCTTCCAGGTCCTGCTCCACTTTTTCTCAAGCACTGCGATGTCCATGCATTCCCTGGCTGTCCTACGGTTCACATGCGGCGATCCATTGAAAGACACACAGTGTGTGTGTGTGTATTTACACCTGTTTTACTTAATGGATGCAGAAATGGTGCAGAAAATTTGCAAAATCAAAATCTCACCAAAAGCTCATCATGGGAACGCAGGCTTATTGCTGGCATTCGGCTGGCCGCAAAACAAAAGCAGTAATACATGCCGACTATTTAATTTAATGGACAATTGTAATACATGGATATTGTGAATCTAGCAAAGAGAGTGCTGTTCTTTGGTATTGATTTTCTGTTGTAATTCAGAGAGGGGCCTCAGATCATAGGACCCCTTTTATGATATCCATGTGACCTAATTGGGCATAAGAAAATAGGATGTTTTAGAAAAAGAACACTGTAGGGGCAATTATAATTTCCCATGGGTGTTGAATAACTTAAAGTGGGACTTTACTTTCTGGTGACTTTTTAAAATTATATGTCATGTATTTGTACATAATTGCTTTTTTGTAGTTTTCCCATATAGCACTAGATGCTTCAGCAGTTTCTTTTTGAATAGTCTGCATCTTTTCCCCTTTGTATTCTTTCACCTCCGCTCTTCATAGATTTTTACAGGCAGAAGGTGAAATTATATCCCTCATTAAAGACAGATTTGTAGACAGATTTGTGCAGTATTTGAGAGCGAATGATCGAGCAAGGAGAGAAGAATTTCTGTTTTGCTGTTGATTTATGAAGAAAAAAATAAAAGTGTAGTTACTTTGATAAATATATTCCATAATTAAACTGTGTTATATGTTTAGGTCACTTTTGTCCAATGACCAGGAACTACTACTATGTAATTAACAGCGGACATCTGGAGCATAGAGAGTATGCGATCGCTCTGCTTGAAAGGACAGCATTAAATCATCTTTAATTAGCAAAATTCTTTGGTTTTACCAAGTGTCACCTCTGTCATATATGGTGTAAGATTCAGTCACATCTTGGCATATTTTACCGAGCAATTGCACAGTGCTGATTAGCTGAGAGTGTGATCTGTCGCCATCTAATATTTATGTCCTTCTCAAGTTGAGTCACTCAAAGCTGATGATATTCATTAGGCACAATTTAGAACAGCTAAATAAACAGACTTATTTTTATAGGCTGTAGTAAAACCCCCAAAGATTCCTTCTAGCCAATGACATCACTACTGAAAATGTGACATCACTTAAATCAGGTGCTGATTGTGTGCAGTCAGTTTAATATCTGCATCACTGACATTTGTTGATGCTTTTAGCTTTCAGTTACTAGTTTTGAGGCAATTTACATAATTGTTCGTGCATTGGATGAATTGGTAAATAATACTTATTTCATCACTTTTGGGCATTACATTTAGCAGAGCGTGAGATGTACCATAGAACATATACCCCGCACATATTCATCTTTTATAACTGCCAAATTAGGCTAGTTTCACATTTGCGTTAGAATCCGCAGTGTTTAATCCGCATCCGCAAGTGCAGGAAAAAGGCATAGAAACACATACAAATGCAGAGTTTTTAGACGCATGCGGGAATGTATGCGGTTAATAAAACGCCACGTTTTCACGCTTTTCCATGCGTTTTGTCATGCGTTTGCGTTTTCTGTGCGCATGGTGGAAAATTTTACAGGAGAAAAATCAATATAACCAGACACCGCCAATGGGACTACAGAGGGCGTGTATTATGGGATATCTACATATAGACCCTAGTACTGCTGAAATCTTAACAGTGTGCTACTGTATCCTGTGTCATGATGGATCTTCGCATGGAGAGCTTTTATTTCAACCTGGATTTAAGCATCAAGCTATTTCTTGCCTGTGCGTTTGCTTGGGAGCAACACAGAAATCGCGAAAGATGGAGAAGGACACGGCGTAGGCGTTTTTGGAGACACCCCATTATCGAACTACGTGAGAGCCGTGGAGCCTATCACACGCTGTATGGCGAACTTAACCCCTTCATGACCCAGCCTATTTTTACCTTAAAGACCTTGCCGTTTTTTGCAATTCTGACCAGTGTCCCTTTATGAGGTAATAACTCAGGAACGCTTCAATGGATCCTAGCGGTTCTGAGATTGTTTTTTCGTGACATATTGGGCTTCGTGTTAGTGGTAAATTTAGGTCAATAAATTCTGTGTTTATTTGTGATAAAAATGAAAATTTGGCGAAAATTTTGAAAATTTCGCAATTTTCACATTTTGAATTTTTATTCTGTTAAACCAGAGAGTTTTGTGACACAAAATAGTTAATAAATAACATTTCCCACATGTATACTTTACATCAGCACAATTTTGGAAACAAAATTTTTTTTTGCTAGGAAGTTATAAGGGTTAAAATTTGACCAGCGATTTCTCATTTTTACAACGAAATTTACAAAACCATTTTTTTGAGGGACCACCTCACATTTGACGTCAGTTTGAGGGGTCTATATGGCTGAAAATACCCAAAAGTGACACCATTCTAAAAACTGCACCCCTCAAGGTGCACAAAACCACATTCAAGAAGTTTATTAACCCTTCAGGTGCTTCACAGCAGCAGAAGCAACATGGAAGGAAAAAATGAACATTTAACTTTTTAGTCACAAAAATGATTTTTCAGCAACAATTTTTTTATTTTCCCAATGGTAAAAGGAGAAACTGAACCACAAAAGTTGTTGTCCAATTTGTCCTGAGTACGCTGATACCGCATATGTGGGGGTAAACCACTGTTTGGGCGCATGGCAGGGCTTGGAAGGGAAGGAGCGCCATTTGACATTTTGAATGAAAAATTGGCTGCACTCTTTAGCGGACTGTTGTGAATTCTGTGGCTGAATTCACTCCTGTGGTCACAAGTGGTACTGCAGCTTCTGAGCTTCCTCCCTCAGGTGTTCTGGTGAGCTCGTTGACTGCTTCATTACTTAACTCCGCCTGATGCTGCTATCCTGGCTCCTTGTCAATGTTTCAGTGTTGGATCTGAGCTTCTCCTGATTGTTCCTGTGACCTGCTGCTCTGTATAGCTAAGTGCTTTTTGCTTTTTTGTTGCTTTTTTTTCTGTCCAGCTTGTCTTTTGTTTTGCTGGAAGCTCTGAGACGCAAAGGGTGTACTGCCGTGCCGTTAGTTCGGCACGGTGGGTTTTTTTTGCCCCCTTTGCGTGGTTTTGCTTTAGGGTTTTTTGTAGACTGCAAAGTTCGCTTTACTGTCCTCGCTCTGTCCTAGAATATCGGGCCCCACTTTGCTGAATCTATTTCATCCCTACGTTTTGTCTTTTCATCTTACTCACAGTCATTATATGTGGGGGGCTGCCTTTTCCTTTGGGGAATTTCTCTGGGGCAAGTCAGGCCTATTTTTCTATCTTCAGGCTAGCTAGTTTCTTAGGCTGTGCCGAGTTGCCTAGGTAGTTGTTAGGCGCAATCCACAGCCGCTTTTAGTTGTGTTTAGGATAGGATCAGGTGTGCAGTCTACAGAGTTTCCACGTCTCAGAGCTCGTTCTTGTATTTTTGGGTATTTGTCAGATCACTGTGTGCGCTCTGATCGCTAAGCACACTGTGTTTCTGGATTGCCTTCATAACACCTGTCATTAGCAAACATAACAGTACAAGGAGCCTCAACTAATGATTCTCAATAGAGGGAAAGAAAAAGTTCTGACATCATTTTTTTTTTTTTTTTTCTGCTCTGTGTTCACTTTTTTTTTTTCCCCTAGACATTTGGGTGATTCTGGACACAGGTGTGGACATGGATATTCAGGGTCTGTGCTCTTCAATAGATAATCTCGTTATAAATGTACAAAAAATTCAAGATACTATTGATCAGAAATCTATGTTAGAACCAAGAATTCCTATTCCTGATTTGTTTTTTGGAGATAGAACTAAGTTTCTAAGTTTCAAAAATATTTCTGGCCTTGAAACCTCATTCTTCTGGTAATCCTATTCAACAGGTTTTGATTATTATTTCTTTTTTGCGCGGCGACCCTCAAGACTGGGCATTTTCTCTTGCGCCAGGGGACCCTGCATTGAGTAGTGTCGATGCGTTTTTCCTGGCGCTCGGATTGCTGTACGATGAGCCTAATTCAGTGGATCAGGCTGAGAAAAATTTGCTGGCTTTGTGCCAGGGTCAGGATGATATAGAAGTATATTGTCAGAAATTTAGGAAATGGTCAGTACTCACTCAGTGGAATGAATCTGCGCTGGCAGCTTTGTTCAGAAAGGGTCTCTCTGAGGCTCTTAAGGATGTCATGGTGGGATTTCCTATGCCTGCTGGTTTGAATGAGTCTTTGTCTTTGGCCATTCAGATCGGTCGACGCTTGCGCGAGCGTAAATCTGTGCACCATTTGGCGGTACTGCCTGAGGTTAAACCTGAGCCTATGCAGTGCGATAGGACTATGACTAGAGTTGAACGGCAGGAATACAGACGTCTGAATGGTCTGTGTTTCTACTGTGGTGATTCCACTCATGCTATTTCTGATTGTCCTAAGCGCACTAAGCGGTCCGCTAGGTCTGCCGTCATTGGTACTGTACAGTCCAAATTCCTTCTGTCCATTACCTTGATATGCTCTTTGTCGTCGTTTTCTGTCATGGCGTTTGTGGATTCGGGCGCTGCCCTGAATCTGATGGATTTGGATTATGCTAAACGTTGTGGGTTTTTCTTGGAGCCTTTGCGGTGTCCTATTCCATTGAGAGGAATTGATGCTACACCTTTGGCCAAGAATAAACCTCAATACTGGGCCCAGCTGACCATGTGCATGGCTCCTGCACATCAGGAAGTTATTCGCTTTCTGGTGTTGCATAATCTTCATGATGTGGTCGTGTTGGGGTTGCCATGGCTACAAACCCATAATCCAGTATTGGATTGGAATTCCATGTCGGTATCCAGCTGGGGTTGTCAGGGGGTACATGGTGATGTTCCATTTTTGTCGATTTCGTCATCCACCCCTTCTGAGGTCCCAGAGTTCTTGTCTGATTATCAGGATGTATTTGAAGAGCCCAAGTCCGATGCTCTACCTCCGCATAGGGATTGTGATTGTGCTATCAATTTGATTCCTGGTAGTAAATTCCCTAAAGGTCGATTATTTAATTTATCCGTGCCCGAACACGCCGCTATGCGCAGTTATGTGAAGGAATCCCTGGAGAAGGGACATATTCTCCCATCGTCATCACCACTGGGAGCAGGGTTCTTCTTTGTAGCCAAGAAGGATGGTTCGCTGAGACCGTGTATTGATTACCGCCTTCTTAATAAGATCACTGTTAAATTTCAGTATCCCCTGCCATTGTTATCTGACTTGTTTGCTCGGATTAAGGGGGCTAGTTGGTTCACTAAGATAGATCTTCGTGGTGCGTATAATCTGGTGAGAATCAGGCAAGGAGATGAATGGAAAACTGCATTCAATACGCCCGAGGGTCATTTTGAGTATCTAGTGATGCCGTTCGGACTTGCCAATGCTCCATCTGTGTTTCAGTCTTTTATGCATGACATCTTCCGTGAGTATCTGGATAAATTCCTGATTGTTTACTTGGATGACATTTTGATCTTCTCAGATGATTGGGAGTCTCATGTGAAGCAGGTCAGAATGGTTTTTCAGGTCCTGCGTGCTAACTCTTTGTTTGTGAAGGGATCAAAGTGTCTCTTCGGTGTGCAGAAAGTTTCATTTTTGGGGTTCATCTTTACCCCTTCTACTATCGAGATGGATCCAGTTAAGGTCCAAGCCATCCAGGATTGGATTCAGCCGACATCTCTGAAAAGTCTGCAAAAGTTCCTGGGCTTTGCTAATTTTTATCGTCGCTTCATCTGTAATTTTTCTAGCATTGCCAAACCATTGACCGATTTGACCAAGAAGGGTGCTGATTTGGTTAATTGGTCTTCTGCTGCTGTGGAAGCTTTTCAGGAGTTGAAGCGTCGTTTTTGTTCTGCCCCTGTGTTGTGTCAGCCAGATGTTTCTCTTCCGTTCCAGGTCGAGGTTGATGCTTCTGAGATTGGAGCAGGGGCGGTTTTGTCACAGAGAGGTTCTGATTGCTCAGTGATGAAACCATGTGCTTTCTTTTCCAGGAAGTTTTCGCCCGCTGAGCGTAATTATGATGAGGGCAATCGAGAGTTGCTGGCCATGAAGTGGGCATTCGAGGAGTGGCGTCATTGGCTTGAAGGAGCTAAGCATCGCGTGGTGGTATTGACTGATCATAAGAACTTGACTTATCTCGAGTCTGCCAAGCGCTTGAATCCTAGACAGGCCCGTTGGTCGTTATTTTTTGCCCGCTTCGACTTTGTGATTTCGTACCTTCCGGGCTCTAAAAATGTGAAGGCGGATGCTCTGTCTAGGAGTTTTGTGCCCGACTCTCCGGGTTTATCTGAGCCAGCGGGTATCCTCAAGGAAGGAGTCATTGTGTATGCCATCTCCCCTGATTTGCGGCGGGTGCTGCAAAAATTTCAGGCGAATAAACCTGATCGTTGTCCAGCAGAGAAACTGTTCGTCCCTGATAGGTGGACAAATAAACTTATCTCTGAACTTCATTGTTCGGTGTTGGCTGGTCATCCTGGAATCTTTGGTACCAGAGAGTTAGTGGCTAGATCCTTCTGGTGGCCATCTCTGTCACGGGATGTACGTACTTTTGTGCAGTCCTGTGGGATTTGTGCTAGGGCTAAGCCCTGCTGTTCTCGTGCCAGTGGGTTGCTTTTGCCCTTGCCGGTCCCAAAGAGGCCTTGGACACATATTTCGATGGATTTCATTTCTGACCTTCCCGTTTCTCAAAAGATGTCAGTCATTTGGGTGGTCTGTGATCGCTTTTCTAAAATGGTCCATCTGGTGCCCTTGGCTAAATTGCCTTCCTCCTCTGATTTGGTACCTTTGTTCTTTCAGCATGTGGTTCGGTTGCATGGAATTCCTGAGAATATTGTTTCTGACAGAGGTTCCCAGTTTGTTTCAAGGTTTTGGCGAGCCTTTTGTGGTAGGATGGGCATTGACCTATCCTTTTCCTCGGCTTTCCATCCTCAGACTAATGGCCAGACCGAACGAACCAATCAGACCTTGGAAACATATCTGAGATGTTTTGTTTCTGCAGACCAGGATGATTGGGTGTCCTTTTTGCCGTTGGCTGAGTTCGCCCTTAATAATCGGGCCAGCTCGGCTACCTTGGTTTCTCCATTTTTTTGCAATTCTGGGTTCCATCCTCGTTTCTCTTCAGGACAGGTTGAGTCTTCGGACTGTCCTGGTGTGGATTCTGTGGTGGATAGGTTGCAGCAGATCTGGACTCAGGTAGTGGACAATTTGATCTTGTCCCAGGAGAAAGCTCAACTTTTCGCTAATCGCAGACGCCGTGTGGGTCCCCGACTTCGTGTTGGGGATCTGGTTTGGTTATCTTCTCGTCATATTCCTATGAAGGTTTCCTCTCCTAAATTTAAACCTCGTTTTATTGGTCCGTATAGGATTTCTGAGGTTCTCAATCCTGTGTCTTTTCGTTTGACCCTCCCAGACTCCTTTTCCATACATAATGTATTCCATAGGTCGTTGTTGCGGAGATACGTGGCACCTATGGTTCCATCTGTTGAGCCTCCTGCCCCGGTTTTGGTGGAGGGGGAATTGGAGTATATTGTGGAGAAGGTTTTGGATTCTCGTGTTTCTAGACGGAAACTCCAGTATCTGGTTAAATGGAAGGGTTATGCTCAGGAAGATAATTCCTGGGTTTTTGCCTCTGATGTTCATGCTTCCGATCTTGTTCGTGCCTTTCATGCGGCTCATCCTGGTCGGCCTGGGGGCTCTGGTGAGGGTTCGGTGACCCCTCCTCAAGGGGGGGGTACTGTTGTGAATTCTGTGGCTGAATTCACTCCTGTGGTCACAAGTGGTACTGCAGCTTCTGAGCTTCCTCCTTCAGGTGTTCTGGTGAGCTCGTTGACTGCTTCATTACTTAACTCCGCCTGATGCTGCTATCCTGGCTCCTTGTCAATGTTTCAGTGTTGGATCTGAGCTTCTCCTGATTGTTCCTGTGACCTGCTGCTCTGTATAGCTAAGTGCTTTTTGCTTTTTTGTTGCTTTTTTTTCTGTCCAGCTTGTCTTTTGTTTTGCTGGAAGCTCTGAGACGCAAAGGGTGTACCGCCGTGCCGTTAGTTCGGCACGGTGGTTTTTTTTTGCCCCCTTTGCGTGGTTTTGCTTTAGGGTTTTTTGTAGACTGCAAAGTTCGCTTTACTGTCCTCGCTCTGTCCTAGAATATCGGGCCCCACTTTGCTGAATCTATTTCATCCCTACGTTTTGTCTTTTCATCTTACTCACAGTCATTATATGTGGGGGGCTGCCTTTTCCTTTGGGGAATTTCTCTGGGGCAAGTCAGGCCTATTTTTCTATCTTCAGGCTAGCTAGTTTCTTAGGCTGTGCCGAGTTGCCTAGGTAGTTGTTAGGCGCAATCCACAGCCGCTTTTAGTTGTGTTTAGGATAGGATCAGGTGTGCAGTCTACAGAGTTTCCACGTCTCAGAGCTCGTTCTTGTATTTTTGGGTATTTGTCAGATCACTGTGTGCGCTCTGATCGCTAAGCACACTGTGTTTCTGGATTGCCTTCATAACACCTGTCATTAGCAAACATAACAGCGGACACCATGTCACGTTTGGAGAGACCCTGTGTGCCTAAACATTGGAGCTCCCCCACAAGTGACCCCATTTTGGAAACTAGACGCCCCAAGGAACTTATCTAGATGCCTAGTGAGCCCTTTAAACCCCCAGGTGCTTCACAAATTGATCCGTAAAAATGAAAAAGTACTTTTTTTTCACAAAAAATTTCTTTTCGCCTCAATTTTTTCATTTTCACATGGGCAATAGGATAAAATGGATCCTAAAATTTGTTGTGCAATTTCTCCCGAGTATGCCGATACCTCATATGTGGGGGTAAACCACTGTTTGGGCACACGGCAGGGCTCGGAAGGGAAGGCGCGCCTTTTGACTTTTTGAATGGAAAATTAGCTCCAATTGTTAGCGGACACCATGTCGCGTTTGGAGAGCCCCTGTGTGCCTAAACATTGGAGCTCCCCCACAAGTGACCCCATTTTGGAAACTAGACCCCCCAAGGAACTTATCTAGATGCATACTGAGCACTTTAAACCCCCAGGTGCTTCACAGAAGTTTATAATGCAGAGCCATGAAAATCAAAAATAATTTTTCTTTTCTCAAAAATGATTTTTTAGCCTGGAATTTCCTATTTTGCCAATGGTAATAGGAGAAATTGGACCACAAATGTTGTTGTCCAGTTTGTCTTGAGTACGCAGATACCCCATATGTGGGGGTAAACCACTGTTTGGGCGCACGGCAGGGCTCAGAAGGGAAGGCACGCCATTTGGCTTTTTAAATGGAAAATTAGCTCCAATCATTAGCGGACACCATGTCGCGTTTGGAGAGCCCCTGTGTGCCTAAACATTGGAGATCCCCCACAAATGACCCCATTTTGGAAACTAGACCCCCAAAGGAACTAATCTAGATGTGTGGTGAGCACTTTGAACCCTCAAGTGCTTCACAGAAGTTTATAATGCAGAGCCATGAAAATAAAAATAAAAAATTCTGTTCTCAAAAATGATTTTTTAGCCCGCAATTTTTTATTTTCCCAAGGGTAACAGGACAAATTTGACCCCAAAAGTTGTTGTCCAGTTTCTCCTGAGTACGCTGATACCCCATATGTGGGCGTAAACCACTGTTTAGGCACATGCTGGGGCTCGGAAGTGAAGTAGTGACGTTTTGAAATGCAGACTTTGATGGAATGCTCTGCGGGCGTCACGTTGCGTTTGCAGAGCCCCTGATGTGGCTAAACAGTAGAAACCCCCCACAAGTGACCTCATTTTGGAAACTAGACCCCCCAAGGAACTTATCTAGATGTGAGGTGAGCACTTTGAACCCCCAAGTGCTTCACAGAAGTTTATAACGCAGAGCCGTGAAAATAATAAATACGTTTTCTTTCCTCAAAAATAATATTTTAGCCCAGAATTTTTTATTTTCCCAAGGGTTACAGGAGATATTGGACCACAAAAGTTGTTGTCCAGTTTCTCCTGAGTAAGCTGATACCCCATGTGTGGGGGCAAACCACTGTTTGGGCACACGTCGGGGCTCAGAAGGGAAGTAGTGACTTTTGAAATGCAGAATTTGATGGAATGGTCTGCGGGCGTCACGTTGCGTTTGCAGAGCCCCTGGTGTGCCTAAACAGTAGAAACCCCCCACAAGTGACCCCATTTTGGAAACTAGACCCCCCAAGAAACTTATCTAGATATGTGGTGAGCACTTTGAACCCCCAAGTGCTTCACAGACGTTTACAACGCAGAGCCGTGAAAATAAAAAATCATTTTTCTTTCCTCAAAAATGATGTTTTAGCAAGCAATTTTTTATTTTCTCAAGGGTGACAGGAGAAATTGGACCCCAATAATTGTTGCGCAGTTTGTCCTGAGTGTGCTGGTACCCCATATGTGGGGGTAAACCACTGTTTGGGCGCACGTCGGGGCTCGGAAGTGAGGGAGCACCATTTGACTTTTTGAATACAAGATTGGCTGGAATCAATGGTGGCGCCATGTTGCGTTTGGAGACCCCCTGATGTGCCTAAACAGTGGAAACCCCTCAATTCTAACTCCAACACACCCCTAACCACAACCCTAACCCCAACACACCCCTAACCACAACCCTAATTCCAACCCTAACCCTAAGGCTATGTGCCAACGTTGCGGATTCGTATGAGATTTTTCAGCACCATTTTTGAAAAATCCGCGGGTAAAAGGCACTGCGTTTTACCTGCGGATTTACCGCGGATTGCCAGTGTTTTTTGTGCGGATTTCACCTGCGGATTCCTATTGAGGAACAGGTGTAAAACGCTGCGGAATCCGCACAAAGAATTGACATGCTGCGGAAAATACAACGCAGCGTTTCTGCGTGGTATTTTCCGCACCATGGGCACAGCGGATTTGGTTTTCCATATGTTTACATGGTACTGTAAACCTGATGGAACACTGCTGCGAATCCGCAGCCAAATCCGCACCGTGTGCACATAGCCTAATTCTAAAGGTATGTGCACACGCTGCGGAAAACGCTGCGGATCCGCAGCAGCTTCCCATGAGTTTACAGTTCAATGTAAACCTATGGGAAACAAAAATCGCTGTACACATGCTGCAGAAAAACTGCACGGAAAGGCAGCGGTTTACATTCCGCAGCATGTCACTTCTTTCTGCGGATTCCGCAGCGGTTTTACAACTGCTCCAATAGAAAATCGCAGTTGTAAAACCGCAGTGAAATGCGCAGAAAAACCGCGGTAAATCTGCGATAAATCCGCAGCGGTTTAGCACTGCGGATTTATCAAATCCTCTGCGGAAAAATCCGCAGAGGACCAGAATACGTGTGCACATTCCTAACCCTAACCCTAACCCTAACCCTACCCCTAACCCTAACCCTAACCCTAACCCTACCCCTAACCCTAACCCTATCCCTAACCCTACCCCTAACCCTACCCCTAGTTCTTACCCCAACATTAGTGGAACAAAAAAAAAATTCTTTATTTTTTTTTTATTGTCCCTACCTATGGGGGTGACAAAGGGGGGGAGTCATTTACTATTTTTTTTATTTTGATCACTGAGATAGGTTATATCTCAGTGATGAAAACTCACTTTGGAACGAATCTGCCGGCCGGCAGATTCGGCGGGCGCACTACACATGCGCCCGCCATTTTGGAAGATGGCGGCGCCCAGCAAAGAAGACGGACGGACCCCGGGAGGCTAGGTAAGTATAAGGGGGGGAGATCAGGGCACGGGGGGGGGGCGTCGGAGCACAGGGGGGTGGATCGGAACACGGGTGGGTGGATTGGAGCACGGGGGGGTGGATCGGAACACGGGTTGGGGGATTGGAGCACGGGGTGGGGGATCGCTGTGCGGGGGGGTGGATCAGAGCACGGGGGGGATCGCTGTGCGGGGGGATCGGAGTGCGGGGGGGTTTGATTGGAGCACGGGGGTGTGATTGGAGCACGGGGGGAGCGGACAGGAGGACGGGGGAGCGGAGCACAGGACGGAGGGGAGCGGACCACAGATCGGGGGGCTGGGGGGGCGATTGGTGGGGTGGGGTGGGTGCACATAAGTGTTTCCAGCCATGGCCGATGATATTGCAGCATCGGCCATGGCTGGATTGTAATATTTCACCAGTTTTTTAGGTGAAATATTACAAATCGCTCTGATTGGCAGTTTCATTTTCAACAGCCAATCAGAGCGATCGTAGCCACGGGGGGTGAAGCCACCCCCCCTTGGGCTGTACTACCACTCCCCCTGTCCCTGCAGATCGGGTGAAATGGGAGTTAACCCTTTCACCCGATCTGCAGGGACGCGATCTTTCTGTAACACAGCATATGCGTCACTGGTCGGATTGGCACCGACTTTTATGACGCATACGCTGTGTCACAGGTCGGGAAGGGGTTAAAGCCAACCCGGACAAATTCCGGGAATATACAAGGATGTCGCAAGACTCTTTCCGGGATTTGCTTGCTCGTGTCCAAGGAGCCATCCGGAGACAGGACACCCAGCTCCGTAGAGCGATTCCACTAGAGGAACATCTGCTGGTTACATTAAGGTACGTAACAAATCTAAACAAATGCCAGTGCTAATTTTGGGTGTTCTGACATGTATTTTTTATGTCTTTAGCATAACAACACCATAAATAGAATTGATTGTAATTTTTTATTTATTTATTTTCTTCCAGATTTCTGGCAATCGGAGAGAGTTTATCAACCCTCCAATTCCAATACCGGCTTGGAATTTCCACCCTGTCCGGAATAGTTGCGGACACCTGCCGGGTTTTGTGGAATGTTCTCCAGGATGAGTTTATACCCCTACCCACCGCGGACATGTGGATTGAAATTGCTGAAAAATTCTGGAGTAAACTGTTTGGGAGTGGTGGATGGAAAGCACGTCTGCAGTATCAAACCAGCCAGAACAGGATCGGAGTACTTCAATTATAAAAAATATTTTTCTGTTGTGCTCATGGCAATAGCCGATGCGGACTGTCGCTTCATCGCAGTGGACATTGGAGCTTTTGGCCGTGGCAACGATTCCCAGACTTTTAAGAACTAGGATATGGGCCGCCGTGTGTATGGCAAAAATTTTAATTTTCCATGGCCACGACCTCTCCCAACACTCAAGGTCCACTGATGCCATTTGTTATGGTTGGAGATGAGGCCTTCAGATGTGTGAAAACCTACTGAAGTCGTATTCCAGTCGGGACTTGAACCACACTAAAAGGATCTTTAACCCCTTAAGCCCCGAGGGTGGTTTGCACGTTAATGACCGGGCCAATTTTTACAATTCTGACCACTGTCCCTTTATGAGGTTATAACTCTGGAACGCTTCAACGGATCTTGGCGATTCTGACATTGTTTTCTCGTGACATATTGTACTTCATTTTAGTAGTAACATTTATTCGATATAACTTGCGTTTATTTGTGAAAAAAACGGAAATTTGGCGAAAATTTTGAAAATTTCGCAATTTTCCAACTTTAAATTTTTATGCCCTTAAATCACAGAGATATGTCACGCAAAATACTTAATAAGTAACATTTCCCACATGTCTCCTTTACATCAGCACAATTTTGGAACCAAAATTTTTTTTTGTTAGGGAGTTATAAGGGTTCAAAGTTGACCAGCAATTTCTCATTTTTACAACACCATTTTTTTTTAGGGACCACATCTCATTTGATGTCATTTTGAGGGGTCTATATGATAGAAAATACCCAAGTGTGACACCATTCTAAAAACTGCACCCCTCAAGGTGCTCAAAACCACATTCAAGAAGTTTATTAACCCTTCAGGGGTTTCACAGGAATTTTTGGAATGTTTAAATAAAAATGAATATTTAACTTTTTTTCACACAAAATTTATTTCAGCTCCAATTTGTTTTATTTTACCAAGGGTAACAGGATAAAATGGATGCCAAACATTGTTGTACAATCTGTACTGAGTACGCTGATACCCCATATGTGGGGGTAAACCACTGTTTGGGCGCATGGCAGAGCTCGGAAGGGAAGGAGCGCCATTTGACTTTTAAATGCAAAATTGACAGGAATTGAGATGGGACACCATGTTGCGTTTGGAGAGCCACTGATGTGCCTAAACATTGAAACCCCCCACAAGTGACACCATTTTGGAAAGTAGACACCCTAAGGAACTTATCTAGATGTGTGGTGACCACTTTGACCCACCAATTGCTTCACAGAAGTTTATAATGCAGAGCCGTAAAAATAAAAAATCATATTTTTTCACAAAAATGATCTTTTCGCCCCCAATTTTTTATTTTCCCAAGAGTAAGAGAAGAAATTGAACCTCAAAAATTGTTGGCCAATTTGTCCTGAGTACGCTGATACCCCCTATATGGGTGTAAACCATTGTTTGGGCGTATGGCAGAGCTCGGAAGGGAAGGAGCGCCATTTTACTTTTCAATGCAAAATTGACTGGAATTGAGATGGGATGCCATGTTGCGTTTGGAGAGCCCCTGATGTGCCTAAACATTGAAATCCCCACAAGTGACACCATTTTGGAAAGTAGACCCCTTAAGGAACTTATCTAGAGGTGTGGTGAGCACTTTGACCCAACAAGTGCTTCACAGAAGTTTATAATGCAGAGCCGTAAAAATAAAAAATCATATTTTTTCACAAAAATAATCTTTTCGCCACCAATTTTTTATTTTCCCAAGGGTAAGAGAAGAAATTAGACCACAAAAGTTGTTGTGCAATTTGTCCTGAGTGCGACGATACCCCATATGTGGGGGTAAACCACTGTTTGGGCGCATGGCAGAGCTCGGAAGGAAAGGAGCGCCATTTGACTTTTCAATGCAAAATTGACTGGAATTGAGATGGGACGCCATGTTGCGTTTGGAGAGCCCCTGATGTGCCTAAACATTGGAACCCCTCACAAGTGACACCATTTTGAAAAGTAGACCCCTTAAGGAACTTATCTAGATGTATGGTGAGCACTTTGACCCAACAAGTGCTTCACAGAAGTTTATAATGCAGAGCCGTAAAAATAAAAAATCTTATTTTTTCACAAAAATGATCTTTTCGCCCCCAATTTTTTATTTTCCCAAGGGTAAGAGAAGAAATTAGACCACAAAAGTTGTTGTGCAATTTGTCCTGAGTGCGACGATACCCCATATGTGGGGGTAAACCACTTTTTGGGTGCATAGCAGAGCTCGGAAGGGAAGGAGCGCCATTTGACTTTTCAATGCAAAATTGACTGGAATTAAGATGGGACGCCATGTTGGTTTGGAGAGCCCCTGATGTGCCTAAACATTAAAAACCCCCACAAGTGACACCATTTTGGAAACTAGACCCTCTAAGGAACTTATCTAGATGTGTTTTGAGAGATTTGAACCCCCAAGTGTTTCACTACAGTTTATAACGCAGAGCCGTTAAAATAAATTTATTTTTTTTTCGCAAAAATTTTTTAGCCCCCAGTTTTGTATTTTCACAAGGGTAACATAATAAATTGGACCCCAAAAGTTGTTGTCCAATTTTTCCTGAGTACGCTGATACCCCATATGTGGGGGGGAACCACTGTTTGGGCGCATGGCAGAGCTCGGAAGGGAAGGAGCGCCATTTGGAATGCAGACTTAGATGGATTGGTCTGCAGGAGTCACGTTGCATTTGCAGAGCCCCTGATGTACCCAAACAGTACAAACCCCCCACAAGTGACCCCATATTAGAAACTAGACCTCCCATGGAACTTATCTAGATGTGTTGTGAGAACTTTGAACCCCTAAGTGTTTCACTACAGTTTATAACGCAGACCCGTGAAAATAAAAATTCTTTTTTTTTTCACAAAAATGATTTTTTAGCCCCCAGCTTTGTATTTTTACAAGGGTAACAGAATAAATTGGACCCCAAAAGTTGTTGTTCAATTTGTCCTGAGTACGCTGATACCCCATATGTGGGGGGGAACCACTGTTTGGGCTCATGGCAGAGCTCGGAAGGGAAGGAGCGCCATTTGGAATGCAGACTTAGATGGATTGGTCTGCAGGCGTCACGTTGCATTTGCAGAGCCCCTGATGTACCCAAACAGTAGAAACCACCCACAAGTGACCCCATATTGGAAACTAGACCTCCCATGGAACTTATCTAGATGTGTTGTGAAAACTTTGAACCCCCAAGTGTTTCACTACAGTTTACAACGCAGAGCCGTGAAAATAAAAATCCTTTTTTTTCCCACAAAAATGATTTTTAGCCCCCCAAATTTTTATTTTCCCAAGGATAACAAGAGAACTTGGACCCAAAAAGTTGTTGTCCAATTTGTCTCGAGTACGCTGATACCCCATATGTTGGGGTAAACCCCTGTTTGGGCGCACGGGAGAGCTCGGAAGTGAAGGAGCGCCATTTGACTTTTCAATGCAAAATTGACTGGAATTAAGATGGGACGCCATGTTGGTTTGGAGAGCCCCTGATGTGCCTAAACATTAAAAACCCCCACAAGTGACACCATTTTGGAAACTAGACCCTCTAAGGAACTTATCTAGATGTGTTTTGAGAGATTTGAACCCCCAAGTGTTTCACTACAGTTTATAACGCAGAGCCGTTAAAATAAATTTATTTTTTTTTCGCAAAAATTTTTTAGCCCCCAGTTTTGTATTTTCACAAGGGTAACATAATAAATTGGACCCCAAAAGTTGTTGTCCAATTTGTCCTGAGTACGCTGATACCCCATATGTGGGGGGGAACCACTGTTTGGGCGCATGGCAGAGCTCGGAAGGGAAGGAGCGCCATTTGGAATGCAGACTTAGATGGATTGGTCTGCAGGAGTCACGTTGCATTTGCAGAGCCCCTGATGTACCCAAACAGTACAAACCCCCCACAAGTGACCCCATATTAGAAACTAGACCTCCCATGGAACTTATCTAGATGTGTTGTGAGAACTTTGAACCCCTAAGTGTTTCACTACAGTTTATAACGCAGACCCGTGAAAATAAAAATTCTTTTTTTTTTCACAAAAATGATTTTTTAGCCCCCAGCTTTGTATTTTTACAAGGGTAACAGAATAAATTGGACCCCAAAAGTTGTTGTTCAATTTGTCCTGAGTACGCTGATACCCCATATGTGGGGGGGAACCACTGTTTGGGCTCATGGCAGAGCTCGGAAGGGAAGGAGCGCCATTTGGAATGCAGACTTAGATGGATTGGTCTGCAGGCGTCACGTTGCATTTGCAGAGCCCCTGATGTACCCAAACAGTAGAAACCACCCACAAGTGACCCCATATTGGAAACTAGACCTCCCATGGAACTTATCTAGATGTGTTGTGAAAACTTTGAACCCCCAAGTGTTTCACTACAGTTTACAACGCAGAGCCGTGAAAATAAAAATCCTTTTTTTTCCCACAAAAATGATTTTTAGCCCCCCAAATTTTTATTTTCCCAAGGATAACAAGAGAACTTGGACCCAAAAAGTTGTTGTCCAATTTGTCTCGAGTACGCTGATACCCCATATGTTGGGGTAAACCCCTGTTTGGGCGCACGGGAGAGCTCGGAAGTGAAGGAGCACTGTTTTACTTTTTCAATGCAGAATTGGCTGGAATTGAGATCGGACGCCATGTCGCGTTTGGAGAGCCCCTGATGTGTCTAAACAGTGGAAACCCCCCAATTATAAATGAAACCCTAATCCAAACGCACCACTAACCCTAATCCCAACTGTAACCCTAACCACACACCTAACCCAGACACACCCCTAATTCTAATCCCAACCCTAATCCCAACCGTAAATGTAATCCAAACCCTAACCCTAGCCCCAACCCTAGCCCTAACCCTAACCCTAACCCTAACCGGAAAATGGAAATAAATACATTTTTTTTAATTTTATTATTTTTCCCTAAGGCTAGGTTCACATTGCGTTAGGGAAATCCGTTTAGCACTAGCGGATTGCGCTAACACAATGTCTTTTTAGGTGTCGTGTTTAGTGGTCGCGTTAACGTCCCCGCTCTGGAAGATCGGGGATCGGACCTCGGGCGCGCCGCGGACGCTGCAAGCAGCGTCTGAGGCGCGCCACAAAAGAATGGCACCTTGCTAGCGCGAGCCGAAAATGGCACGCTCTAGCGATGCGCTACACCTGAAAATCACATTGCTGTCAATGGTTGTGCTAACAGACCCGTTGCACGGCGTTAATTGTGACATTTTCGCCGTGCAACGCTGTCCGTTAGCGTTAACCCATTAACGCAATGTGAACCTAGCCTAACTAAGGGGGTGATGAAGGGGGGTTTGATTTACTTTTATAGCGAGTTTTTTAGCGGATTTTTATGATTGGCAGCCGTCACACACTAAAAGACGCTTTTTATAGCAAAAAAGTTTTTGCGTCTCCACATTTTGAGACCTATAATTTTTCCATATTTTGGTCCACAGAGTCATGTGAGGTCTTGTTTTTTGCGGGACGAGTTGACGTTTTTATCGGTTACATTTTCGGACACGTGACAGTTTTTGATCGCTTTTTATTCCGATTTTTTTGTGAGGCAGAATGACCAAAAACCAGCTATTCATGAATTTCTTTTGGGGGAGGCGTTTATACCGTTCCGCGTTTGGTAAAATTGATGAAGCAGTTTTATTCTTCGGGTCAGTACGATTACAGCGACACCTCATTTATATCATTTTTTTTATGTTTTGGCGCTTTTATACGATAAAAGCTATTTTATAGAAAAAATAATTATTTTGGCATCGCTTTATTCAGAGGACTATAACTTTTTTATTTTTTTGGTTATGATGCTATATGGCAGCTCGTTTTTTGCGGGACAAGATGACGTTTTCAGAGGTAACATGGTTATTTATATCCGTCTTTTTGATCGCGTGTTATTCCACTCTTTGTTCAGCGTTATGATAATAAAGCGTTGTTTTTTGGCTCGTTTTTTTTTTTTTTTTCTTACGGTGTTCACTGAAGGGGTTAACTAGTGGGCCAGTTTTATAGGTCGGGTCGTTACGGACGCGGCGATACTAAATATGTGTACTTTTATTGTTTTTTTGTTTTTTTTATGTAAAGAAATGTATTTATGGGAATAATATTTTTTTTTTTCTGCTTTATTTAGGAATTTTTTTTTTATTTTTTTTTTTACAAGTGTGGAAATTTTTTTTTTTACTTTTTCACTTTGTCCCAGGGGGGGACATCACAGATCACCGATCTGACAGTGTGCACAGCACTCTATCAGATCGGTGATCTGACATACAGCCGGGCAGGATTAGAGCTGCAGCTGCAGCCTGATCCTGACCCGGAAGTGCTCCCTGCAGGACCCGGATGCAGCCCGGCGGCCATTTTGGATCCGGGGACTGCAGGGAGAAGACGCTCGGTACACGGTGAGCACATCACCGTGTACCGATCGTCTCAGGGAAGCCCGCAGGGAGCCCCCTCCCTGCGCGATGCTTCCCTGCACCGCCGGCACACCGCGATCATCTTTGATCGCGGTGTGCCGGGGGTTAATGTGCCGGGAGCGGTCCGTGACCGCTCCTGGCACATAGTGCCGGATGTCAGCTGCGATAGGCAGCTGACACCCGGCCGCGATCGGCCGCGCTCCCCCCGTGAGCGCGGCCGATCGCATATGACGTACTATCCCGTCCATGGGAATTAAGTCCCAGGTCACCTGGACGGGATAGTACGTCATATGGGATTAAGGGGTTAACTACAGACTGACCAGAGCCCGAAGAACAGTAGCATGTACCTTTGGGATTCTAGTCTCAAAATGGCGCATTCTTGCAACAGCTATTAATCTAAAAATGGAGACAGTCGACGAGATGGTCAAAGCCTGTGTGGTTCTCCACAATTACATAATGGCTAAGGAGCGACCTAACATTGAACTGGATGAACCAGTTGCAAACCCATTGCCTGATTACCAGCATCACCCGCTGAAGTTGGCCACATACGGGACCAATTTGCTGCCTTTTTGAATCAGATATTGGACGTGTCATGGCAGGATAATGTTGTGTAAATGTTCTGTTGGGATTTTGTCTGTACCAGTTGTTTTCTTAAATGTTACTAATATTTGTTGTTAATAAACTTTATTTTTTGGTATCTTGACTGTGTCTCCTATGTATTTCCTCTACAAACCAAGGCTGCCCTCACACTAGCAGTATTTGGTCAGTATTTTATATCAGTATTTGTAAGCCAAAACCAGGAGTGGGTGATAAAGGCAGAAGTGCTAAATATGTTAATATTATACTTTTTCTCTAATTGTTCCACTCCTGGTTTTGGCTTACAAATACTGATGTAAAATACTGACCACATACTGCTAGTGTGATGGCAGCCAGGTTGTTAGTGGTAAGGTTGTTGACGTCATTGCGTCCTGATTCTGTTCTGCAGTATCCATTGGATGCAGACTGAAGAGACAATAGCTGTTTAATATAAAACAGATCTATACTCATCAAGTCAGGTGTCAGAAATAATGAATTCCTGATGCACATATAACAGCCTCATGAATTCACTATTTCTGACCCATGTCCAGGTGAGCATACATATGCCTTCTATGACCGCCATCGTCCCTTCACTTTGTGTGAAATAGATTGCGTACACAGAAGAGAAAAAGGAGGTTATACAAGGCAGTTCTCTACTCACCAGGTCAGGTGTCCTAACTAATGAGTTTTTGGACACCTGACCTGTTGAGTATAGTTCTGCATTGTATTGCCACCATTTTCTCTTCAGTCTGCAACACTAGTCACAGACTAAGCAGAACGAAGAGATTATGGAGAATATACAAGTATAAATTTTTTGGCCCACCTCATATCTCTATACTAAAGACACACAAAGCTGCAGTGTTGTACTTGCTAACTACTGGCGCTATGATGTGGCCAAAAAATAAAGTGTGCGGCGCAGTGTTTTATTTGGCGCATGGTGTGTGTTACCGGCGGCGAATTACACAATTAACCACACATAATTGGGGGCAAAAAACAATAGTATTTATTTTCTTACAAACAAAATGTTTATTTACCTGCCCCTGCTTGGGGTAGAGTGATGGAATTGGGGTGTGTGAAGCTGTGAGGCCTGGCTAAGTGTGGACAATGCAGGGGTGGCAGGAGAAGGGGCAATTAAACTAGTGGGGTCTGGTAGTTCGGGGATGGGGCTTGACACATGAGAGGCCTGATACGCACTGGAAGGGTGGGACAAACCTGACATTATAGACACACTGGGAGGTAAGGGGGCAGGAATACTGATAGTACGCATTTTTTATTTCTTTTCCCTTTCTGGGATCTATGTGTTCTGTGAAGCCTCGGTGGGCTCATTTGTCGCGGCATGGTCGTGGTGGGTGACCTGTCAGGGTCCGGCTGCACTGTGCTTGTAGAGCGTGCAGCCATGCCAGAGTCCAAAGTGCTCATAGAGCGTGCAGCCATGCCAGAGTCCATAGTGCTCGTAGAATGGGCAGCCATGCCAGAGTCCATAGTGCTCGTAGAGCGGAAGGCCATGCCAGGGTCAATTGTGCTCATAGAGCAGGCAGCCATATCACATTTCATAGTGCTTGTAGAGCGGAAGGCCATGCCAGGGTCCGTTGTGCTCATAGAGTGGGCAGCCATATCAGAGTCCATAGTGCTCATAGAGCCGAAGGCCATGCCAGGGTCCATTGTGCTCATAGAGTGGAAGGCCAAGCCTGGGTCCTGCTGCCTCATGGTGGTTGTAGAGCGGAAGTCCATGCCTGGATCCTGCTGCATTGTGGTAGTGGTGGAGCAGAAGGCCATGCCTGGGTCCTGCTGCATCGTGGTGGTGGAGCGGAAGGCCATGCCAGGGTCCTGCTGCTGCATGGTGGCAGCAGTGGAGGAAGTCCAAGCAGGAGCAGCAGTTGTCATGGTGGTGGCAGTGGGCTGTCCAACAGCACTCGGCATGGTGGTGGTGCTGTAGTGGTGTCCGGCAGTGCTAGGAATGGAGGAGGTCGGCATAGAGGTAAAGCATTACAGTGTAGGCACAGGTGGATATGCCGCCACTGTCTGCTGAAAATACCGACTCTGCTGCATAGCCTGCACGTAAGCAGCATTGCAGGCCTGCATGACACTAAGCTGGAGATCAGGAGTAAGGTGTTCCGACATGCCCTGTTCAATTTGGTTAAAAAAATGATGTGCTGGCCTCTGGACGTCGGCTTTTACTTGTTCACGGCTTTTGGTGACCTCCTGGATACATGTATTCATATGGCTAATGGCAGTATCTAGTCAGTCACCCAAAGCCTTGAGTCCATCGTGAAAAACCGAACTCAAGTGCAAAAACTCGGGCATGAGTGACATGTCCGATGCCCTCTGCCGCTGCCGGTAAGAGCCCCCCAAAAAAGGGGCAGAGACAGAGGACTGGGAAAGGGGAACAACTGATGGACCAGATTCATGGTCTCCAGTTGGTGTGGCAGGCCCACTTGCTGCAGCACTGCAGGATGGCTGGGACGGGTCCATGGCTGTCTGATGAAGGACCGCTCCAGAACCTGGGTCAACAGTGTTGCTCCATGTGCTGTGAAAAAAGGGAAAAAAAATTAATACCAAAAACTAAAAAAAGCCAACTCCTGTTGAATAGAAACATACAGATTATGGCAATACAACACAACCTAATACACAGGAAAATGACTTACCTTCTCTGGGCAAGGACCGGTCTTAAAAATGCCAGAATGCGGTGGTATTTATACTTTCGGATCCTTGCTCCAGAACCGCTGGGAACACGGCTCTCTTGACGCAGGTCCTTGTTGAAGAGGTCCTTCATTGAACGCCAATGTGTTTTGACTTTGAGTACTAGTGAAAAAACAAAAAATAATGGTTAGACAATGGACTTTTGGCCGTGCTCACACAACTGTGTGTGATGACAGAAACTCCTGAGAGTTTCTGTCATCACACACAGTTTTGTGAGCACGGCCAAGGTCTCTGCTGCTTCACACTGCATTGCAATACTTACAAAATGCATTTCGGACCTGAGTCGGAGCGTTATCCCAGCCATCCCACATCGCTTTGGCCACCTCATTCCATAGCCGCCGGATCGTCACGTTGTCTGAGTGCTGTGGAACCCGGGTGTCCCACAACAGGACTCGCTCATGGACCAGGGAGATGAGGATATCATTGTCAATGAGGTCCTCATCCCATTTCTGGAACCTAAAAAATAAATGAAGACATTAATGTTGGATACATTAACATAAGGAAAAGAAAGAAAACAGAGGCTGAGAAATGGCATGAATAAGGAAAGTCAAGATAAAAAAGCAGTACAGAATAAAAGTAAAGATAGAGGAAAGTAAAGAATGGAAGATTCAAGAATACTAAAGTGAGGATACAGTAAACAGTCAGCCAGGTATACTTATATGCTGCCGCCTTGCCACCCAACCGTGACCCCGCTGCTCCTGCTCACCCTCTGCCGCAGTGGAAGAAGTGCTCTAAGAAAAGGAAAAAAACATTGTCACATGTGTAGATGTGACAGTGAATACTTACCAATCTGAGGAGTTGAGTACTCACTTCACTGACATGTTCGGGTTGAGAAGGCCCATGACATTGCTCCTCATCGGAAGAAGATGACATTCTGGTGCATGTAAGAAAGAAATGGCAGAAATTAGGACATGTAGAGACAGAAAATAGAAAATAAAGGCATTGGCTAGGATATACTCACATTGGTCAGTGTCTTGTTTCCTACAAGGTTCTTGCCTGCGTCTGCTCTGCTTCTCTGCTGAGTAGTGACCTGGAAATGTCCTCTCCCTCCCTTTATCACCTTGTATGTGGGGGGTGGCTAATCAGTGTCTAGACATGTTTTTCTCTGGTGCAACGTATGCGTTCACAAACGCAAGGAAACGCATGTGCTTGCGGCCGAATGCATTGACATAGACAGCAATACTTTTTTGCCGCATTCCATCCGCTAACAACCGCATACGTTTCTATGCAGCAAATTGATGCCTCTAAAATTACAACATGTAGCGTTTACCGCTCCAAACCGCAGACGACGAAACGACGCATGCGTCGTCAAACGTGGCAAAACGCAATCGAACACAGACACATGCGTCCCTAATGTTAAAGATAGGAATACACAACGCAAGCGGATAATTGCGGAAGAAACGCTGCAGACACAACTACAAATGTGAAAACGGCCTTACATACTTGTGTGATTGACTTCCATTCCACAAAGTATAAAGTGCTTTCCAGAGCGTTTTATTGAAAAGCAACTGCTTCTCTATAATAAACTGGTAAAGGGGTTTTCCACTTTCAGGAAAGTGGACCCCAAATACTCTAAACTGAGCAGGTAATCACTCTTGCCAAAAGTCCAGTGCTTGCTCCCTGCTGCTGATCAGGTGTTTTAGCAGCAGTGGTGATGTCATGTTGACTGTGTGCATCACCGCTGCAGCTAATCACTGAGCTGGCAGGAAAAAAGCAGATATAATCTACAGGTACTCTTTACTGATCGGCTTTGTTTCCTACGGCATGTGAAAAATATAGATAGCACTCGTACACAAAAACCAGACTTCTGCATGAGGCCCTACTTGCTAAGCGGCCTTTTAAAGTCATGTTAATATCGGAAACATTTTACTTCTGATATATACAGTATATATACCTTTCTATCTGTACCTTCATAATCTTTTTTTGTTACCTATTTTCTCCAGCATCTTCATTTGCAAATTATCATTTGAACATGATATTTTCAGATGTTACGACTTTGTTCTTAGGATGTAACAGAATTGTGGAAGTCAACAGTTCTTTTTCTGAAGTCTAGGCTGGTTTGCTTTGATTTTCCCATAATGTCAAACAAAACAGCAAGTAGGCTTTGAAGATATGCATTAAAAGACTGTCGCATGTACACCTCCATTTAACTAAAAACATATCAATTAGCCTATTAGAAGCTTCTAAAGCCATGCCATTGATTTCTACAGCTTACCATGCTATTTAACCCCTCTGTGACCTTAGACGTACTATCCCGTCGAGGTGCCCTGGGCTTATCTGACCCTGGACGGGATAGTACGTCATAGCCGATCGGCCGCGCTCACGGGGGGAGCGCGGCCGATCGCGGCCGGGTGTCAGCTGCTTATCGCAGCTGACATCCGGCACTATGTGCCAGGAGCGGTCACGGACCGCCCCCGGCACATTAACCCCTGGCACACCGCGATCAAAGATGATCGCGATGTGCCGGCGGTGCAGGGAAGCACCGCGCAGGGAGGGGGCTCCCTGCGGGCTTCCCTGAGACCCCCGGAGCAACGCGATGTGATCGCGTTGCTGCGAGGGTCTCACCTCCCTCCCTGCTTCCTCCAGCCCCGGATCCAAGATGGCCGCGGATCCGGGTCCTGCAGGGAGGGAGGTGGCTTCAAAGAGCCTGCTCAGAGCAGGCACTGTGAAGGCTGCAGCGCTGCATGTCAGATCAGTGATCTGACAGAGTGCTGTGCAAACTGTCAGATCACTGATCTGTGATGTCCCCCCCTGGGACAAAGTAAAAAAGTTAAAAAAAAAATTTCCAAATGTGTAAAAAAAAAATAAAAAAAATATTCCAAAATAATGAAAAAAAAAAAAAATATTATTCCCATAAATACATTTCTTCATCTAAATAAAAAAAAAAAACCCAATAAAAGTACACATATTTAGTATCGCCGCGTCCGTAACGACCCGACCTATAAAACTGTCCCACTAGTTAACCCCTTCAGTAAACACCGTAAGAAAAAAAAAAAAAACGAGGCAAAAAACAACGCTTTATTATCATACCGCCGAACAAAAAGTGGAATAGCACGCGATCAAAAGGACAGATATAAATAACCATGGTACCGCTGAAAGCGTAATATTGTCCCGCAAAAAACGAGCTGCCATACAGCATCATCAGCAAAAAAATAAAAAAGTTATAGTCCTGAGAATAAAGCGATGCAAAAATAATTATTTTTTCTGTAAAATAGTTTTTATCGTATAAAAGC
The DNA here is from genome assembly GCF_032444005.1 of Ranitomeya imitator. Classification (NCBI taxonomy): domain Eukaryota; kingdom Metazoa; phylum Chordata; class Amphibia; order Anura; family Dendrobatidae; genus Ranitomeya; species Ranitomeya imitator. Next base: position 876,760,790 of record NC_091282.1, on the reverse strand, counting down.
GACAAACCATAAAAAAATGATATAAATGAGGTATCGCTGTAATCGTACTGACCCGAAGAATAAAACTGATTTATCAATTTTACCAAACGCGGAACGGTATAAACGCCTCCCCCAATAGAAATTCATGAATAGCTGGTTTTTGGTCATTCTTCCTCACAAAAATCGGAATAAAAAGCGATCAAAAAATGTCACGTGCCCGAAAATGTTTTCAATAAAAACATCAACTCGTCCCGCAAAAAACAAGACCTCACATGACTCTGTGGACCAAAATATGGAAAAATTATAGCTCTCAAAATGTGGTATTGCAAAAAATATTTTTTGCAATAAAAAGGGTCTTTCAGTGTGTGACAGCTGCCAATCATAAAAATCCGCTAAAAAACTCGCTATAAAAGTAAATCAAACCCCCCTTCATCACCCCCTTAGTTAGGGAAAAATAAAAAAAAAAGTATTTATTTCCATTTTCCCATTAGGGCTAGGGTTAGGGCTAGGGTTAGGGCTAGGGCTAGGGTTAGGGCTAGGGTTAGGGCTAGGGTTAGGGTTAGGGCTAGGGTTAGGGTTAGGGCTAGGGTTAGGGCTAGGGTTAGGGTTAGGGCTAGGGTTAGGGCTAGGGTTAGGGTTAGGGCTAGGATTAGGGCTAGGGTTAGGGTTGGGGCTACAGTTAGGGTTGGGGCTAAAGTTAGGGTTAGGGTTTAGATTACATTTACAGTTGGGAATAGGATTGGGATTAGGGTTAGGGGTGTGTCAGGGTTAGAGGTGTGGTTAGGGTTACCGTTGGAATTAGGGTTAGGGGTGTGTTTAGATTAGGGTTTCAGTTATAATTGGGGGGTTTCCACTGTTTCGGCACATCAGGGTCTCTCCAAACACGACATGGCGTCCGATCTCAATTCCAGCCAATTCTGCGTTGAAAAAGTAAAACAGTGCTCCTTCCGTTCCGAGCTCTCCTGTGTGCCCAAACAGGGGTTTACCCTCACATATGGGGTATCAGCGTACTCAGGACAAATTGGACAACAACTTTTGTGGACCAATTTCTCCTGTTACCCTTGGGAAAATACAAAACTGGGGGCTAAAAAATAATTTTTGTGGGAAAACAAAAAGATTTTTTATTTTCACGGCTCTGCGTTATAAACTGTAGTGAAACACTTGGGGGTTCAAAGTTCTCACAACACATCTAGATAAGTTCATTGAGGGGTCTAGTTTCCAATATGGGGTCACTTGTGGGGGGTTTCTACTGTTTAGGTACATTAGGGGCTCTGCAAACGCAATGTGACGCCTGCAGACCAATCCATCTAAGTCTGCATTCCAAATGATGCTCCTTCCCTTCCGAGCCCTCCCATGCGCCCAAACGGTGGTTCACCCCCACATATCGGGTATCAGCGTACTCAGGACAAATTGGACAACAACATTTAGGGTCCAATTTCTCCTGCTAACCTTGGAAAAATACAAAACTGAAGGCTAAAATATAATTTTTGTGGAAAAAAAAAATTTTTTATTTGCACGGCTCTGCGTTATAAACTGTAGTGAAATACTTGGGGGTTCAAAGCTCTCACAACACATCAAGATGAGTTCCTTAGGGGGTCTACTTTCCAAAGTGGTGTCACTTGTGGGGGGTTTCTACTGTTTAGGTACATTAGGGGCTCTGCAAATGCAATGTGACGCCTGCAGACCATTCCATCTAAGTCTGCGTTCCAAATGGCGCTCCTTCCCTTCCGAGCCCTCCCATGCGCCCAAACGGTGGTTCCCCCCCACATATGGGGTATCAGTGTACTCAGGACAAATTGAACAACAACTTTTGGGGTCCAATTTCTCCTGTTACCCTAGGGAAAATACAAAACTGGGGGCTAAAAAATAATTTTTGTGGGAAAAAAATGTTGTTTTATTTTTATGGCTCTGCATTATAAACTTCTGTGAAGCCCTTGGTGGGTCAAAGTGCTCACCACACATCCAGATAAGTTCCTTAGGGGGTCTACTTTCCAAAATGGTGTCACTTGTGGGGGGTTTCAATGTTTAGGCACATCAGTGGCTCTCCAAACGCAACATGGCGTCCCATCTCAATTCCTGTCAATTTTGCATTGAAAAGTCAAACGGCGCTCCTTCCCTTCCGAGCTCTCCCATGCGCCCAAACAGTGGTTTACTGCCACATATGGGGTATCAGCGTACTCAGGACAAATTGGACAACAACTTTTGAGGTCCAATTTCTTCTCTTACCCTTGGAAAAATAAAAAATTGGGGGCAAAAATATAATTTTTGTGAAAAAATATGATTTTTTATTTTTACGGTTCTGCATTATAAACTTCTGTGAAGCACTTGGTGGGTCAAAGTGCTCACCACACATCCAGATAAGTTCCTTAGGGGGTCTACTTTCCAAAATGGTGTCACTTGTGGGGGGTTTCAATGTTTAGGCACATCAGGGGCTCTCCAAACGCAACATGGCGTCCCATCTCAATTCCTGTCAATTTTGCATTGAAAAGTCAAACGGCGCTCCTTCCCTTCCGAGCTCTCCCATGCGCCCAAACAGTGGTTTACTGCCACATATGGGGTATCAGCGTACTCAGGACAAATTGGACAACAACTTTTGGGGTCCATTTTTTCCTGTTACCCTTGGTAAAATAAAACAAATTGGAGCTGAAGTAAATTTTTTGTGTAAAAAAGTTAAATGTTCATTTTTATTTAAACATTCCAAAAATTCCTATTAAACACCTGAAGGGTTAATAAACTTCTTGAATGTGGTTTTGAGCACCTTGAGGGGTGCAGTTTTTAGAATGGTGTCACACTTGGGCATTTTCTATCATATAGACCCCTCAAAATGACTTCAAATGAGACGTGGTCCCTAAAAAAAATGGTGTTGTAAAAATGAGAAATTGCTGGTCAACTTTTAACCCTTATAACTCCCTAACAAAAAAAAAATTTGGTTCCAAAATTATGCTGATGTAAAGGAGACATGTGGGAAATGTTACTTATTAAGTATTTTGTGTGACATATCTCTGTGATTTAATTGCATAAAAATTCAAAGTTTGAAAATTGCGAAATTTTCAAAATTTTCGCCAAATTTCCATTTTTTTCACAAATAAACGCAGGTACTATCAAAGAAATTTTACCACTATCATGAAGTACAATATGTCACGAGAAAACAGTGTCAGAATCACCAGGATCCATTGAAGCGTTTCGGAGTTATAACCTCATAAAGGGACAGTGGTCAGAATTGTAAAAATTGGCCTGGTCATTGACGTGCAAACCACCCTTGGGGGTAAAGGGGTTAAAGGGAATCTGATAGCAAGTTTTTGTTACCTTACATGAGAGCAGCCTGATGTAAGAAAAGAGAAGATGAATCTAATGTTGTATCATTTAGATTACTGAGTGCAACCTTTCTCAAACAATCAGAGTTTTTAGATTAAGTATTGAAGAAGAGCTGAGGAAGCTAACCCCGCCCACATCAGACTCTGTATATACAATGTTTATAGACAGTGAGCTGCCTATCACAGGAGGGGGAGTGTTGAACTATCATGCACGCGCTACGGTATCCCGTAATGAAAAGCTCCTCATCCTTAAACAATCATTACATGCAAACAAAATAATGGAGCTTGATAAAGAGAGGCATTGCTGAATTCTGTGTTTTAACCCCTACCTCATGCTGTCTTCAGATTAAATAGCAGAAACCTGTTAACAGATTCCCTTCAAAGGCAAAGTCAACTTGTTGTATGCAAGCTTCTGAGTCACTAGTATTTTGATATAATAAATTATAAATGAAATACCGTATATACTCGAGTATAAGCCAAGATTTTCAGCCCATTTTTTTGGGCTGAAAGTCCCCCTCTCGGCTTATACTCGAGTCATACGCAGGGGTCGGCAGGGGAGGGGGAGCAGGGGCTATCTAATTATACTTACCTACTCCTGGTGCGGTTTCTGCGCGTCCCTGCTTCTTCCAGCGCTGCATATTCTTCCTGTACTGAGCGGTCACATGGTACCGCTCATTACAGTAATGAATATGCAGCTCCACCTCCCATAGGGGTGGAGCCGCATATTCATTACTGTAATAAGCAATAGCGGTGACCGCTCAGTACAGGAAGAATATGCAATGCCGGGGAAGTAGGGACTACACCGCGCCAGGAGCAGGTAAGTATACGGGGAGGGGGAGCGCAGCGCTGCGTGATATTTACCTCTCCTCATTCCGGTGCGGCTCCGTCATCAGCATCCTCTGGCTGTGACGCTTAGGTCAGAGGGCGCGATGACGTAGTCAGTGCGCACCCTCTGCTGAACGTCAGTGCTAGACGGAGCCGCACCCAAACGAGGAACAGGTAAAAGTGCCGGGGTCCTGAGCGACGGAGAGGTGAGTATATGATTTTTTTTTATCGCAGCCACAGCAAATGGGGCAAGTGACTGTATGGAGCATCTGTATGGGGCCATAACGATTGTGCAGCACTATAAGGGGCAGTGACTGTATGGAGCATCTGTATGGGGCCATAACGATTGTGCAGCACTATAAGGGTCAGTGAATGTATGGAGCATCTTATGGGGCCATAACGATTGTGCAGCACTATAAGGGGCAGTGAATGTATGGAGCATCTGTATGGGGCCATAACGATTGTGCAGCACTATAAGGGACAGTGACTGTATGGAGCATCTGAATGGGGCCATAACGATTGTGCAGCACTATAAGGGGCAAGTGTCTGTATGGAGCATCTTATGGGGCCCTTATTACCCTTTATGCAGGATTACATGGGACATATTTTAATATAGAGCATTTAATGGGACCCATCAAACTTTATGAAGCATTATATGGAGCTCCTGATTCAATATGGATATTCAAAAACATTTAACCTACTGATGTCTCAATTAATTTTACTTTTATTGGTATCTATTTTTACTTTTGACATTTACCGGTAGCTGCTGCATTTTCCACCCTAGGCTTATACTCGAGTCATTAAGTTTTCCCAGTTTTTTGTAGCAAAATTAGGGGGGTCGGATTATATTCGGGTTGGCTTATACTCGAGTATATACAGTAATCTGGACACATTTGAAGGAAAAATTGCTTTTAGTAGTAGATATTGTTGATGTTCTGAACAATGTGCTTAAAACATAGATTACATGGAACCTGTGTAAGTGTTAAATGCCCAAGCGAGGTAGTCGTGGGCGAGCTTTGGTTCCCACTCGCTCTGGCGTCCTACAGACAAGGGGTGTCTCAGTCCTGGTATGCTGCTGTATATGTGGTGCTTCCCACTTACTCTTGGCCAGCAGGCCCTTTCCAAGTCCAGGAATGACTCTTCTGGAACCAGGGCTGCAAGCAGTCCAGGACACACGTAGTTACAAAAACCAAACTTTTACTTAGAGAATGGCAGTCTGTGCAGTATTTACAAACGGGTTTAAAGGATAAAGCCCAATGGATAGTTATCTTTCCCACAGGCACCGGATACAACTTTAGCCCTGGTTCTCGGGATAGTTGGCATATCCGCCTTTCTGGCTTTCCTAACCCTTGTGGATCTTCATCACCTCTAGCAGCATTTTTGGATTGCAATACCTTCAGCCCTATGCAGTCTGAGTCCATTTTTTCATCTAGCTTCACAAGCTGAGTGTACCCTGGGCCATGACTCCCTGATGTCCATCTCAAGGTTGCCTTTGGCCATTAGGCGGAATCACACTGAAGGTATTTACAGCAATCTGCTGTCCCGATTATTGAGCTCACGCCGTTCCTAGCAGCCCACTATTCGTGATGCATATGCACTCCTGCCCTCCCATTAACTGACTTGTCACCTCCTGCCTCTAACACTCAGTGCCCCCTCCCATCTGGGCTGGCCACTTCAGTTAACCCTATCCCAGCTAACTGCAGCTCCATGGGGTATCTACCTGTACCACATAGAAGTACATAAAGCACATTTAACCCTTCCGGGATCTGGGAGCAATCCATGGGCTCCCACCAGCGTTACATAAAAGATAAATATTAGTTTTCATGATTTAAACCTAAGAGTATGCAAACATAGGGCTATGATATTATGATATACAGTTTTGCTCAAAAGTTTACATATCCCAGCAGAATTTTTGCTTTCTTGGCCTTTTTTCAGAGAATATTAATGATAACACCAAAACTTTTTCTCCACTCATGTTTAGTGGTTGGTTGAAGCCATTCATTGTCAAACTACTGTGTTTTCTCTTTTTAAATCATAATGACAACCCAAAACATCCAAATGACTCTGATCAAAAGTTTACATACCCCATTTCTTTATACCATGTATTGCCCCCTCTAACATCAATGACAGCTTGAAATCTTTTGTGATAATTGTGGATGAAGTTATTTTCTCAGATGGTAAATGTTACGGATCTGCAACACAGGACTAAGGTAGAAGGGGGAAAACTGACCCTGCACTATCACTAGGCTGAAACCCTACGATGGAGTGGGCGACCCATTCCTTGCGAACAGACCCACCGACGATCCTAGGTTATTCTCAAGCAAAGACCTATAGATAAAGGGAAGGGGTTCCCTAAAAGAACTAAGGACTGGTTACAAAAACGGGTCACCTCCTAGTAGAAAACACAGAGAAGGCTGCAGAAACCAATAGAAAACAGAAACTAAGGCTAGCTGAACCAGAGGTACTAGTACTGCACAAATAACACACAGATCACTAAGCAAAGCACCAAGCTGGAGCTCAAGCACATTAACACTGTTGTCCAGCAAGGACTGGGAGGCAGGTGCTGGTTAATAAAGAGTGAATCAAACACCTGACCCAAGACAAACCCAGCACCAGAGGAAAAAGACCAGCAGCCAGAACTCCACAAGAAAATGTCGGATAGTAACAAACTAAACAGATTCTAACAGTAAAGCTGCCCCCTCTTCTAGTAAAAAGCCTCCAGTTCCTGTAAATTCCTGGGCTGTCTAGCATTAACTGCACGCTTGACATCTCCACAGAGTGGCTCAATGATATTGAGGTCAGAAGACTGAGATGGCCACTCCAGAACCTTTACTTTGTTCTGTTATAGACAATGACAGTTCGACTTGACCTTGTGTTTTGGATCGTTGTCATCTTGGAACATTCAAGTACATCCCATGCGCAGCTTCTGGGCTGAGAATTGCAAATTTGCCTCCAGTATTTGCTGATAATGTGCTGTATTTATCTTTCCTTCAACTTTGACCAAGTTTCCTGTGCCTTTGTAGCTCAAAAATCCCTAAAATATCAGCATCCACCTCGGTGCTTTACAGTAGGAAAGGTGTTCCTTTCATCATAGGCCTTGTTGACCTCTCTCCATATGTAACGTTTATGATTATGGCCAAAAAGTTCAATATTGGTCTCATCACTCCTTGTTCCAGAAGTTTTGAGGCTTGTCTCTGTGCTGTTTTGCGTATTGTAGGCGAGATACTTTGTGGCATTTGCAATCATCAGCCCAGAAGCTGCACATGGGACTTACTTGGACTTTCCAACATGACAACGATCCAAAACACAAAGCCAAGTCAACCTGTCATTGGCTACAGCTGAACAAAGTTAAGGTTCTGGAGTGGCCATCTCAGTCTCCTAACCTCAATATCATTTAGCCACTCTGGGGAGATCTCAAGCATGCAGTTCATGCTAGACAGCCCAGGAATTTAACAGGAACTGGGGGCTTTTTGCCAAGAAGAGTAGGCAGCTTTACCATATGAAAAAAAAAGAACCTCATTGACAACAACCACAAAAGACTTCAAGCTGTCATTGATGTTAGAGGGGACAATACACAGTATTAAGAAATGGGGGTATGTAAACTTTTGATCATGGTCATTTAGATGTTTTCGGTTGTCATTATGATTTAAAAGGAGAAAACACAGTAGTTTGACAATAAATGGCTTCAGCCAACCACTAACCATGAGTGGAGAAAAAGTTTTGGTGCTATCATTCATAGTCTCTGAAAAAAAGGCCAAGAAAGCAAAAATTCTACCGGGGTACAGTGGGGAAAAAAGTATTTAGTCAGCCACCAATTGTGCTCCCACTTAAAAAGATGAAAGAAGCCTGTAATTGACATCATAGGTAGACAACAACTATGAGAGTCAAAATGAGAAAACCACCTTATCTGATCTGGCAAGATTTATTTAGCAAATTATTGTGGAAAATAAGTATTTGGTCATTAACAAAAGTTCATCTCAATATTTTGCTATATATAATTTGTTGGCAATCACAGAGGTCAAACGTTTTCTGTAAGTCTTCACAAGGTTGGCACACACTGTTGGTCAACTCCCTCCAAAGGTTTTCTATAGGAATGAGATCTGGAGACTATCTAGGCCACTCCAGTACCTTCATATGCTTCTTATGAAGCCACTCCTTCGTTGCCCTGGTGGTGTGCTTGGGATCATTATCATGCTGAAAGACCCATCCACATTTCATCTTCAAATCTTCAATGCCCTTGCTGATGGAAGGAGGTTTGCACTCAAAATCTCATGATACATGGCCCGTTTCATTCTTTCATGTAAATGGATCAGTTGTCCTGGTCCCTTTGCAGAGAAAGAGCCCCAAAGCATGATGTTATCACCCTCATGCTTCATAGTATGTATGGTGTTCTTTCAACCCAGCATTCTGTCTCCTCCATACACATCGAGTTTTGTTTCTACCAAATAGTTACTTTGGTTTCATCAGACCATATGATATTCTCCCAATACTCTTCTGGATAATCCAAATGCTCTCTAGAAAACTTCAGATGGGCCTGGACATGTACTGGCTTAAGCAGGGGGACATATCTGGCACTGCATAATCTGAGTCCCTGGCAGTGTAGTATGTTACTGATGGTAACTTTTGTTACAGTGGTCCCAGCTCTATGCAGGTCATTCACTAGGTCCCCCGTGTGGTTCTGATATTTTTGCTCACCGTCCTTGTAATCATTTTGACCCCACGGGTGAGATCTTGCATGGAGCTCCAGATCGAGGGAGATTATCAGTGGTCTTGTATATCTTCCATTTTCTTATTATTGCTCCCACTGTTGATTTCATCATACGAAGCTGCTTGCCTATTGCAGATTCAGTCTTACCAGCCTGATGCAGGGCTGCAACCTTGTATCTGGTGTCCTTCAACAGCTCTTTGGTCTTCACCATAGTGGAGCTTAGAACATGACTCTTTGTAGTTGTGGACAAGTATATTTTATACTGATAACAAGTTCAAACAGGTGCCATTACTACAGGTAATGAGTGGAGGACAGAGGAGCTTCTTAAAGAAGAAGTTACAAGTCTGTGAGAGCCAGAAATCTAGCATGTTTTTAGGTGACCAAATACCTATTTTCCACTGTAATTTGCAAAATAAATCTTGCCAAATCAGACAAGTTGATTTTCTGGATTTGTTTTCTCATTTTGACTCTCATAGTTATGGTCAATAACAGGCCTCTCTCAACTTTTTAAATGGGAGAACTTGCACAATTGATGGCTGACTAAATACTTTTTCCCCTACTGTATGTAAACTTTTGAGCACAACTGTAGGGTTCTTCTTGGACGTGCACTCTTTAGAAGCTGCAGAGTTCCTCTAATAAGATTCAGGCCTGCAATAAATATAATTTACAGCAGCCTTATAATCTGAGGGGACATAATTTGCTGGATATGAAGCAATAAATTCTTGAATCATAGGTAAATCCACTTAAGTAGCCGTACTGCTTGTAATCATTTATTAAACCAAACATATAAATACATGACATATATTAGAAAAATTAGACTATAATAAATCGTCCATATGTCACGCGAGGCCCTTATTACTGCCAGTGTGAGAAGAGACTTCTTGTTCTCATTTTTCAGCAGGACAAGATACCTCAGTTTCTTCCTAATCCCACCAGCGTCTCATCTTTTCAACTCCCATGGGTGACAATAGTGCCGTACCACACCCAGGGCTGCCACCTCCCAGCCAGGGGTGTCTTTCACAGGGGGAGGGAGATGATAGAGCAGTCAGTGACAGTGCACCATGTGTTACAGAGTAAGGAATCATTGCTTTCCTTCTGTCAGACTGTGCCCTGAGGGAAGAGTGATGACACTGAGAGACTTCATCTGATGTCCACACAGGGCTTGCAGGGAAGCACCAGCGTTCTGTACAGAGGAGGTGAGTGTGTGGCAGGACGACTGTGGGATCCTATAATAAGCCAGGTGGACTATAATGGCAACCTGCAAGTACGGGCCAGCATGACTTACTAACTTGTCAGAGAAAGGCTGTTCACTAACTAGGGTGAAGGGTCGGAAATTGAAAATATATATATATATATGTATATATATATATATATATATATATATACACATATATATATATATATATATATATTTATATATATATTTATACAATGGATATTTGATTTAGTTTTTTTTTTTTGCTAAATCAATTGATTTCACAGACTAATCATGTGTTTGTTTGTTCTATGTATTGGAAAATATTTTTACACCATTTTTCTTATTCACAATGTGCTAGTAAAGAATGCATATAAACTCTATGGAACTGTATTTAGTTCTCTGCAATAGCCATTAGATAAACTGAATGTAGAAGATATGACAGCAGTCCTGTGTAAAAGTATGGATCAATGTATGGATCAATGGATAGATATATGTAATAGAGCTAAAAATGATAAAAGCAGGGACAATATTCTATTTATACCACTGTGAAGCCTGACAAGGAAGACAGGTATCTGCTACTCCAGTGTTATCATATTGGTCGTTGGAAATGACAATGGTTCTGTGTCTCTGGATAAACTACTGAGATATAATAGCAGTATTTCATGTAGATGTAATTCTGTAGAGGATAGTTGCCAATCACATCACTCGCAGGTTTCTGCAGCACACACCGCTCAAAGCCACTGAGCTGAGTGACTCAATGACTGCAGCGATGCAACGACAGAGACTCAGCACTGGACCTGGGAAGGATGATTAAAGCACAGTCTGTTTATATACAAACTATGCCTGAGGACAGAGGTTTTCTGAAATCAGAAATCTCCTTGAAGGTGCTCCCATCACAACTAGTAAGGGGCTATGCTCATTGTCATCCATACCTCACAATGACTGCATATTCTGCTGCTGGAGATCAAGAAGGCATCGTACAATTCTTCTTCATGGGCCCGTTGAGCTTGGTGGCCACCCATATGTAAAACTGTCTGCATTATTTACGACAAGATAAATGATCTACAACCCCTGACAAAAATTATGCAATCACCGGCCTTGGAGGATGTTCATTCAGTTGTTTAATTTTGTAGAAAAAAAAGCAGATCACAGACATGGCACTAAAGTCATTTCAAATGGCAACTTTCTGGCTTTAAGAAACACTTAAAGAAATCAAGAACAAAAAATGTGGTAGTCACTGGTCAGTAATGGTTGCTTTTTTTAACCAAGCATAGGGTAAAAATGATGGAATCACTCAATTATGAGGGGAAAAATTATGGAATTATGAAAAACCAACAAAAAAACTCTCGAAAACATCAGTAGTATTTTGTTGCACCACCTCTGGCTTTTATAACAGCTTGCAGTCTCTGAGGCATGGACTTAATGAGTGTCAAACAGTACTCTTCATCAATCTGGCTCCAACTTTCTCTGATTGCTGTTGCCAGATCAGCTTTGCAGGTTGGAGCCTTGTCATAGTTGTCAAAGTTTTCTTCAACTTCCACCAAAGATTTTCGATTGGATTGAGATCCGGACTATTTGCAGGCCATGACATTGACCTTATGTGTCTTCTTTCAAGGAATGTTTTCACAGTTTTTGCTCTATGGCAGGATGCATTATCATCTTGAAAAATGATTTCTTCATCCCCAAACATCCTTTCAATTGATGGGATAAGAAAAGTGTCCAAAATATCAACATAAACTTGTGCATTTATTGAAGATGTAATGGCAGCCATCTCCCCAGTGCCTTTACCTGACATACAGCCCCATATCATCAGTGACTGTGGAAATTTGCATGTTCTCTTCAGGCAGTCATCTTTATAAATCTCATTGGAACGGCACCAAACAAAAGTTCCAGCATCATCACCTTGCCCAATGCAGATTCGTGATTAATCGCTGAATATGACTTTCATCCAGTCATCCAGTCCACGATTGCTTTTCCTTAGCCCATTGTAACCTTGTTTTTTCTGTTTGGGTGTTAATGATAGCTTTTGTTTAGCTTTTCTGTATGTAAATCCTATTTCCTTTAGGCGGTTTCTTACAATTCGGTCACAGACGTTGACTCCAGTTTCCACCCATTCGATCCTCATTTGTTTTGTTGTGCATTTCCTGTTTTGGAGACATATTGCTTTTAGTTTCTGGTTTTGACACTTTGATGTCTTCCTTAGTCTACCAGTATGTTTGCCTTTAACAACCTTTCCATGTTGTTTGTATTTAGTCCAGATTTTAGACACAGCTGACTGTGAACAACCAACATCTTTTGCAACATTGCATGATGATTTACCCTATTTTAAGAATTTGATAATCCTCTCCTTTGTTTCAATTGACATCTCTCGTGTTGGAGCCATGATTCATGGCAGTCCACTTGGCGCAAAGTGTTATCACTCCTTTTTAGATGCAGACTAACGAGCAGATCTAATTTGATGCAGGTGTTAGTTTTGGGAATGAAAATTTACAGGGTAATTCCATAATTTTTCTCTCATATTTGAGTGACTCCATAATTTTTCCCCTATGCTTGGTTAAAAAACGTAACCATTACTGACTACCACATTTTTTGTTCTTGATTTCTTTTATTTCTTAAAGCCAGAAAGTTGCCATTTGAAATTACTTTAGTTTTGTGCCATGTCTGTGATCTGCTTTTTTTCTAAAAAGTAAACAACTGAATGAACATCCTCCAAGGCCGGTGATTACATAATTTTTGCCAGGAGTTGTACTAATGTTTCACAAAAAGAAAATAGAAAGTGGGAGGGAGGTTAGATTGCGATTCTTATACCCATAGCAATTGCTCATAAAAGAGGAACTAAGACTGAAAAACACAATATGCCTGAGCCAGTACCATTAATAACTAACTTAATGTTTTAACCATTTAAAGAAAATCTGCCCCTAGATCATGCTGTTTTCATATAACAGAAACCCTGATTCCAGCAATGTATCACTTGCTGGGCTGATTGTTGTATTTTTGAAAAAAACACTGTTTTATCAGCAGGAAATTCTCATTAGAGGACTAGTGAACTTGCTGCTATGTAGTCCTCCATATTCATGAGCTCTGTATTACCCCAGATCCACCACTCTTTGATAGCTATCTGCCCATACACAGTGTACACAAAAAGCTGCCAATCAGTGGTGTGGATGGGGTAATACTGAAAATGGATGACTACATGGCAGCAGGTTTACTCTCCTGTAGTGATAATCTGCTCCTGATAAAACAATAATTGTATCAAAACTGCAGCAAGTAGCCCCATTTGTGGAGAAAATACAGTAGTTTGACAATAAATGGCTTCACCCAACCACTAACCATGAATGGAGAAAAAGTTTTGGTGTTATCATTCATATTCTCTGAAAAAAGGCCAAGAAAGCAAAAATTCTGCTGGGGTATGCAAACTTTTGAGCACAACTGTAGGTATGCACACAGATAGGAACATGGGTCAACAGTACACAGTATTGTTGTGGGGTGTACACAGATGCTAGTAAACAGGTATGCAAATATGAACTATTTTAAAGATTAAAAAAAGAAAGAATAGCACCCCCTTTTCCAAAAAGCATAAGACAGGAAAAACTAGGTAGGTATATGTCCAAAAAACAGGCATGTGTGACAGGTTATTGTATTCATCAGCCATGTGTGGGTGTAATATTAGACTTTTCAAATAACTGTGAAAACATAATTAAAAAAAAAACATGCACATTTTGTGAGGAAGACTGTTGCATTTAAATTACTGGAATGTTTGGAATCTTCTTTATTTTTTTTTAACAATAGATACAGTTGAAACCAGAAGTTTACACACACTGTATAGAAAGAGACAGATGCATATTTTTTCTCAATATGTGAAATGAAATCAGAATAAACCTTTCCTGTTTTAGGTCAACTAAGATTACCAAAATTATTAATACCGTATTTTTCAGACTATGAGATGCACCGGACCATAAGACGCAACTAGGTTTTAAAAGAGGAAATTAGAAAAAAAAATTGAAGCAAAAAATGTGGTCAATTCTATACTTAATATCCCCATCCTGGTATGCATGGCTCCCTTATCTCTATCCTGGTATGCAAGGCCCCCATCTCTGTCCTGTATGCATGGCCCCATATTTATCCTGGTATGATTGGCCCCCATCCTGGTATGCAGAGACCCATCCTTATCCTGGTATGCAGGACCTCCATCTCCATCCTGGTATGCATGGCCCCAATCCCTACCCTGGTATGCAGGGACTCGATCTCCGTCCTGGTATACATGGCACCATCCTTATCCTGGCATGATTGGCCTCCATCCTAGTATGAATGACCCCATCCTAATCCTGGTATGCATGGACCCATCCTTATCCAAATTGAACTTTTTGGGCAGAATGACCATCTTTGCGTTTGGAGGAAAAAGGGAGACGCTTGGAAGCCTAAGAACACCATCCCAACTGTGAAACACTGGGGTGGCAGCATCATGTTGTGGGGTTGTTTTGCTGCAGGAGGGACTGGTTCACTTCACAAAATAGACATCATCATGAGAAAAGAAGCTTATGTGGCAATACTGAAGCAACATCTCAAGACATCAGCCAGGAAGATAAAGCTTGGGCAGATACGGGTCTTTCAAATGGACAATATCCCTAAGTATACTGCTAAATTGGTAATAAGGTGGCTTAAGGATAACAAAGTCAATGTTTTGGAGTGGCCATCACAAAGCCCTGATCTGAATCCTATTGAAAATTTATGGGCAAAACTGAAAAGATGCGAGCAAGGTGACAGACAAACCTGGAACAGTTACACCAGTTTTATCAGGAGGAATGGGCCCAAGTTATGACCAACTATTGTGAGAAGGTTGTGGAAGGATATCCCAAACGTTTGACCCAAGTCATGCAGTGTAAGGGCCTTGGTACCAAATACTAATGAAATATATGTAAACTATTAACTTTGCAGTAAGTAATTTAAATGCCGTAAAACATTCTCCCGCTCATTATTATGTTTGGCCTTTGACAAATACTAATAATTATGGTAATCCTAATTGACCTAAAATGGGAAAGGTTTAATCTGAGAAAAAGATGCATATGTGTCTTTTTATAAATTAAATGAAAATGTCTGGTTTCAACTGTATATAAATACAAACCTTTACAAAAAGAAATGCAAGAAGATGTTGCTTATGCCTTGTCCATCTCACAAGCCAGGAATCACACTTTCTCAGACAGAACAGCTTTTGTTAGGCAAATTAGGACTGAGAGACCAAAATTTTCCTTCTTGTTTGTAGAGCGTCAAGAATGAAAAATATTGGTGTTATTAAGGTGATGTATTTCACCACCTTATCACTTGATTCTCCATATATTATTATTTACAGAGTGAGACTACCACTACCATTTTCTAAGTTCTGCAGTAGTACACTACACTCTGTTTTAGACCGTTCTGCCCCTCTCTGTAAGATCTCTTTCAGATAACCATTTTTGTCTCTCACTAGAGATGAGCGAGCCCAAAGTTAAAAGCTCAGGTTTCGTACTGGACAGTTACTGTCTGCAGCTAAACAATGAACACAAACTTCTCCCAGATGTTCAGAGTTTCGGGGGGAAGCCCATTGCAGACAGAGAGAATTTTCCACCTCAAAAATTTGGGTCCCCATTGTACTCAATGGGGTTCAGTTTCTGGTTTAATTTGGGTTCAGTTCTGGTACCTGAACGGAACTTTGGAATAAAGTTCTGGTCAGGTACCAGAACCCAAACTTCCACTCATTATTATATGTGACATGCAAAAAAACTTGGACATATAAACCATAGACTATAATGAGCAACTATAATGAGCATGTGTTCGATCTGTGAAAACCATGGACAGAACATGTATGTGAAATATGAATGTCTGTATGAAAACTAATGGTGAACTATGTGCTCTGACCGTCTATTCCTAGGTCTATTCCGTCTATTCCTAGGCTTTAAAACCCTAAATTGGCAGCTGCATTCCCTGCCTCATCTTTTATAGTTTCTGTGATAGTTCCTCTTGATTGGCTTTGCTCAATCATGTGATCTAATAGTGGAAAGACCTTATGAGGAATCTGATGTTGCCAACATGCTTGATTACATATGAAGCTGCTTTCTGGCTGAATCAATCATTGGCAATGTGTGAAAAGGCACAAGTCACATTTTTTTTAACTATCTTTTTTAATAGAATGTCATATTATTCTACTTCTACACGGCCTCCAAGTGTCATCAAATTCAAATCAAAGTCAATTCACAGTGGATAAATTCAATCATCTCAACTTTCCATTCATTTAACGGAGCGATTTCCACAGCATGTGCATTAATTTCTTTTAGTATCTTTCAGATCAAATATACTGTACCTGTCTTAGCAATCTCTTCAGAAAAATGTGCATTTTGTGATTATTCCCATAAAGTGATAGAAAAATTGCTTTAAAATTGTTCATACACTGATTAATTACTGTATGGAAAAAATACATATGAAATATTTAATTCATTATTTTGTGAAAACCGTTGTGAATAAGATGATGACTTCAAATTGCCTGAAGAAGAAAGTCCATGGAAGATATACACAAGTGGAATGTTTTCCCACTTTAGAAGCATGTATGAGCTAAGCCGGGTGGACAAAGATTGATTATATTGCTGCTCTAATCTCTCACCAGGTGTGTTATATACTCATACATTAATGCATTATAACCCAAAAATGAGACTGTGAAGGGAAGGAAGAGGATCATTTATTACAATGAAATAGAAGTGCCGTCATCACACAAAAGCCACAAATCATTAACAGCCAAAACATTTCCCATTATAGAAGTCAAATCTTTTCAGCAGCTGTAAAATATGTTCCGAATATTTCGGATACGTTGCTGGCAAAATGCATCTTTGATTGGGCTGTTGAAAGAATATTTAGGAATTAACTTAAACTTCAAAATGTTAGTTTTAGTGAATTGCAAGTGGTTCCATTACTGACAGTCAGTTGGCTAAAACTAGAGATTAAGGTATAATGACCAAATCATGATCTATTGTACTGC
This sequence comes from Ranitomeya imitator, assembly GCF_032444005.1. Lineage (NCBI taxonomy): Eukaryota > Metazoa > Chordata > Amphibia > Anura > Dendrobatidae > Ranitomeya > Ranitomeya imitator. Next base: position 876,743,763 of record NC_091282.1, on the reverse strand, counting down.
TGGAAACTAGATTTACATTTATATTTGCTTATCTGCCCGCCCGAGCAGTGGCGTCGATACGAGCTCCGGAGAGTTACGGACTACTTTGGTGTGCTGGCTACTTCTTCTGTTTTACATATATTGTCATCCCTTAGTGTTACTAGTGGTGCTCATAATCTTAATTCCCAGTAATAGAGTACCCGGAGGAAAACCCACACAATCACTTTTTTTAGCTTGGCTAAGCAACAGTTGCTAATAACGTTAACCTGTTAAAAAGAAAAATAGTAGGAAAACACTAAAGTCGATAAAGTGTAAAACCATACTCCTTAAAAATAGCTAACAATTTAGGTGTGACTGCAGTTAAACCAACTCCAAGTATTCCTTATAATTGTACTCATAAAAGACCAGAATCAGACATTTGTGGAGTTGTTTTGTATTGCCAAAATACTTGAACGTTGTCCGTATACCTTCCCTTTATGTGGAAGAAACACTTTGAACTGGTGATAATTTTGGCTTTCACAGAGAAAAGGTCTTCAGAACTGAAAACAGCATGCATCTATGTGTATTTAGGACATAAATGGTGTGCTAACATAGTAATACAAATAGTTGTAGTAATAATAAAATACAATAAATAAATTATGTTCATTTTAACGTGAAGTTGTGATTATTGTATCTACGCAAAAAATTAATACATTATAAGTATTGAGAAAATGACTATGTTCAAGTATCATGTTTACCTCTTAAGGAATTAGGAGAAAATCAATATGCCTTAATTTTAACTGGAAGAAAAATGCTTAAAGCACAGTTTGCTGTCATACCACTGGCTTGGGAAAACTGATTAATACATTTTGTGGTCTTTGTTTAGGGTATCAAGGGAAATGGGAAATGGCTCCATGAAATCCAAGCCACTGAGGCAGCCAGATGGACAACTGGTGAACCTTTCTGTTAGCTCCTGCAGCAAACTCTGTAATATCGATCCTACGAAAGGAAAAGTATGGGAACTGGAAAGACAACTAAAAATGAAGGATGAGGAGCTGGTAAAGAAAGAACACATGGTTTACGAATTGCAGGAAAAGTTTACCAAACAGACTCAAGTCATTGCAGAAATCACAGAGGAGCTTCGAAGCAAGTGTGTCCAACTAACCAAGCTGCAGGATGTGATCAGCTCTCATAGTGGCAACTCCATAACACCAGCTATTAAAATGTTGACCGCTTCGCCAACTACAAAGCGCCATATATCACCTTCTAGGGCTTTACAGACATCGCCATTTAAGACACTATCAGGGTTTTTCAATAATAGCAAACGAAAAGGTGCCAAAGAAGGAGTCTCTGCTGAACCCACCACAAGAACATATGACCAAAGTAATGCACCAGAGTTTTCATTTGAAAAGGCTCGTGTTAGAAAAGATGCAAGGTAAGCTTTATCTATGTAGTCATCTGTCATGATGATCATGTCCACTTAGCTCTGATAGTGACAGCCATGACACTACCAGTTGTGTGTTTGACATAATGTCATGCTCCTCTGAATTCTCCCTGAATGTATTGACCTCATTGACAGGTCGTTACATATAAACAAATAGTTAGAAATCTTTTAATAAAAGCATGTAGAGAAGGGAGAAGATAAGGCTAGTTTCACACATCAGTTTTTTGTTTTCAGGCTAAATCTGGCCAATTTGTAAAAAAACGGATCTGGCGCAAATTGCGAAACACTGAGAGAGAAAAAGAGAGACCCCAGAACGGAAAAACTGCATGATTTGTATGAGAAATGCTTTGAAAACTGGATCCGGGTGCTGGATTCATTGTTTCACACCTCCGTTTCATGTGTTTTTGGCCGATTCCGTCACTGTGCGTTTTTTTCCACTGGACAAAAAAAGTTGCAGTGGACATTTTCTCCGTCCGCCGTAAACGACTATTTGGACAGATCCAGAAAAAAACGGATGGCCATCAGGCACAATCCGGCGCTAATACAACTCTATGGGAAAAAAAAGGATTCGGCGTAAAAAAAACGGATCCGCTTTTTCCAAAAATTGCCAGATTGTGCCTGAAACAAAAAGCCTGATGTGTGAAAGTAGCCTAAGGGTATGTGCACACGTCAGGATTTCTTGCAGAAATTTCCTGACAAAAACCGGACATTTCTGCCAGAAGTCCGCATGCGTTTTTTTCGCGGGTTTTTTTGGGGGGGCGTTTTTGATGCATTTTTGCGCTTTTTTGCGTTTTTTCCCAATGCATTAAATAGCGGGAAAAACGTGAAAAATCTGCAAAATTAATGAACATGCTGCTTTTTTTACGTGTGCACATACTCTAAGAGAGCCACCCAACTGACACTGTTTATTGAGCCCACCTTTTTTGAAAACAATGCATTTCGGATTAAACTAAGAACTTTGTGGCAAGCACCCAAGTCACTATTTCATTCATTAGACCAATGTGAGCCTACTGACAGGTTCCTTTTCATTTCTATTCAGCAAGTTAGACTCCACCAAGGGCAAGTCTACAGTGGGCAAAATAAATGTCCAATGACATCCTCCATCTTCAGAATGGTTGAATGAGATGAGTTGGATTTACAATGATGCGCCTTAAACATGTATTGTAAAAATGACTCAAAAGATGCTTTGCGCCACACTTCTACAAAAAGTCACCAATGATGACTGTTGATTTTTTTTCCCTTTTCCTCAAACATAACCCTATAGTTTTTCAAACTTGTTCTATATTATGTAAGTGCAGGTTTTCTGGATATAGTCTTGTGACTACTACTTTTCATATTATCCAATTAGACTTAGTGGTATGGCATTGACAATATCATTGGAATCACAGAATCAGAATCCAACATATATATATCGTGATCATAACAGTAAAAAAGCATAAAGAAGTTGAAGTGGCTGCTGGTCAAATATAAAGGAGTAAATTGGTTCAATACTAGTTATGGGTAGTGGGGGCAAGTAAGAGCCTTTCAGTCAATTTGCAAAATTGGAAGGAGCACCTTTGTGTACAGACAGCCCTTCACCTCTTCTGCTTTAGTTGCCGCCAGCATTGTCGCTGTCATCATATGTATCCTTCCCTTCGTAAAAGTGGCCACCTTTCTACCTGCGTTTGGACTTCACTCATCTTGGGTGGTTGTTTTCTTTTTGATCCTTTCCAGCTTAATAAGGAGATCTTTCTTAAATATAAAGAAAAGCAAACATGTATTTAAAAAAAACTTAAAATGGGAGTTTGAAAACAAATAAAAGCAAACATAGTATGAAACAACAGTCACATGAATAATAAGATAGACCAGTACCACTCAATACCAAATCATACAAGGACCTTGAAGGCATTGCACAATACCAATTCTGAGTATAAATAAATTATACCTCCCTAAATTGCAGAAGATAATACACACAAAATTGTGAGAATTTTTTTTCTATTCTTTATATTTAATAAATAGTTCCTTTTTTGGTATTTTGGTGTGCCTACATTTTGTTATACAGTATATACCTGTTATTAGGAATCCGTTTTCCTATAATCTAGTGTAAATGAATTGAATGCACAGATGAATTCTTAATACATGGCTTTATTATACACACAACAATATGTTTGCATGTGCATGACGTGCTCTATTCTAAGTGCTCCCCATATGGATTGCTGTGTGACCTACAGCCTCATTAGCAGCTAGTGCTGCTCAAGGGAATAGAGTGGCAGGTTGCACAAATCACAAGGCAATTAGTAATGAATATACCTTTCGCTGTATGGGGTAAAAGGATTATTATTTCTGCCTTTATCGATATTTTTACCTCCAGCCATACAGCTTTAATTGGTCTACAGTCAAGGTTTTTGTGGAATACGCCGCAAAGTTGTCCAACAGGGTGTGGTATGTTCATTTATTTCAGTCATGGCAATTACTCAGAGATTTGAGCATCACTGCTTTTCTTCAGTCCCTGTAGTATAATAATCCTTGTGTGATATCATATGACTTATTCAAAATGCCCATTATACAAGACGAGGAAACCATTCATGGTATAAAAGTAATCCAGAAATTCTACATCTATTTTGATTTTATTTTAATTGCAACCCAGACCCATAAATAACATGCAGATGTAGTAGTACAGCAAAGCCATATGGGCAAAAGTTTTGAGATAGACCCAAAGTTTGATTTTTACAAAGTTTGCTGTTTCAGTGTCTTTTAATCATTTAGTTGGATATTTCAATGGCTACTGAAGAACAATTATAAGCATTTCATAAGTTTCAAACCACTTGTTGACAAATAAATCAAGTTCATGCAAAGACTTATTATTTACAGTGTTGACCCTTATTTTTCAAGACTTCTGCAATTCGCCTTGACATTCTGAATATAAGCTTCTGAGTCACATCCTGACTGATGACAACCCATTCTTGCTTAATCAGTGATTCAAGTTTATCCCAATTTCTGTGTTTCTGTTAGTCCTCACACTTATTGAGGAGTGACCACTAGTGATGAGCGAGTATACTCGTTACTCAGGTTTCCCCGAGCATGCTTGGAGAACCCAAGTAACAGGTATACTCGCTCATCACTAGTGACCACAAGTTCTCAATGATATTGAGTTCAGACGTGTTTCCTTGCTATGTATCCAAAATTCCAGTATTTTGCTCACCAAGTCGCTTTGTTATCGCTTTTGCCTTGTGACATGGTGTGCCATAGTGGTGGCAAAATGCAATATTCATCACCAAATTGCTCCTGAATCGTTGGGAGAATTTGCTCTTGGAGGATGTTTAGATACTGTTGTAGTTGTTTTTGTTCTGACCCAAAGTCAGATTACTGGATCATCAGAAAGGTTGAATTAAGAGATTAGGCCCTACAAAATAACAAGAACTCGAAGAAAAGAATGCACAATTGAGAGCAAAACAATCCTTTTTTTTTCTTATGTGTATGTTTCTTCTTATACAATTGACAGACAGGGTTAGTTGGTCTATTACCCATGGTAGCTTCCTATCTACTTCGTCCATCCACCCTCAGTTTGGACGCCCAGTTCCCCATCAGCAGTGGTTATCTGGGGTGTATAATACATTATAGATGGTTCAGCATACATAGAGCATTAAGGAAAACAATGAAATCTGCATGCAAGTCTGTACAATGTAAAAAATACAATCCGCTAGGCCCTTAACCAGTTGGCTACATTTAAAAAGGAGAATGTAGTCCCCCACCATGTATTCCCCCAAAACATGTCAAATAAGTTTGTTGTTCCAGTCCAAATTTAAAAGTTTGCTCAGGGTCTTTGTAGCTCTGCTACTACCAGCAAGATGATTAGTAGAACAGTCATTCTGCCAGTGAAGTGACCTTTTTGCAGTGACTGGTGTGAATCCAGGTGGGCTTTCCCTCAAGTTTTACTGAGATGGATGTGGTCAGCTGGACTTGGAATGGGCCATCAAATCGTGGCTCTAGGCTCCTTCTCATTTGCCTGCATATGACCACCCATTCACCTGGATTCAGCTGATGCACATATACACTTGCACTTGCCTTAGGGTCTGGAATGGATGAAAACACATGTTTATGCACCACATTAAGTATTTTCTGCAAGGCCTGGCCATGGGCTGTCATAGTAACGAATTGCATATGTAGCACTTGTGGGAAATACAGCGGCAGCGGCGGGCAGACGCTTTTGGGACTAAGTCCTGCTTTTTTCCTTCTGAGCATGCCCAGGGTAAGATCTCTCATTGGAGGTTGAGGGTCACATGCTTAGATACTGCAGCAAAACCCATTGGTTCTCCAGGAAGGTCCAGAAGGTGCTCAGGCTCTGTGTGCAGCCTCTCATTGGTCCTTCTAGGAAGGTCCTGTACTTGCAGCAGCTATAAAAGGTTCGCATGGCCGCACGGCCATGCGCTAGTATCAAATCTAAGTCATGTACTTTGCACCAGTGTGGTTACAATTGTATGTGTTCAGGGACCTGGCTGAAATAAGCCCCTAGAATACCGACACCTCCGGTGAGGAGATTGTGTGTGTGGATTCAGGGCCCTGGCTGAAATAAGCCCTAGAATACCGGCTGCTCCGGTGAGGAGATTGTACGAATACGTAACCACAAACTGCTATCTGCTTGGCAGTCGCTGTGTACTCCTGTGAGATTAAGAGTACACAGCGCTTTCTTTAGGCGACTCTGGGAAGTAACAAGTTTGCTTCTACTGCCATATAGGGCCGCCATTTGCCAGTAGCAGGTTCTCTCCTGCATGGTGGACCCCGGGCTGCGAACGCACCAAATAACATTTCTCTCTATTTACTCGGTGCGTTCCGCCAGCCCTAACACTGTCTTCTCTGGTGTTACCAATACCTCCTAGCTTTGCATTGTCTGAAAATTTGATCAGTTTACCTTTCAGTTCCCTTATCTAGCTCATTTATAAAAGTGTTGAATAAAGCTGGGGCGAGGACTGAGCCTTGTGGTACCCCACTTGAATTACTCTTCCAGTTGAATATGTAACCATTTATTACCACACTTTGAGTACGATCATAGAGTGGAGCAAGTTATGAATCCACCGAACCGTAGCCTTGTCAATCCCATACTTGGCCATTTTTTAAATAAGAATTGTATGAGATACTTTATCAAATGTGTTATTGAAGTTGAGATATACTATATCTACCAAATTTCTCTTTTCCACCCAGTCAGTGATTCCATCATAGAAGGAAATTAGGTTAGTCTGGCATGACTTATTTGCTACAAACTTATAATGTCTCTGGTTAATTACTGTATTTTTATCCAAGTACTTACATGCATGTTGTCTAATAATTTGTTCAAGGATCTTTCCTTGTAGAGAAGTAAGGCTCACTGTCTTAGAATTTCCTGGCTCCATCTTCTTCCTTTTATGAAGATAGGGACATTTGCTCTTCTCTAATCTTCTGGGACTTCTGTTCTCCATGATTTTTCAAAGATTCTCTCTAGTGGTTTTGTAATTTCCTCTGCTATCTCTTTCAGGACTCTATGATTTACTGTATTTTTCTGACTATAAGCTGCAACGGACCATAAGACACACCCCAAATTTTCAGAAGGAAAATGGGGAAAAAAATTAATGCGTCAAATGGTGATCCGTCTTACAGTCCTGAATTCAGCTTGCCCAGGGGGAGATCGGCAGCACTGGTGAAGCCACAGGGGCTGTGGTCTGACGATGATATGACCCAGACTGGTGCGCAGGTTCGGCGGCGCTCGGCGATGCTGGGGGCTACGGTGACATTTTGTGAAAGCCGTGAGCCCCCACACATCCACATCTGTGATGCTGTGGTCTCCGGGAAATCCCATCCCAGTCTGGTGCTGGGTGGTGCGCGGCGGTGCGGGGGGCTTCAGTGATATTTTGTGAAAGCCCCCGCACTTCTACTGGATCGATGCTGTGGCCTCCATGAAAATGGCTGCCGGAGGAGATGCATGCGCAGATTGAGATCTCAACAACGGGATCTCGGAGCCGAGACCTCAATCTGCGCATGTGCCGCTGGAGGCGGCAATTTTCCCGGGGGCCACAGCATTGAAGCAATAGAAGTGTGGGGGCTTTCACACCACCACGCACTGCCAAATTTGCTGCATCAGCCGCACCAGGCTGGGATTGGAGTGAGATCATCGCCCTTCAGTGTCTGACTACCAGAAGAATCATCTGACTCCTGCTGCCACCACGCTATCTGTAAATACATTCCAACTATAAGACACACCCCCATTTCCCCCCCAAAAAAAATTGGGTAAAAAGTACATCTTAAAGTCTGAAAAATATGGTAATTCATCAGGACCAGCAGATTTCAATTAAAGGGAATCTGTCACCCCAAAATTCGCCTATAAGCTAAGGTCACCGGCATCAGGGGCTTATGTACAGAATTCTGTAATGCTGTAGATAAGCCCCAATGTAACCTGAAAGATAAGAAAAACAGGTTATATTATACTCACCCAGGGGTCTTCCCGGTTTGGTCCGGTCCGATGAGCGTCGCGGTCTGGGTCCTGCGCCTCCCATCTTCATGCAATGATATCCTCTTCCTCGCTTCCTGTCACGGCACTTGCGCAGGCATACGGATTTGCCCTGTTGAGGGCAGAGCAAAGTACTGCAGTGCGCAGGCGCCGGGCCTCTCTGACCTTTCCCAGCGCCTGCGCACTCCAGTACTTTGCTCTGCCCTCAACAGGGCTTGTAAAGTACGCCTGCGCAGGAGCCGCAGCAGGAAGAAAAGAAGAGGACGTCCTCATATGAAGATGGGAGGCACCAGACCGAACCGCGACACCCATCGGACTGGACCACACCGGACCACCCTGGGTGAGTATAATCTAACTTGTTTTTATTCTATTTCAGGTTACATCGGGGGCTTATCTACAGCATTACAGAATGCTGTTGATAAGCCCCGGATGACAGTGGCTTTAGCTTATAGGCAAATTTTGGGGTGAGAGATTCGCTTTAAATTAGCTAAGTATTCCATCACCATCTCATTGTTTATAGATGGCATGGATTCTATTATTCCTTCAATGACATCGCAAAGATCAGTTGATGTTACAATTGCATTCTTAGAGAACACAGATGCAAAATAGGAATTTAAAAGTTCGACCTTCTCAACATCATTTTTGACCACTTCACCCTTTTCATCTTGTAAAAATACTATAGCATCTTTCACTTTACTTTTGATTTTGACATATCTCCAAATTCTTTTTTTACTGCTTTTGGTCTCCCTTGCAAGCCTGACTTCAATACTGGCTTTAGCTCTTCTAATGCTTTCTCTGCATTCCCTGCAGACAGCAATTTATTCTGAAGAATAAATTGCTGTCTGCAGGGAATGCAGAGAAAGCATTAGAAGAGCTAAAGCCAGTATTGAAGTCAGGCTTGCAAGGGAGACCAAAAGCATATACCCTCCTCTATCAATTTAATATGCATTTCTTTTTTCCTTTTTGGCAAGTGATTAAGTTCTGTGTTCATCCATCCTGGCCTCTTTAAATGCTTCAAATTCTTTCTTCTTTTCGGGAATATTACTGAATGTGCAGAGAGAATTTCATTTAGCAGACTCTTCCATCCTTCTTGGGCATTTCTGTCCTTTAGAACATCCGGCTTTTGGACCTTTCCCTTCCCTCTAACTTTAAACTGAGTCCTCGCTGGTCTTCCTGCTCTTGTAATTAAAAAATTTGAGGATAGCGTGATTGCTGCCTCCTAAATTCCCAGCCACCTTTACTTCCTCAACAATTTTCTCACTGTTGGTAAAAATTAGGTACAAGATTGCAAATCCTCTTGTTCTCTCTTCTACCTTTTGAAGAATAGGCTAAAGTTGTCAGCAAGAGAAGATCAGAATCTTCTAGACCCATTACTTTTGCCTGAGAGAGATTCCTAACAAATATCTGAATAGTTATAATCTGTCATTATCACTATGTCATACTTTTTTTGTGAACAGAGACATCTGATTTAAAAATAATTTATCCATATCTTCAGTCTGTCCAGGTGGCCTATACTAAACACCTACAATAATGTCCTATCTGTTCTTCTCTCCTTGTATTCTTAAGCTAAGTTCACACTGCATTAGCAGTAGCCTGTTCAGCACATACGCTAACGGGCTGCTGCTAGCGCAAGTGCCGGCGCTACATCGCGCTAGCGCAGATGGAGCATCTGCTAGCTCCATTTGCGCTAGCAGTGACAGACCCGAAAACGCTGCAGCCCGCATCTTGGGTCCGTCACTCAAATGACGGCACATCGCTAGTGCATGCCCATTGTAACGTAGTCACTGAACGCAGTGTGAACTTAGCCTTACCCAAACAGTTTGTTATGGACTGACCTAGGTTGGAGCAATGTTATTGCAACCACTAGGGGCAGCACCAGCAGGGAGCATAGTCAGGAATAGCCAGTGGTCGGTACATAGGAATAGCATTATAGTTAAAGGATCAGAATATTGGGCAGTCAGGAATAGCCAGGGGTCGGTACACATGAGCAGCAGTATAGTTAAAGGATCAGCAGGTTGCATAGTCAGGTATAGTCAGGGGTTGGTACACAGGAGCAGCAGTATAGTTAAAGGATCAGTAGGGTGCATAGTCAGGAATAGCCAGGGGTCTGTACACAGGAGAAGCTGTATAATCTTGGATGAAGCAGCAGGTGAATGGAAAGCTTTTCTAAAGGCTGGGTGCTCACTAATCTCATAAAGAAGGAAGTGAAATGCCAGGTTTAAGTAGTGTGTTACATTGTGCTGCCAATCAGGAACTCAGTGTGGAGACAATCAGGAACTCAGGGTGGAGACAATCAGAAACAACACATATGCTAGTATCTGGGTATGCAAGGAACTGTCCAGCGAGATGAATAGCCCAGAGGGAAGAGCTGCCGACTGATGCACAAGAGCTCTTGGGTTTGAGTCCTGACAGTACTCCCCTCCTTCCAGGGTGACCCGTGGACATCTCAGGTGCTAGCTTCTCTGCATGTCTCTCATGAAAGGCTTTTGTAAGCCTGGGAGCATGGACACTGTCCTCTGGCTCCCATGAATTATCTTCTGGTCCGTAACCCCTCCATTGCACCAAATACTGTAATCTTCCTCTTAATCTTCTGGAGTCCAGAATTTTATCCACAATGTTCTCTTCTTCATCATGGATTTTTCACTGATGGAGATGGTGGCTAAGTTCTTCCTGGAAATAGCTTCTCACTGAAAGCTTTGAGCACTAAGGCTGAATTTTCAGACTGCAATGACGTTTTAAACGGAAAGAAACTGGGTTAATTTGTGCAGAAATTTAAAAAGGTTCTATAAACGTTGACCTAATTTAGAAGACGGTGTGGTTGTCTTCAGATTTTTTGTAGAAAGCCAAAGCTTGTCACCGACCTGAAAGATGGAGGGGCTTTGCGATGTTTATCTCCTGTTTCTTTGTAATCCTCTTGGGCCTTTTGTAACATCTCAATTAGTTCTTTATGAGATTTTTGCAACTTGTTAAGTGTGTTTGTAACAGCAGGAACCCAAGTATTAAATGGAAGATTAGGAATAAATACTGGATGGAAGTCATAGATAGCAAAAAATTTACTTTTGGATGTAGAACTGTTTTTTGAAATATTATAGGTAAAATCTGTTGTTGGTAAATTGTCCACCCAGTCATCATGTAGGTAAGAAAAAAAAGAGCACATATTGTTTGAGAATTTGGTTAATTCTTTCAGTCTGGCCATTGGATTGTGGGTGGAAGTCAGTAGACAAATTGACAGTAATTCCAGAACCTTCTAGCAGTTCCAGAATCTTCTAGCAGAAACACCTGTGCTGTACTGCTGGGGGGGCTACAGGTTCCAGACACTCTAAGCAAGGGCTGCTGAGCAGAGAGAGAGAGCTGTCATTAACCCCTTCATGACCTTGGGATTTTCGTTTTTCCGTGTTCGTTTTTCACTCCCCTCCTTCCCAGAGCCATAACTTTTTTATTTTTCCGTCAATTTGGCCATGTGAAGGCTTATTTTTTGCAGGACAAGTTGTACTTTTGAACAACATCATTGGTTTTAGCATGTCGTGTACTAGAAAACAGGAAAAAAATTCCAAGTGCGGTGTAATTGCCAAAAAAGTGCAATCCCACACTTGTTTTTTGTTTGTCTTTTTTCCTAGGTTCACTAAATGCTACAACTGACCTGACATTATGATTCTCCAGGTCAGTATGAGTTCATAGACACCTAACATGACTAGGTTATTTTTTACCTAAGTGGTGAAAAAAATTCCAAACTTTGCTAAAAAAAAATAAAATTGTGCCATTTTCCGATACTCGTAGCGTCTCCATTTTTCATGATCTGGGGTCGGTTGAGGGCTTATTTTTGCATGCCAAGATGACGTTTTTAATGATAGCATTTTGGTGCAGTTACGTTCTTTAGATCGCCCTTTATTGCATTTTAATGCAATGTCGCGGCGACCAAAAAAAGTAATTCTGGCGTTTCAAATTTTTTTCTCGCTACGCCGTTTAGCGATCAGGTTAATGCTTTTTTTAATTGATAGATTGGGCGATTCTGAACGTGGCAATACCAAATATGTGTAGATTTGATTTTTTTTTATTGATTTATTTTGATTGGGGCGAAAGGGGGGGGATTTAAACTTTTATATTTTTTTTTATTTTTTTCACTTTTTTTTCACTTTTTTTTTAACTTTTGCCATGCTTCAATAGCCTCCATGGGAGGCTAGAAGCTGGCACAGCATGATCGGCTCTGCTACATTGCAGCAATCTGCTGTTCGCTGCTACTGTATGTAGCAGAAAATCAGATGTGCTGTGAGCGCCGACCACAGGGTGGCGCTCAAAGCTACCGGTGATCAGTAACCATAGAGGTCTCAAGGACCTCTATGGTTACCATTCTGAAGCATCGCCGACCTCCGATCATGTGACGGGGGTCGGCGATGACGTCATTTCCGGCCGCCTGGCCGGATGCGGTAGTTAAATGCCGCTGTCTGCGTTTGACAGCGGCATTTAACTAGTTAATAGGCGCGGGCAGATCACGATTCTGCCCGCGCCTATTACGGGCACATGTCAGCTGTTCAAAACAGCTGACATGTCCCGGCTTTGATGCTGGCTCACCGCCGGAGCCCGCATCAAAGCGGGGCTTCTGACCTCGGACGTACTATCCCGTCCGAGGTCAGCAAGGGCTTAAGTTCGAGGCTGCAGATAAGTCCATAGTTAAAAGCAATATCATAGTTTAACACAGTAGCATAGTTTGGTGTTTTTTTCTTACTAGCTTCCATATTTTTTTCTGCTTTTATCTGTACAGTTTATCCCCATTGAATATGTGCTCCATGGATAATGTCACAAGGTGTGCATCTTGTGAGATGTATGCATGCCTTGAACATCCGTTTTAGGGTGAATATGTCTGCACTCGATGCCAGCGAGTTACATGTTTGGAAGCTCAGGTAATGGATCTAAATGTAAAGCTTGCTACCCTGAGGAGCATTGCAAACTTGCAGAGGAGTTTAGAGCTCACTCAGTTTGCGCTGGCTGAGGCCATGAAGATATGAAGGAGGGTGAAGGTGGGGAAGATCAGGACAAAGAAGTACACAGCTATGTAAATGTTACAAGAAGGGGTAGCGGGATGTACCAGGGAGCCCAGTCTTGATCTATCACAACCTAGTAAATATGCCTGCTTGGCTGATATTAGGAATGCAGTGGCCAGACAGATGTTGGTGGTAGGGGACTCTAAAATTAGGAGGACAGACAGGGTCATCTGCCGCCAAGTCCATGAATGCCGAACAGTGTGTTATCTGGCAGTCACTCGGGTTCAACATATTGCCGATCGGATAGACAGTTTGCTGGGTGGGGCTGGGGAAATCTCAGCAGTCATGGTACACATCGATACCAATGACAAAGTTAGAGGGAGGTGGAAGGTCCTTAGGAATGATTACAGGAAGCTAGGAGAGAAGCTGAAGGCCAGGACCTCCAAGGTGGTATTTCCAGAAATACTGCCAGTGCCATGAGCATCACTAGATAGGTGTCGGGAGCTTAGAGAGATAAATAAGCGGCTTAGAAATTGGTGCAGGACGGAAGGGTTTGGGTTTCTGGAGAACCAGGCCGACATCTCTGTCGGCTACAGGCTCTACGGTAGGGATGAGCTGCATCTCAATGGGGAGGGTGCAGCTGTGCTTGGGGGAAAAATAATAAGATGGATAGAGAAGCTTTTAAACTAGGATCTGGGGGAGGGAGGGTAGTTGTGCTAATAAGGGGATAGATAGAGTAGACAGAGAGAGGGAGGCAGTAGAGGTAAATTATTTAGGGGCTGGAATATGCAAGGAAAGCAGGGAGCTAAGTAGGAGTAACAAATATGCTAATAATATTTATGTCTGCTGGCAAATGCAAAAAGTCTAGTGAACAAAATATGATGGTCACAGAATACGATGTGGTGGGCATTACGGAAACTTGGCTTGACAAGAGCCATGACTGGGTAACAAACATAGAGAGCTACACTACATTTAGAAAAGACAGGAAAGATTAAAAAAAAAGAAAAGTGGAGGAGTGTGTATCTTCATAAAATCCACATTAAAATCTATGCTCAATGAAGACATTGGGGAGAGTTACAGCAATGTAGAGTCACTATGGGTAAATGTACATGGGGATGGCGATAATGGAAAGCTGCTATTTGGAGTTTGCTACAACCCTCCTAATATAGCTGAACAGGTAGAGGATGAAATGCTGCAACAAATTAAAAAGGCAGCAAACAGTAATAGGGTTCTTATAATGGGGGGATTTTAACTATCCAGACATTCAATTTGACATAGAATCTTCTGGTTGTGCTAAAAGCTACAATATCTTATCCACAGAGCAGGACAACTACCTCTCACAGATGGTTGATGAACCAACCAGGGAAATTAGGCTGAGTTCACATTACGTTGTAGCAGTCCGTTGCACGGACTGCGTTACACCTCAGCATAATGCGGTGTAACGCAGTCCGTTAATGCTGCTATTGAGTTCTATTTCAGGCACATCAATGGGCATGCGCTAGCGATGTGCCGTCATTGGGTGACGGACCCTGGGACGCGGGCTGCAGTGTTTCCGGGTCCGTCACCGCTAGCACAGATAGAGCATCTGCTAGCTCTATCTGCGCTAGCGCGATGGTAAGTCGGCACTTGCGTTAACGCAGCCCATTTAAAGAATGTGTTGAACGGGCTGCATTAACGCAATGTGAACCTAGCCTAAATCTGCTGGATCTGGTTCTGTTAAATAGACCAGATACAATTTAAGATCTACAGGTCAGCGAGCATTTGGGAAGCAGTGACCATAACATGGTAAGTTTTATTCTTTCCAAAGACCACACTGAGGCCCCATGCCTGCACCAGAGTATTAGTTAAACCATTTTGTTTATGAAATGAGGCTCAGTGCCTGCTCCAGAGTATTAGCTCAAACTATTTTTATTATTAAATTAGGTCTGGTGCCTTCCCCACAGTATTAGCACATAGGATTTACTTTATGGAATGTGGGCTGCTGCATGCACCAGAGTATTAGCCCAAATGATTTTGATTATGAAATGAGGCATGGGGTCTACACCAGAGTATTAGACAAAACCATTTTGATTATTAGATGAGGCTTGGTGCCTGCACCAGTGTATTAACCCAAACCATTTTAATTATGAAATGAGGCATGGGACCTGCACCAAAGTATTAGCCAAAACCATTTTCATTATGAAATGAAGCCTGGTGCTTGTACCAGCGAATTAGCACATGATTTATATTACAAAATGTGGTCTGGTACCCTCACCTGAGAATTTGCTAAAACCATTTTCATTATGAAATGAGGCATGGTGTCTGCATCAGAGTATTTGCAAAAACCATTTTGATTATAAAATGAGGCATGGTGCCTGCACGACAGTTTTAGCCCAAAAGATTTTGATTATGAAATGAGGCATGGTGTCTATGTCTACACCAGTGAATTAGACCAAACGATTTTGATTTGGAAATGAGGCCCTGTGCCTGCACAAGAGTATTAGCTGAAACCATTTTGATTATGAAATGAGGCTTAGTGCCTGCACCAGCATCTAAACCCAAAAGATTTTGATTATTAAATTAGTGTCACGGTTCTTGGGCATTAATGCTGTTGGGAGCGCTGCACACAGCAGCAAAGGAGCTCAGCTAAATGCTGGGTACTAACCTGGCAACTATGAACAGGACCTTAGACATGTGAGAGTGGGAGGAGGTCAGATTGCAGAGCCAGCAATCAGGGAACAGAGAAGGGATAAACACTAGAGAGTACCAAACAAACAAAGATCGGAGCCAGGAGATAACGAGGTGCCAAAGGGAGAGACAGGGGATTGTCATAAGCAAAGCCAGAGGTCAGAAATCCAGAATAGCAAACAGAGTAATGCACAGAGAGCTTGATAAACACAATGCAAACCCGACACACACTTCAGGGGTCAAGCACACACACTAAAACAGAACACATAGCTGACAGAGAAACCTAGCTAGGAGTACGTATAAATATCCCTCCCATCTTGAAAGAGAGGCCAACAACATTAACTCTGAGAGAACAAGACATTAACCATGTCCTAACCATGACAATTAGGTCTGGTGCCTGCACCACAGTATTAGCACATAGGATTTACATTATGAAATGTGGTGTGGTGCATGCACCAGCGTATTAGCCCAAAAGATTTTGATAATGAAATGAGGCATGGTGTCTACACCAGAGTATTAGCCAAAACCATTTTGATTATTAAATGAGGCCTGATGCCTGTACCAGAGTATTATCCCCAAAATTTTTGATCATGAAATGAGTCACGGTGTCTACACCAGAGTATTAGCCAAAACAATTCTGATTATGAAATGAGGCTTGGTGCCTGCACTAGCATATTAGCCTAAACCAGTTTGAAAATAAAATGAAGCGTGGTGCCTGCACCAGAGTATTAGACAAGAACAATTTTCACTGTGAAATGCGGCCCAGTGTTTGCACCACAGTATTAACACATAGGATTTATAATATGAAATGTGGGCTGGTTCCTGCACCAGAGTATTAGCTCAAACTATTTTAATTATGAAATGGGGCATGGTGCCTGGACCACAGCATTAGCCCAAACGATTGTGATTATGAAATGAGGCATGGTGCCTGCATCAGAGTACTTGCCAAAACCATTTTGATTATGAAATAAGGCCTGATGCTTGCACCAGAGTATTATCCAAACAATTGTGATTATGAAATGAGGCATGATGTCTACATCAGAGTATTAGCCAAAACCATTTTGATTATGAAATGATGCTTGGTGCCAGGAAACAGTGTATTAGCCCAAACAATTTTGATTTGGAAATGATGCCTGGTGCCTGCACTAGAGTATTAGCCCAAATGACTTTTATCATTAAATTAGGTCTGTTGCCTGCACTAGAGTATTAACACAAAGGATTTACATTATATAATGTGGACTGGTGCTTGTGCCTGAGTATGAACCCAAATAATTTGATTAGAAAATGAGGCTTGGTGCCTGCACAAGTGTATTAGCCCAAACCATCGTGATTAAGAAATTAGGCTTGGTGCCTGCACCAGCGCATTAGCCCAAGAGATTTTGACTATGAAATGAGGCATGGTGCCTGCACCAGAGTAGCTGCCCAAACCATTTTGATTATGAAATGAGGCCTGGTGCCTGCATCCCAATATTAGCCAAAATTATTTTGGTTATTAAATGGGGCCTGGTGCCTGCTGCCATATATTAGCACAAACGATTTTGATTAGGAAATGTGGCCTTTTGCCTGCACCACAATATGAACCCAAACAATTTTGATTAGGAAATGTCGACTCCTGCCTACAAAACAATATTAGCCCGAATGATTTTGATTGGGAAATGTCCCCTCATGGCTGCAACACAGTATTAGCTCAAATGATTTTGATTAGGAAATGTCGACTCCTGTCTGTACAACACTATTAGCACAAACTAGTTACTTGCTCGAAGGTATTTTTCACACAGGATCCTATCAATCTATAAGACAACTTGCAGGAGCAGCTTCTCTGAGCTGTTACACTGACAAAATGGCACAAAAACAACATATCTGCTTTTTTATATAGAAAGGCAGAAGAGACAAAAGCCCTTTTGTCTGGATGTTGTGGATGGTTTCTACGCTCTGATTGGCTGCCGTAATGCACACACATTAAGTTACCGCATCTTTCGGATTGTAAAATGCTCCAGATTATAAGATGCACCCCAAATTTTGAGGAGAAACATAGGAAATTTTTTTTTAAATAAAATGATGGTGCTTCTTTTAGTCCATGCGTCTTATTGCGTATAGGGGGTGGTGGCTGTGGTGAAGCGGGGTCCCAGGGTCGCTGCTGGAGGAGGTAGGAGTGGGATGATTTTGCAAGCTGCAGGCTGTGATGAGGGGTGTTCCGATGTGCTGCATGCCGCTGTGGGTGTCCAGGGATGCTGCAGGTGACTGGCGCTGCTGGCGGTGTCCGGCGCTGCGGGGGTGTCTCCGGTGCTGCTGGGGGGTCTGCTGACATTTTGTGAAAGGCTAGAGCCTCCACAGTTCCATGGTTTCCTGTGCAGTGGACTCCAGGAAAATGGTGGGTGGCCGCGCATGCGCAGACGGAGATCTTGGGAAATGAGATCTCAGCGCTTAGACTAGTAACTATTTAGCATATGATTAGTTATGCAGATTCTTGTCATGTCACTGCATTGTTACTGTTTTGCTTCGAAAGTTCTACATTTTAATTTTAATTATTTTTTTATGTTTTGTCAATCCACCTTTGGCACTCAACACTGCCTGAATCTTTCTGGGCATGCTCTCGATCAGAGTCAAACATCTGTTAACAAAAATTTGATCTCTGGTCTCTTCTACACGTTCCCAAAGTTGGTTCATACTGGTTGACTCACATGGATATGTATATACAGTTTTTCTTCATTTCTCCCCACAAGTGTTTGATTGGTTTGAGGTCTGGGGACTCTGGGGACCATTCCAGCACCTCTACTTCATTGTCATTTAACCATTTCTTCGCCAATCTCGACTAATGCTTTTTTTCACTGTTGGAACACTATGTTGTCCTTTTCATACCTATAGTACTTGAGTATACAAAATAACTCATCTTGTATTATACTCGCATATAGCTCAGCATTAAGACCACCATTAATCCTGGTCAAGTATCCAATGCCTTTGGCTGTGAAACAACCCCATGTCATCAGGCTTCCTCTACCAAACTTGACATCTCCTTCAATTTCTCAATCTATTAGTCCCTTGTTTCTTTCAGATGCATTTGCACCTATAAGAGCCTAGTCTATTGACTTTCGTGTCATCGCTCCAAATCACCTGTTTCCAATCTTCTGCTGTCCACATTTTTCACTTATTTGCAAACTCGAACCAGTGCTTCTTGTGATGATATCAAAGTTGAGGCTTCTTCACCTTTTTTCGGGCCACCATTCCAGACATGTGTAATGTGCGTCACATAGTGCTTGCAGAATTTTCTGTGATCTCACTATTATGAAGCATACGAGCCACCTCCACTACTGTGTTTGTTGCTCCAGAACTGATAGTCCTTGGGATGAGCTGACTTTGTTGACTTCGATATTTTGCCTGGATGTCCATCTTTTGGCTTTTTAATGGATGGACGGACTTCATTTCATATTCTTCCAACTGTGATGGCACTCATGTGATGCAGTTTGGCAATTTTCTTGGCCAAGAGACCTCTATCAAGTTGGATGATGCTGTTTCTCTTTTCTTGGGAAATCACTATCATGGCTGATCCTCGAAAAGAACCAATGACCTTTCCCTTGGGAATCAACCTAATAATACACTGAGTTCTTAGGGAATGTGAGAACAGGTTGTACTGTATTTTGTAGTATTCAGGAAGAAAAATATTTTTCCACCACCAGGAGCAAAACAGTAACAATACAGTGACATGAGAAAAACCTGCATAACTAATCATATGCTAAATAGTTGCAAGTCAAATTTATGTATAAGATAGCCAAGATGATTGTCTATAAAATGATGGTAGTTTCAAGATCAAAGCCATAGTAGATAGTGAGATTTGGAGCCTGAAAGTTAAAAGTTCAAAACATTTTTAGTAGTGATGAGCGAATATACTCGTCACTCGAGATTTCTCAAGCATGCTCGGGGGTCCTCCAAGTATTTTTTAGTGCTCGGAGATTTAGTTTTATTGCCACAGCTGAATGATTTACATCTGCTAGCCAGCATAAGTACATGTGGGGGTTGCCT